>NC_068944.1:45424394-45774394 GCF_026419915.1 Harpia harpyja
ACTCTTACAGTCTGTATTTAATGACGTGGAAATAAGACCACACAAACACATGCATTGACAGATTTCATAACTCTGACTCATAAGTATCATAAGATACTTTCTGAGGAAAATGTTCTGACTTTTCATCTGTACACATTGTTTTGATATTTAATATGCTGTAACTTAATTCTGAGACATTTAATACAACAACGCACTGTTCAAACAGGTCTTTACCAAAGCAAAATGATTATTGATGCCGATTGTGATACTTTGGTTCAGTGTTTCAATAGTCATAATATGTACTACAGTCATTTTATAGCCGAAAAAATTATCAGTGATAATTGACTGTGAGTCCTAAACAGGCAGCTTATCCAAGTTCAGTTCAGACAACAAAGGTGCAGAAGAGCCAAAGTGATTTAAGTCCTCAGTTCAATGTGTCATACCCTCCCTGACATCACTTTATTTTTTAACCATCATCCAATGGACCGTATAAGATATATAGGGGTTGATGGCTTTGGCTGCTGAATTTATGAGTAGAATCTCTTGCTGAATTGTCCCATAATTGGGTTCTTAAAATAGATTTTCTAAGGTAAGTGCAGTTGTAGTTGTGTATTGTAGCCAAGTTCAGAATTTTTTTCGTAAATGTGAACCAGCCATAGGAATTTATAGGGAAAAGTATAATGGCCAGTGATTAATAATGATCATATAGGTTAAATGTCATAATTAGACTGGCAAGAAGACTAATAGGCCAAGAAGGAAATAGAATTTTATGAAATTTCATTAATACTAGATTTAAGTCTTGTATTCCAGCATACAAGCTGTTTGTAGTTAGAAATGTTGCAGGATTAATTAATTTATTTCAATCTTTTAGCAAAGAGATGAAAGACTCTGTAGTTTAATACTGCAGCTGATATTTTTGTTTAATGTATGATTAATGAGTAATTTTATTATTAGAATAACCCAGTTCTAGTTAAAACATGTATGTACCTAATTCATACCTGCATTTTTGTAATGACCTGGTAATCCGTGCTTAGAGTTTACATTTTATTTTCCTACTTATATATTGGATGCAATGTGGGTGGGGTTTTCACTTGATTTGGTTTGGTCTGGTTTGGTTTGTTTGTCTGTTTGTTTGTTTAACTCTACAGATAATTATTTCAGAATTTGTTTTTAGGGAAAAAGATGTTGAAACATTTTACTAATTATGATTAAGTAGAGATATTGCTGAAAGCAATTCAAGTAAAATGTAGAAATAACATGTAAAAAAAAACCACACAAAGAACTGAAATGTTGCACATTTTGTCACAGATATTCAAGCAAAGCAGGACAAAAATATCTACTCTTATTGTGGCAGTTACCAAAGTCCTTGAAGGAATCTGATATACCTGAAGTAACAATGAAAAGCATTACCAGTGTATTTGGTACCAGTTAAAAGTAACTGGTAATGCTAGTTTCTTTCACTGATTTAGTAACAGCTCATCTGCATTCAGTGTCATTTTGACAGGGTGAAACAGGAAAAAATACACCAAAGTATAACAAGAGGAGGAGTTAAGAGAACAGAGCTAGGGAAAAAAAAAAGGCTTTCTAAGTGTGAAGTGGACTTGATCTCTCTCAGGGATACTCCTCTCAACCCACTTTGTGTCAAGCAACTAGCATGGGTGAAGTTCTCAAATTCTGCAGACAAATGCATCACACTCACATCCACAAGCCCTATAGCGGCATTCAATTGGTGCACCTGTTTTTGAATTTTTCCCCTCAAACTATCTGAAACAGACTAAGCAGAAGTTGGTTTGTTGGGTTCTTTTTGCTGCCCCTCCCTTCATTTATCTTTTAATGCGAGTAGAGAGAGGGAAGAGGCGGGAGGAAAGGAGGTGACAACAGTAGGAGGGGGTTGCAGACTCTGTAGGACTGGCAGCACAAATGTTCATTCACATACGTTTATTCCACACAAAAAACCAGAGTATTCAACCACTTTGAATAGATCATCATAACTGCTTGTCTGGTCAGCTTTCTCCTTAGAGTTTCAAGTTATAGGGGTCAATGTGCAATCTAGGGGTCTTGTCTAGCTGCCTCTATTAAAAAGTGAGACACTCAATACCAGCTGCACTAAGCAGGGTGCCTCTATCTGTAATAGTGCCATCAACAATTCTGAAGATGTACTTTGAGTGCACACGGGATAGACAGTCTGTTGCAGCACTGAAATTTCCAGAGCTGGCCACAGCTGATTTTATGCTAAATACACTAATCTTTTACATCAGCTCTAGTCCTTTAATCAGGAAGATATTCATTCATTGTTATGCTCCTAGTTGAGGCAAATTAAGTTTGCTTTGATAGTCCTTTTTTCCCTTCTGAAATAATTAGGAAACAATCCAGAGTTTAACTCACACAGCAGTACCAAAGGGTATTTGGGGGGTAGGGTGTGTTCTGTCATTAATTGGTTGGATTTTTTTCATTGTTTCTCTTCTTCTCCCTCTATTTTTCCAAAAAGAAGTATTAGTTGTATTTCATCTGGTGATTAAATACAAGAAATTCATTAATGGCTCTGCTTCTTTATCTTTTTCTTTTTTTTTTTTTTTTTTCTCAGTAGGATGTGCAGGAAAGGAAGACTGGTGTTAGAAACCGCATTCCCTGTCTTGAAAGAGGGGAATTCTCTCTCTGTTTTGAAACAGGGAGGAACACAAGAAAGTGGCCAGAATCTGAAGCCCTAGGAAGCCGAGTCTAGGTGTCTGAGGATCTGGAGGCATTCCTTTTAAAGCAATAGATATTGCTTTCCTTTGTCAGCATAGTTTCCTCGACACATTTGTTATTGCTGGCCCTTATGCCCTTCTCATCTACTCACCTGAATAAATCTAAAAAGAATGGAGGAAACTAATTGCTGCTTGAAACAAAAAGTCCTATGTAAATTTACTCTTTGTGATATGTACCATAGATATAGAATACGCTGTGCCCTCCTCTTCTCACATACCTTGCATCTAGACACAATGTGCATTATTTACTTAATCATCCAGTGAAAAGCTGCCAAGGACAGTTGTAAAAAAGGGAGAAAAACAATCACAGTTTTTCCTTTCCAGACTCTCAGTCCCATTTCTGTTTGCTTTTGCTCCTCTCTCTTAAGACTGTAAGCATCAGACCCATGTTATAAAAGCTCTCAAACTTGGAAGCTGCGAAGAATGTGGAAACTAATAATGACATGGCCTTCAGTGCTTTGTTTGCAATGAACAGCCACAACAAAAGATTCCTCCAATGATCTAAGCCTGCTGGAAATACAGTGCCATTTCTTCCCTTGAGATGTGAAGCCAGAAGTGTATTGAGAGTATGTTCTTCCTTGTTAGACTAAGGTGTTTGAATCCTGGGACAATTTTAAAACATGAGAGACCACAGCATCTCATCTAGATCCACACAAATTTGGCTTTGCCTTCCCTCCCCCACCCATGCATACCCACTGGAGATAACAACTAGTAGAACGGCAGTGCTACAGCTAGTAGCAGCAACAAAATACTACCTGCCTCTACCTTTTTCATGTTGATCTGCAAGAAGTTGGCAAGATCAAGGTTTTGTTTTTTTAAGGAACAACATCAGACTAAAACCATGATGTTTATTCTCTATGATATAAAAGTGAATTTTGAGCTTTAAAGGATCAGGAACAGGACTCAAGAATATTCTCTCCAGAGGAAAGCTTTCCATCTGATTTCGAGGTGGCATATGTCGGCAAACCGGTCAGCCCCACTGCTAGTCCCCAGTGTGTGTTAGGAGGAAAGCCAAGGGTTGGATTAATATTCTTGGCTCTCTGTTTGTTCCTTTCTGCCAGGGTTCACAGAGAACTAGGGGAAGCAGAATATAGGTTGCAGTAGCTTTGAAACTTGCTCAAATGCTTTCTCATGCCTGTCTGCTACGTTTTCTCTTTGTTTTGCTTAAGTTCCTCTTTCTGTTCTATACAACTGTGTGCCTTTTGAAGGATAAAGAAGAGAAAACTTCTTGTCCTCGCCATTAAGAACTTGCATAAATCTCTGTCTTCCTTTTTATCTACCTTTTATTTTTACTGGTTAGCTCTCTAACACTTTTGCTCTGCTACATTTGTCTGCTTTGATATTCTATTTCCTTGTTTGTCTTCCTCAAACTACTGCTCTGTTTTCTTCATTATCATTCACAAGACTAGAACATCCTACCTGAAACTAGCCTGTCTGAAAGTGGCATATGTTTTACTGGCTCCTGCAAATGTTTGCCCTGTCTTTCCATCTCTATTGGGTTTTGCTGTTTTATTACCTGGGCTCTGGCTCTATTCTTCTCCAAATTAGCGTCTGAACTAATAAACAAGTATCTGTGCAGTGTTGAGTGGCCAAATGGATGAATCTGAATGTAGGACTAGAGCCTTCACTGGAGTCCTCCTTAGCCACAAGGCTTATATGGTAGGTGCTACAAAATAAATAAAGACAGAAAGAAAGAAAAAAAACCCCACCAAACCAAAAAAGAGCAGCAGCTTAAAAAGTGGCCTGCCTTATGTACCGCTTGGAAAGCTGCAGTAAATTCTCCCTTTTCATGCTTTTATTTTGCAGTGTTGTTGATTATTTTACCTTCCTCTTTGACACAAGGTATCACATAGTAAAAAAGATATTTTTAAAATATTACTGCCCCCCCCCCCCCAATAATACCACATAAATTATATGGGAATAACTTTACTGTTTACATTTAAATAACAGAGTTCCGATTAAATGTATTATGCAGCTCATTTCAGATCACCTCCCTGTGAGAGAGTGATCCAATAGCAGACTGGGCTACTATTACCCCTCAGGTAGTATGGGAACTTTGATGCTGTTCCAGACTTCTTAACCATAACCATAATTTGTATTTGTTAGTCCATTCATAAAAAAAAAAAAAAAAAAGTTTTGTGAAGTAACCATTTATTTTTACAGAAAGGAAAAGGTTTTGCCAAGAAATACCTTGTTTGAAGATAGTATTGCACTCAAAGGGACATCCCAGATCAAACCACGAATATAAAATTTTAGTCTGACTCTGTGGCCACTCTGAAGCTGATCACAAGTCTTCCTGAGAAATCTATCCACAATGTATATGTAAGATAACACATGAAGTGATACCAGTCTGAGTGTTATTAATAATACAAAATTAGTAAAAACCGTTGGGATGTTTTTTTTCCTTCTTTCCTACAATCAGCAGGGTCATGGTAGCAGTGCTCTTGTATATAGTCTCGATTGAGGCAGACATTTGAGACAAATATTTATTTATGCATTTTTCAAGATAAATTAGAGTTTCTTCATTGACTGTCATTGAACACCAAGGCCCCCTGTGCTCCTCCTCCTCTGCAGGGTTAGACTGGATTGCTTTGTATTGAAGTATCTTGTCTGAGTTCAAGTTTTTCCTGCCCTGAGAAATACAGAAAGTTTGTTACAAGGCTCTATACTTTTACATGTTATGTCACATTATAGCATGGTTTTGGCTTTTTATGGAGCTAGACCATGAGTTTTTCCAGAAGCCTAAGTTAATGAAAAAAGTCCTATCATTAAACATTGCATTTTGCTGGGAGTACATGGCTGCTGTCCTCACAAGGCTACACTGCCTGCCTATTGATTTTTCTTGTCGAATTTAAGGTATGTTTTGACCTATAAAAAACAAAATGGCATGTGACTCTCACAATAGCTGCAGGCATTTGGGGGACTTGAACTGATATCTTGTAAATCTGAGAGGGAGGACTGGCAGCAGAGTTTCCCTGAAGGTGCCTTCAGCTGTGAACTTATTAAAACCATCTTTGTAGACCTTCAGGGTACTCTGTAAGGCATTTCTATTTCACTATGCTTTTGGAAGAGAGGGAGGAGCTTGAAAGGACTGATACTGTTTTAGAGAGGCAGCTTTTAATAGAAAATTTGTCCAATAATTTCAGGCAAGTTCTTTTTAAATACATTTCAAAATCAAAATTAGGCGTCCTATAACGGTATCTGAGTACTTAAAAACCCATTTTAGAAATAACCGTGTACTGTTTGTCTTGATGGTATGTTACTGTGTGCAGGGAGAGAAAAAAAGAAAGAAGGAGAATCTTCCCCGTTTCTCAAGACTGATAAAACTTAACTGCTCTGGGTTGTGGGAATTTAAAGTGGGCTTGGCAGGCCATGGATTTGCTGACTCCTCTAGAGTGCTGTGTATTGACCCATGTACTACCAAGTGCAGAACAGACTTTCTGAAGATGCTTCTCTATCAAAAATAGAAGGCAAAGTGTATTTCTTGACATTGCTACTTGTTTAAGCAATGTAAAGAGATATATTGGGGAAGAAAGAAACAGAAGCAGCAGAACAACTTCATCTGTTAGTTTTTTTCTTTAACAGAAAGGCAAATTTCCAAGAAAGAGTATCATAAAGTCACTGCTCATTTTGCAGAGAGATTGTTTAAGGGGAGGAAGGGGGAGGAATGTGCATGTGGTTATGTACGGGTAGATGGATGGTAATGTGAACAAGTGGGAGAAGTATAGATATCAAATATGCAAGAGAAATAGTGGATGAAATACAAGGAAGAAAAGGCAAGAAAACAAGGAAGGAAAGGAGTGTTCAATATATCAAAGGAAGGTTTTTGTGGTAGGATATATGTGGAAGAAAAATGAGATCAAGCTGAGAAGAAAGTGAAAATAAAACAATTGCTGTTATCCAATGAGTTAGATTGTTGATGAATTTAATTTAATGTTGTTAGAGAAGTGCTTCTCTTAAAAATATCGCACAATAGCACAACAGACAGTTACAATTGTTTCCTTCATATTTTTTGGGGGTGTGTGTTTGAGTCTTTTGGGGTCCGGTGGCATTGGCCATAGTAGAAAGGAATATGGCAGTGCTGACTTTTTCACAGATGTTATTATGTATAGTCCCTGGTCTAGCTGGTGTGAGGTAAATCAAAACAAAACCTATCAGTCATTTTACACAGGCCAAGACCTTCCTTGGGGATATGCAAATTATTAGGAATTATTTAGTCTTCTCTATTTTCACCAATAGGTGGCAATATTAATTTTTCCATTGGTCTTCGTAATGATCTGTTATTCTAAATTTTAAATAATCATCTCTGAGTTCATTATAACATTTACTTTTGTTTGTCCTACTGCAAGTGTATTGAATGATAGGAAGTGGAAATATATTTGTAAGTTTCCAGATCATTTAATCTTGCTTTAAAGAAGTTAAAATAAAAGGGCAAGGGACATGAGAACTTCTACCAGATCACCAGAAGCCTATCCACAATGCTTTTGTAGCCCAGCACCTCCTTTTTCATCTCCAGTCCAATTGATATTTGTTGTCTTTATGGCAGTGTTTACCTTAATATTGTGTCTGGTCTTCCTTTTTGTGTTTTCCAATTAATTTTCCTTTCCAGCTGCTTAATTAGAAATTGGAGATTGTATGTGTAATGTGAAAGATCTAAATTCCTGCTTTACAGTTTTTCAATGCTGCTTTTGTTTATATGTGCTCTGTATTCTTAATCACCTTATTTGTTGTTCAGTATGAGTTTTTCTTAGCATGTTACCATCTTAAGGATTCGAGTATTCCTGAGGCCATTGTCAATACTTGGTAGTGTTTTTCCTTGAGTTTTAGTCAATTGCCAACACTTGACTTTCTAGAGCAATGTTGATATGGATATAAGACATGACAGAGGTACTGTAGGTGCATCTTCATTTTCAAACTGAATTTATTTCTGTCCTATGTTTTATCAAGGTCTCTCTCCACACCCATTAAACTTCTTTCACTCACTCAGAAGTTAGAAATCAGTATTTTTACATGCAGAGGGCCAACAATCTTGTCATTCTTTTTAGCCAAAACTAACACAGAGTTAATTGGAAGTTTTATCTCAGTAAAGACTAAAGGATTTGGCTCGTGATAAAGATGGTACACGAAAATGTAATTTCTTAGATAGAAGAGGACTCCATCTGAAACAATACAATAGCATTTTTCAGTAAAATGAACTACTTGAAAGTGATATATTGTAGTGGGTTTTGTAGCATTGTCATATCCTTGGACTGATGTATGGTAGCAGTTAAAATGATTGTCAAAACAGGAAATGTACAGTACCAGAAAGTATCTAGACAAAATATGCACAGAGTTTTTATGATTGTTTAGCTTGGCTTTGTTTACGAGCTCTTTTTGATTAGGCAGTTTTCTTTGTGTCTACAGCAGTTCTCATGGATTTGTAGCAGCTCACAAAGAAAAGTGTTATGCAAACCTCAGTAATATCAGCACTTTCTTTCACTTCCAGCCTGAAAGTCATGCCAAGTTCATCAAATCTCAGCTCACTTGAAATCCATGATGAATCTAGTGTATGCAGGGAATGAGCCATGGAAAAGGTAGTGAGTAGCACCCTATTTACATTGAAACTGGTCAGAAAGCTCACCCCATCCAAAAAAAAAAAAAAAAAAGGTACATGAAAACTTCTACCAGCAGAAATGGCAGCTTTTATAAGTAGAGATGACACACAGAGATTCAACTGCTGCTTAGTTCAGATACTTCACTATCTGTGAGATGTTTCTGCTGGAAGAATGCAATTTTGTAGCGCTCTCTCTCCTCTCTCCAAGAATCAGCCTTGAAAGTAATTTCTCCACTGCAGTATCACTTGTATCTGGTATGAACAGAGCTGTTGTGAAGCACTCCCAGTACAGTTTCTCTGAGATACAAGGTACTGCTGTGCGTTAGCCATGACTGAATAGTAGCTTTTTAATGGCCACCATTGCAGCTGAATCAACAAGCAATAAGCCAGCAAAATTAAAGCTATTTCATCTCTGATCCTATGAGTAGTTTTGTTTTTGCCACCCATGATGATGCCAGTAAAATACAGACACATGAAACTGAATGTCAAAGCCTCTAGCTGTAACTTTTTAATTAGTACTTCAGTTACTGTTTAATTAGTATTTGACCACAATGTCTACAGTGTTTCTGAGGTTAGCTGAAGGGCTCTCACTGGTCTTTTAACTTCAGTTTTTAAGCCAGAGCTTCTCTCAGAAGGCAGTGGGGTGCCTTAAATTCAAGCTGACGACTTATTGTATGTTATAGCTCAGTCCAAATCAGTCCTAAAGGCTGGATAGAAAGAGGACTGTAAAGTAACTGCCTCATAGTGAAAAGGAACTGTACCTCATTTGGGGCAGATTAAAGACAAAAGTGTTCCAAACCCACCACATCTCTGTGCAGTGAAGTCACAAATCAAAACAGGATCAAGAATGACCTATGAAGAACATCTTATGGATTTCCTAAATAATTGAAATATAAAGGAATCCTGGCGTCACACTGAAGAAATGACTAGGCCATTCTTTTGTCTCCAACAGAGCTGTAGGTGTTTAGGAATATGAGACACAGAGTGTATGTGAAGTTGCCCTTCCCTTGGAAATTCTTCCTAACTAGCAGTGCTTCCCTGACCAAAAAACCACCCATTAAGTGCATCAGCTCCAACACGTCAAAACATCCACAGCTGCATGATTACCCTATATATATACATAAAATATTGCTTGATGTTCTCAAAAAGAAATTTTTTTACTGTCAACAGCTGGATGCTGAGCTGAGGATTTGGTGTTCAAGATCTTGCTTGTCCTTCACTTCTTACTATGTGGGCATCAATATTAACCTCCCAGAATAAGAATTAGAATGTGACTTTCCTGCAACTGAAATGCAGGCTAAGACTTTGTCAAACCTGAGAGAAGTTGAACACAGGGTCTTGGACTTTCCATGGTCCCGTTAGTGACCTACGCACAGGGATGGTTTTCCTCTTTCCGGGATACTCAGAGGACGAGCTGATACCCACTTGCATCTCATTCCAGGTCTTCCAGTTTAAAAACTTTCTGGGCAGCTATGCAGATGGTCTAACTGAATTGTCTCCAAAATGACAATGTCTGTCTTTAACCCCCTGCCACCCCCACCAGCTTGGGAGTATTCCAGCACAGCTCAGGACACCAGGACAGACTTCCACCTCACTCAGTTCAGAAGTGGGACTGGTGGCCTTCTCCTCCACTCTAATTTTACAGCTGTGACAAGCTGAAATCTCCGTGATTCCCCTTGGTGCCATTAAATTGGGGCCCAGCTTTGTCCAAGCTCAAAGACATCTCTTCAACTCCATTAAAAGAAAATCAAATAAAGGGAATAATGAAAACTTTAAAAATAATTTCTAATACCTTAAGCCGTGTGTCAGCTACATTCCTAGACTTTTTGAAAGAAACGTATGTCAGGCTTTTATGAAATCAGTGGTCTCTGAATTTGGCCCTTAGTGTTTTAGACAATAAACTTTTCCTAAAAATGACGAATCACCAGCAGATGTTTTCTATTACCATAGTGTAGCTTTGTTATAATTCACTAGAATTGGTTTGATTTTTGCCATTTTCAACAGCTTTTTTAGTGTGTTTATAAAGCTAATAAAAATATTTATCAGGGAGAAAATGTTACTATGCCACATGTCTATTGAGAAATTAGTCAGAAGAGTAGGGCATATAGCCTTCTTGAAAAATTATGACAAATATAATTTTTATATAAATAAAGCAGTTTCAGACCCACAGCTTCTTGAAATAACAACTTCTAGCATAATTAAATGTTAAAACAGAATGGAAATCTGGCATTGAAAGGAAGAGGGTAATGTTTCATCTGCAAAGAATGCTGCTTTGAAACTTTGGATTCAGCTGCACATTTAAGCTTGATGCAGCTACAGAAGTTGTAAAAGGTAAAATGTAAGAGATTGGACATTGGGTTAACTCCTCAGCTTCACTAATTTTTAAACTTTTCAGCTTCTACACATAGAAATGGTGACACTAAGCCACTTTTTTTTTTTATTTATTTTTTCCTGGTGGTGGACTGACTGGAAGCTGAAATGATCTGTGCAACTTAGAGCAACCTTAGCACAAAAGAAGAGAGTCTTAAACTCACCAAAGGACAAGCACTTTCCAGGCTGTTGTTCCAAAGGCATTTGATGCCATCGTTAGGAAGGTTTTCTATATTGTCAATATGTATTTTCCAAATCTTAATAATATCTCATTACTTATATTTAAACTACAGAACCACTGTCATTATACTAATGGTGCTATACTCCTTCCTTATTGGTGTTTACTCCCTTCAAATATTTGTAGACTGTTGTTTTTCCCTTTTAGTCATTGTGACAGCTGGGCAAATACCTCAGAAAATTTTTGCAAGTATTTGTGGAGTTCTGAAACTGAGCTCCATATCCTACTTTTTTAAGCCATGGTGAACTTTGTCTTCTTCATTTAGGAGAAAAGAACTGCTTTTTAAATAACATTTTCTTCCATGTATGTTAAAGTTATCTGTATTTTCTCCAGTCCTGTGTATAACATTAACACATTACTGTGCTTGTTTTTTTCCTTAGGGACTTAACTTTCTGTATAATCTTTACTTCCTCCCTTTTCTGAGGTTAAAAAACCTCAGACTTCTGAGAATCTTTCAGTGTATACAAATGCCCCCACTTGAATCAATTGGCAAGGCTGTTGAGGCCCATTTATAGACATTTTTAGTCCTTCAAATAACTAGTCAGTGCATACCTGAAAGCAACGTATACAGTTGCAACATTTCTGCTCAGAGCTGTGCATTTCTGTGTGTAGGCATGTTTCTTTCCTATAAACGAAATCATGAAGTCATGGCACACTGAGTGTGATTACCCGAAACCTGCTAAGCAGTTTTTATTTCTGCAGCTATCAGTGATATGATGTGATATGATTAACTTGACTGTAAAGTAGTCCCTGATTATGAATTTTTACAGTTCAGAATGGGATGCTAAATTATATAAACAGGCTCCAGGCTTTTTTCTTTTTTGCTTTTTTTTTTTTTTAATATTTGGTTTGCATGCCTACATGGGGTGAATATGAAGCCCCAGGTGAGATGACTTAATGCAATTCACAAACTAGTGACAAGGCTCTGCATGCCAAGAAATGCTTTGTATTTCATATTAAAAAAAATTAAATAAATAAAGTGTGTTCGTATGTGTGTGTGTACCTAAAGTGGGGATAGTGCAGCATGCCTCCAGCTCTATTGTATTATGTTTAGTTTATTTGCTTTGTGAGGACTCAACATTCCCATCATTTTTTGTATTTTCTTGATTCTAGAACACTACCTATTTCCACCCTAAAGCAAAAATCTAGCTACAGTCCAATAGTTTCAGCTCTGAAATGTATTGTGTCATGCTCAACAGTGAGGATCACATCAAGTGCCACTCTCCACAGTGAAGAGAGCAGTAAAACACAGAGCTCCTGGGGCTTATCTTTTTCTCCCCCAAAATATTGAATTTCTATCTGTGGCCCACAGCCCTTGCTTTCAAATCCTACTGATGCCTCTGGCAGGAAGATCTGGTAGGAGCTATATAGTCTAAACAGAAGCTTAGCACAAAACATGTTCCTCTTTGGCAGGCCACCATCATTTCTAGGGGGGGAGGAGAATTAAAGGTTCCTAAACTGTTCTTAAAAGTTGAAGGATTGTCTGGTTCAGTCAAATTGACACCAGAACACCGGGAGATTTTCTGTTCTTTTCTTTTCTTTTTTTTTTCACTGTAAGTAGATCAATGTACTGGAAAATATTTGCAGTCTTTATACTCCTAATGACACTGTGTTGCTGTCAGGGCATTGTATCAGCATTGTTTTGCCATAAATGATGGAGCGATAGTATCAAGATATAGATTTCTAGCTTTCACAACTTGGCACGTGGTATTATGTTAATTGCTTTAGATGAAGTATTTCTGTGTAATGTTTAGATTACATCTTTGTGGAATATTTTTGAAAGTAAAATGCGTTTGTATTTCTAACTGTTTAGACACACACTCTCATTTTACCATTTTAATCCACTCTCTGTTCCCTCAGGAATACTCTACAACCCAGGTCACTGATGAAACTTTTTACCCAGACACTAGTGATGTATGCAATGACTTTAAGATGCTTGCCCAAGCTACCTCAGCTTCTGCTGGCAACCAGGAGGAGTGGTGCACATGCTCAGCTGATTTCTAGTAGCTAGAACAGCTGTTTGAACCTGTTCAGCTTTAGTCATTACTTAGAACAGCTCTATGAGCACTCTGTACTGCACCAGGAATGAAAATATGCCAGTGCCTCCAGCAATTCAGAAACATAAATATGCTTCCAGTCCATTTTATTATGTTTTTATCAGGAATGCTGCTGTTAGGCCAGTAAATCTGTGCCTCTTCGCCTTACCTGGTAACAAAGTCAGATTTCACTCCACTGCATTTATATACACGTGGCATCAGTATTTTCAATATATTTTAAAATAGTTTGTTGGATCATGTATCAACTTGTATTAATGCAGTTATTATTTAAAATAAATAAGGAAGTGCATAATAGAATAATTTTATTACCAGAAGTGGAGTTTCCTTTTTAGATGAATGATACTTTATGATACTTTAATTTCAAATGTTGTGTGTTACCCAACGCTTCATATTTTTTCATTTGACATTTCATTTGGTTTTAAAGAGCTTCGTAAGACTGATACCATATTACAATGCATATCTCTGATGAAGCTCTCTGAGTGCAAAAAGCATCTGAATCTGATACTTTCAGGCCAAAAGGCTTTTTTTTTTTTCTCCTGGCCTAGGGACAATCCCAGTAAGTGACAATCATCTTCAGAGCAAAGGCACTCAGGACAGAAAGTTCCCTGAGAGTATAATGCCTACATGTCTACATCTTATCCAAAAGTCTCCTTCATTAATGTGTCACAAAATAGTGGCATGGTTGATAGTAGTGGGTCTTCTGATATTATGTCTAAATATTTTTGTAATTCTGTTTTGAAAGACTGTGTCTGTGTACATGCACTTTCAGCTTTTTCCAGTCCAAAATTGGTCCTCTATAAAGCCAAACCCCACCCCCCCTCTTGATGGAATGGGTTAATTAACAAGGAGCTGTACCAATTAGGTAATCTCAGCTGTCCAAAAAGGTTGCCTTCTCCTGAGTTTCTTAGCACAAGTCTGCTTAGTTTTTACCTTAGTTTGCCCCTCGCAATCTGTCATTTTTACCTTCTCCAAATTGGGTGAGGAGGTGTGTATCCATGGCGGGAGGGGAGAGAAGACAGCCTTCGCAAATCACCAACACCTGCTTAGCCCTTCAGCAGATGTGTAGCAAACTGCTGACCCTGCCAAGTACTTCAGGCCAATACCATGCCTTTAAGTGCTGGGGTAAGGGGTGGCTGCTCAGAGCGATGGGGAAAGAGCACCCTTTGGGGACTGTCTGTACTTTCTTTCTGGTTTGGGTTTTGATTTTATTTTATTTTTTTTCCGTAGAGGAGTATTTGGTGGGGGAAGGGTTTCAATCATACAAACCATGTGGCTTTGAATACAGACATCTAGAATCTGTCACCTTTTCTCATGTTAAGCAATGTCTCACTTTGAAAATAGCCCCACAGAAATTATTGTAGAATAAGTTTCTATTCCAAGGGGGCAAGGGTTTCAGAAATCAACTAGGAACAACAGAAAATGAAATCATCTGCTCAAATTTATGAGTGTATATGATAAGTCATCATGCTGCCTCTCTGGATTTGAGATCTGATCTGAGTATCATAGCACTGGAACCTGTTTCTGTTTTGTTTTATTTTGAACATATTTTATGTACTCTGTCTTCCATCTATGTGAATTGAATTTTTTCTTTAGCTCTTCTTTCAGTCATATTGTATTTTTACAGGAGAAGATTTTTCTCTGCAGTCAGTTGTTTCCATATAGATTACTATAATTTGGGGTTATTTTTATTCATGTTAATGATCGCATTGTTCCACAGAGTTTGTAGTTCTGTGTTCTTAAGCTCGATGAAGAAAGCTAAAAAAAAATAATAAAAAAAAAATCTTGGTAGTATTGATGCTATTTCTGGTTTTGTTTAAAAGTTAAAGGGATTTACATGGAAAAGGGAAGGAAGGGTATGTCATAACTTCTGGACTAAGTGAAAGGTTTTGTTTGTATAAATCACATACTGTATTCATCATGCTCAAGACAAATGATAAACATTACATTTCACCATTCCCATAAAAATTAGGAATCTGCATCAATAACACTAATTCTACAGTGGACTGGTTCCTTTTATTTTTCCTTCCTCCTTTGCTGGCATCTTTATGTAGCAGGACTCATAGCATTATTAGTTGCCATTGCTGCTTTCCCACCCTAGGACTGCTGTCTAACTTGAGTAGTTTGCTCTGGAAAAGCTTGGCCTTTCATTCCTGAGGTCCATTGCTTTTATTCCTTTTCTGCTTTTTCTGTTTTCATTTCCTGATGATGTTGTCATCGTCAGTGGAGTTATGATGAACAAGTTTGGTACTATTTATAGATCCTGGGCTTGTAGCCAGCTATTTTCATGCCTTCAGTGCTATTTAAATCTATTGTTCATTTTTGATTGCAGAGCAGCTTCCTCTCATTTTGCACCTAGAGCTGTGAAGTTTCTGAATCTAGGAACAACAAAATGGTGTTTTTAGTCTCTGTTTAACAAGCCAATAAAATGGAAAGAGTGTAAGTTTTTGCTTCCTTTGTCTTTGTTGTGGTCTATATGCTATCACTCGTTATTAGTTATTAAAGTGGAGCTTGTGCTTCCATTGAAGATAGGATATGGCATTTTAAAAGTTTGATTCAAAGGGTTCATTTAGAAGATCCTTCCTCTTTTATTTGATAAACTACTATGAACATTTGTAATAACAATATACTGTTTAAAAACTCTTGACAAATAGGGATAAATATTCAGCATGCGACATGGACGAGTGCTCCTGAGATTGCTGTATTGTTAATACAAAGAGAATACTTATTTTTTTGTACACTATACTGAAATACATCCCATTAGATTAAGGGTATGGCTCATGCTCTTGTTCCCATAGGATCTTAGAGTTCTCCTTTTGTGTCTCTTCACTATTTATCTGATTATAGATCTCTAAAATAGAAAAAAATAGAACATTTCACAGTATCTTCTCCTTAAATTAAGTCCTTCAGAATACAATGAGGATATCTTGCAAGGCTACTGCTGATATAATAAAGCTGTTTAGTTACCTTGAACTGGTGCATCAACACTCTAAATCTAATAAGTCAGATACAAAAAAAGTTTAATGTTCTGTTTGTGACTTAAACTGATAATAAAAAAGAGATTTGAAATTCAGAGTGATGCACTGCCTTTAAGTTAGTCTGTTGTGAATGCATGATATGTTCTTAGGCACAGAAGCATAAGGAGAGACAAAAGCATATCATATTGCTGGCAAGTTCCTTCCACAGCCTTCTGAAGCTTAGACTTTATTTATGCAGGTGTAATTTGTGTTTCTGGCTTTGCAACTACAAGTGAAAGATAATCTCGGGCCTTGCATCACAAACTCCCTGATTCGCAAGTACGCTTAGGTAGCTGCAGCGGTAAATACTGTAATGCTTAAGACAAGCTGAAGTTTTGCCAGCCCCCAGTGACACTGCTGTTTGTTTACCAGAACAAAGTGAGATTGCCATTTTAGAATGGGACTTCTTTGTCACAAACTTAGTGCCATTCCAAAGTGCTAACTGGAATTCCTTATTACTCTAGAGAGGATGTTTAGTCAAAAATTACGCAGCTTGTTGATTTTGTAGTTAAGTGTTAATACAATAACTTGCATAAACTACTGCAGTATACACATTTTGAATTATTTGTCTAATTTCTAAAGGATGGGCAAAGTTATTCTGATGTTAATAAAAATAAATGTCTTTCTGCAACTGTTGTCCCTTCTTTACATCTGAAATAAAGCACAGTCCACACTGTGAGAAAATCTAAGGATTCCCTTTTATTTAGAAAGTGATTGGAATGAAGGCTACTCCAGTGTAATATCTTTTGTAAGTTAGGAAACAGCATGAAAATGTTGCCCAGCCATCTTTGAGGAAGCTGACCTGGAATGGAGAGCAGACATTTGCAAATGACATAAAAAGAGCAGAGGATTTTATGGAGAGCAGAAGGAGAAAAGAAAACTGAACAAGAGAATTCTCCAAAGATTCATGTTGGTGGCTGAAGAAGGATTAAGTGCTAGATGTTGAGGATTTTAAGACTACCTTGACTTTCGTACATGAGTTCTAGGTTTTACTCTCCTAGAAACTTCCTGTCTGAGAGTTTTGAGTACAAGTCTTAGGAACATAGATTAGTGTTAAGGTGAAATATAGGTTTTGATACAATGAAAGCAAGGAAAAATATGTGGGGTACACTCCAGCAGCAAGGAAATGCATCTAAATTTTGTAGGAACTAGGAGCTGTGGTCTCCAGAGAGTCAAGATATTATTTATGTTTCTGATAAATCCACAGTGCTCAGCTTCTGCAAGCACTAAAGGACAGGTTGCCTCTTGCAACGGGAACCTGATTCACTGACTGTTGCTCTTGTCTCTCTGAAAGGCAGCAGGCAAATGAGGCACAGACATGTGAGAGACAAGTTTCAGAAACTGTAATAAACCACCTGGAGACTTTTTTTAGCTAATAAAATTATCCTGGGCATGCAAGAAATGCTTATTGCATACCTTCAGAAAACTGCAGCCTTCTCAATACCTAAATCTATTTGCAGATATCTATTACAGATAAAGTGTCTGTGGGACTATGTCCCCTTATGACTCTGGTTTCTTAGGTGTGGTCTAATGTTTTACCCAGACTTCAACATGAAATAAAAGAACCACAGCTGTTGTCATTCAAAAGAATTTGATGGAGTGCAAGACCTCACCTTCTAAGCAACCAATAATCAGGTCTCAGGTACAAGAAGTGGGTGACATAGGTTCTAGGTCCTCTTCAGCTTGAGAAGACATAAACCATCACCTCTTACCTTCTTCAAGTGACAGCATAATAACAAAATAACCTTGAATAGGACAGTTTTTCTGTCATTCATTTGAAAAGGAGTCATTTGTGAATAAGAGAAGAAAATTAATGTGGGACTCCTGGGCCCTGGAAGGGCAAACTCCAGAGCAAATGCTGTTGCTCTTGTAGTTAATAGGACACTGTTCTTTGGGAGACGCCATACTTCCTAGGACTGTTTATGTGTTTTCCATTAAACAGCTGTCAGAAACAATATATTGTTGTCACCTTCACATTTCCCTCCACCTGTGTTTCAAAAGAAAAAGCCAATCATCCATTCATGAAGGCAAAATGTGGACAGTGACGCCTGGTAGAAGGCTTAGGGTTAGACACCTAGCCAGAAGGGCTAAATCCATGGGTGAATTAGGGTTTCAGATTCAGCTCTCCTCAATGTTTTCTATTATTTAGCATGGGCCTGCTCTGGTTATTTTGAATCCCAATCCTAATTCAGTGCATAATTCTCTCTGGAGACTATAGAGAGATTTTCAGGTGGCTAGAATAGGGGACCAGACACCTAAAAATTTATACATTTATAAAGCCAACAGTACTTGCGTACAGGGTATCTGCACAAGTCAAAGGGTGAAACCAATATTGTTTCTGTGAGTACACAGCTTATAGCTTAGTGTTTCAGTGAGGCAATACTCGATACACAACTATTTTGAGTTCTATAAAACCTACCCAAAGATGGTTCTGTATTTTAGCTGACAGTCAAAGATGGAGAATGGCAAAAGGCAGATTTGAACTCTGGGGCTGAACTGACAAATCTGAACTGATAATGGTGTTTATGAAGGGAAGGACTACTTTTTAATATTGAGAATGGGGATTTGGGGACACTAGTGGATTCTGTTTCAGACTTGACCACAAACTTACTGTGACTTTCCTTAGGTCACTTTGTGTGCTGTGGAAAAGAAAATCTTAAAAGAGCCCTAGACCTAGAGAAATTTTATACAAGGATCCACATTTTATCCCGTAACTCTTGTGCTGGGGAGAAAAATGTCTATAAGACTCTGGAGTACTTTTACACTATAGTTCCCACCGGTTCTAGCAGCAGTTCATCAAAACCAGTGAAACTGCCAGCAAAGGGAGTTTCTTTGAAATTTCATTAAACAGACCTAGAATTGTCTGGCTTTGTCTCTGTATACACAAATACAAAAATAGGTGTAAACTGTGTGCCTTATTAGTACAGTGCATCTTTTGAACCATAATTAATTAATCTTGGAAAGGATGTTTGCAATGCTCAGATGGAAAGAGAAATGTGTTATTATTATGAATAATTAATTTTCAATGGTTGTGTGGGATTTCATGCCATGAGAGTCTCATTGATTTTAATGGAAGTCACATGGCTAAACCCACTCACTGTTGTAAGTCTGTGGTGTTTTGGGATTATAAAAAGAGATCAAAGAATCTCCATGTCAGCTGTGGTAAATTACATGTCCTATTCTGAAAAAGTGGGGGCAAAAGTGAAATACCCATTTAAAACAACCAGGTCATACTCATCTGGCAAACTGTTGATACAATCTGTGTTACCCTAGTAAAAACCTGGACCAATCAGAAGATTACAACAAAATTTTGCTGGAAGGGGCTATTTTAATAGACATACTAACAAAATTATTTTCTGGCAAGTTGTAGTAAAGAAATACCTGAAATTGGATTGGTTTGTAATGTCAATAGCATATTGAAGTCTTAGCAGGTTCTGAAGTACCATGGCCATATATTTTGTAAATGGCTCCTTATTTTGAAGAAGGCTGATAAGGGAGAGATTGCCTCTCTTCCAAGGGGGGGAGTGGAAAATATGATGGACTCAACTGAGTAGGGAGTACAAGTCAGAAGTTTTGATGCAACAAAAAGCACTGTCATTTGTAGGAGAGGAAGTCTTGAGGAGCTATCATACAGCTACCAGGCAAAGGTGTGTTCTGAATGAGCAGAAGTGGAACAGGACATAGGACATGCTCACAGCATGTCCAGCACTGGTGGAGGGCACTGGAAATAACATTTGAGATGCCCTGTAACTTTTCTTACCCACTCTAGTACAGTTGCTGATTTGCCCCTTCGCTCTGGTTGAGACATTTCTACTCACTGTAATGAGGCACAAGATAGGTTACTCTCACTGGTCTCCAGATCTTGATTGCCTATCCAGCACTTGACTCTGTTTCAGCCAGTACCACACAGTACTTTTACTCAGTAGCAATCATCTGGTAACGCTGACTTCCTCAGAACTCATCTTACACTGATGCGCTAATCATAAAACCCTGTAATACTGCCGCAACTTTCCTCAAGCTGCTCAGACTCCATCAGTGGCTTTATCTATCAATGATTACTTCCCTACCAGTCCTTCTTCTGCAGCATCTCGTCCATATATGACCCTTAACTTTCCTTTTGGATTAATGTGCCAGTGCTGTAAATGTTATGGAAATTGTAGAAATAAGCTTCTACTGCATTAAAAATCTTGTCTTTAAAGAGAAATTATTTATTTCCTTTTGCACAAACTCTAAGGTAATCTAAGGAACTAAAGTCCAGACCCTCTGTCAGCAGAACACAAGTGGAACTGTAGGTAGTGATGTTGTTTTAAACTGTTTCAGCTGGGGTTGCAACAGGGATAATCATGTTTTGCACTTTTGTCCTAGGTTCTGAAATCCCAGCTCCTTTCCTGCCATGTCACTGGAAAAAAACATGTCTTTACTTCATGCGCATTATATAGAGTGATAGGGGTGAAAAATAAAAAATCATCTTTCATCTCCAGTTTCTGTCCATCTTCAAAATGGAGGTGAGCCATTATTTTTGCCCTCACTGCTGTTGCTATTGTTCGTCTTCTCAAAGCTGAATGGGACCAGATCTACAAACACAAATATATTGGGAGGGAGGTTCCATTTGAGATGATACATCTCATATGGCTGAACAGAGTAATCTGTAGGAAATTCATGGTGAGCAGCAGTTGTCATAAGAATCACAGTAAACATGCAAGTTAAAGATTCTGAACAAGATTTGGCTTAATTCCACTTAAACTTAAAGGTTCAAGACACAGAATGCAAATGCTGAAACTCTGAGAACTGCCTTTTGCCAACGTGTGATTGCGGAGGACGGAGGGGAGATGCTCAATGCTAGTCCGCCTGTTGCAACCCGAGACAGGTGAATGGCAAGTGGTGGAGTCACTCCTACTTCTGCCCCCTCAGGCCTGTTGAATGCCTGCTGTGAGGAAAATGAAGATTAATTTGGGGTAAAAATTCCAGCTTTCTATTCATGTTTGCCTAAAACGATGGCACCTGTAATGGCCTGAAGTACAGTAAATGTAAATTACTTTCATAACGGAGGTTAGCTTAATGAACCTTTTTGAAGTATTGCATATTTTTGTATTATAAAACTGCCACTCTGTATGTGACCAGACATAGAATTGGAGACAGTAAAGCAAACCACTTCCATGAATAAATGCTTTGAAATTGGCCGTCTTGCACAGGTGGATTAAATATTTGACATAGCTGGATACACCTGCTGGAAAAATCAGGCTTTCCTGCTGAGTGTTTTAACAATGAGGGGATTGACTATGTGGACTAGAGCACTTTCTATATTCTTAAATTTCTATATGGGCTTGTAATGTACATCTAGGCGAAATACCACTTAAAATATTAATCCAATAGATATTTAGTAGATCTAGTCCAGTGCTGAAGGGATAATACAACAAAGAATGTCATTGACAGTACCAGTGTTTTTCTTCTTTATATTTTCAAATATATATCCATGATATCATAATGCATTTCTTGCACTGCACCTGTTTATTAAAATATCCAGAAGGGGATACTTTTAAAATATAAGTTAGGAACTTTTTTACCAAAATTAATATTTATATCCCTTCTTTGTGATGTTATTTAAGTGGTTTATAATTTACAGGTATTGGGACTACTTTATACATTGATCTCTTTTGGAAAGTTGGCAGAAAATCTAACTTTGTGTATTCAAATAAAGTAAAGAATAGTAACTAAACCTTTTTAAAAACAGACAGTTTCTAATGGATTTGAAATTTATCTTAGGTTTTCTTCTCTGCTTTGTGATATTATGCTAAAATATCTTTTTTTTTTTCCTTTTCTATAATAAACTTTAGCTATCTTTTAAATTAGTTGTACTAGCGGCTTTGATCTGAAACTTCGGAATTATTTCCATGTGTTTGACAACCTTTATATCAATTCACTTGAATTTTCTATTCAATTTCCTAAACTTCATGTGGTACTACTGTCTATATTTCCTTATTCTTGAGTATATTTTAGCTTCACACATTGTTTTATAAGAAAAGCAGACTGCTATAATACCAGGATGCTAGTCTTTTCTTCCCCTTCCAACCTTGATATTATTTTTGATATTGACTATCTTGAAAAAACGTAGCACAAATTACAATCTGAATTCCACCCTTTGGAGTACATAAAGCAAATAAAATGCTTGTTTCACAAGTGTTTTGTATCATATAAATTAAAAAGTGATTCAAATACATGAACTCATAAGTCTTTGAATTTTATGACCTCTGAGTCATCCTAAATACAATTTGATTGCCTTAGGGTACCTTGAGCTGTTGTAAAATACAGGTTGCTTTCATGAAGAGAAAGGAATCATAGAAATGTGTGAGAATTTAGTTTTAGTGCAATTTAAAATGTAACCTTGCCAATTGCAATATGTATGTTTGTCATTTCTGCTTTTGACTTGTACTAAACAGCACTTTGATTATTATACAGGTAAAATATTCAGTGTTATGTTATGGCTACTGCAAGCATTGATTAAACTCTCCAGTGTTCATGAAGGCTGACAGGGATTCAAAGGAGGAAATGTAAAACTTGAAGGTACAGCAGTATAGTGACATTTCACTCTATAAAGCTGCCAATATTTTAATCCTGCACGTAAATCATTTTCATCAGTTCAATTCCATATCTTAATTTGTGTAGCAAACAAAGTATTGGATTGCATTATGTTTAATAATTAAGAATGTGATATCAATTTCCATATATTTTAAGTTCCTGAACAAGAAATAGAGTTAACATTTTTAGCTTCAATTTGTTTGCTTTACAAAATAGGAATGATTAAGGATTAAGTCTAATTTTCATGCTGTGATCAACCAAAGTTTCATTATTTGCTTTTATAGAACCTTCAGTTTCCCTGCTTAAGTGATGCCTTCATCAATGATCATGTTGTATTCATTTAGAGTGATGATTGATATGGTAATAGATACAGTGTGATTGAAAGCAACCTTTGTCAATAGGAAGGCCAAATACTCAAACAGTGTATTGGTCTGAGTTTGCTCATTATTGGAGATCTTTCATAGTCATATTGACTTGCTGTCCAAATGTTGTTACTTACCTGATGCTTTCATTGTTTAAATGGTATAGACATTGGTATTGAACATGACTTTTCCCAATATTTGTCCTAAAATACACACATGGCTCAATTATCCACTGAAAATGCTTAAGGTCTATTTTCAAGGTATTAAAATGGTATTTGGGGAATATAAAATAAAATTTTGTGGTAGAGAAAACCAGGGTCCTATAGTGGTGATGTTAATGCGATGTGCAACATGTGACTATGTATTTCTTGATTTTAGAAAATGTCAGGAAGTTTGCTTTTTCTGAAATGCTTTCTTCACAGCTGCAGAAGTCCAGGAAATCACCCCTCTTGTGAAAAGAGCATTCCAGGGTCACAGAAAATATTACTGTTCCCTTACGTGTGGATTTTGCTATTCAAGAGCTTTTCTATTCTTCTTGGAGAAACTTCTGGACTCATTCTGGCCCTAATCATCTATCAGACATGCCTACAAAGTGTTGCCTTAATTTTGATATTAAGGCATTTCAGGAGTATCAGGAAAATGCAGTCCTCTTCACACTCACTGTACTTTCAAATTTGTCAAAAGACCTGCCACCACTAACCTCTTGAGCAAAAGTGTAGGGGTACAATATAAACCAAGAGAGAATTTGTTATGCAAAGGCAGAATACCCTCATGGGACTTTGGAGTTGGATTATGTGTTATGACTTTCCATGCACCCCAAATAGCAGCCAAGAACTAAGACCTCTCTGGGAGGACACAGAACAGAGTTAAATCATGAGTTAGGCACGAGGTGGTTTAGATGTGATGGGTGTAATTACAGACAGTGTAATTACTACACTGAAACAATACTATGACTCCATCCTTCCTGTCTTGTCCATATCTTTCACAAGATATCTTCCATATCTTCCCAAAACTCAAAACTTTCTTTCACTAAATCCTTTGCATGGCTGAAAAAGTCCTCAGTAACCCCCTTCCCAACCCCACCCCTCACCCCCCCTCTAATTTACTCCCTAAAGTGGCTAGTTCTATTGCAGATCTTTCCAGGTTCCTTCTGGCTTTTGAAAAACCACTCAAAAATGAGATGACAACATAAAAGAATTAACCTTTGGTACATGAAAGATAGGGAAATGGAGAAAAAGCAGAAGAGCTTTTCTATTTTATCCTGTGATTATATTTTCCCTAAATAAAGACACTTGACTGGAAATTTCATTCATAATTTAAAATTTATGAACTACCACAAATGATTGTGAGTAGCACTGAATCAAGCTTTGCTTACATAGTTTTCAGTGAAATATGTAGTAAACATTTACCATTTTCTGAAGTCTCCTGTGATAGTTCCCTCAGAAAAAATGTAATGAAAGACTAGTGTGCAAGATTTGCAAGCTAAGGATACTGACATAGCAGATGCACTTTTAAAAACTACTCTTAAAGATTATGAGCTAGACAGATTTCCTTCCAAAGCCTGAGGAGGTACCTAATCTAGTCATGGTAGTGTCTATATTTGTTTATTGTGATTTGATCAGCACTGTTTTCCTTTTAAATCACCTATTACTCGAAGTACCATCAAGCTATGACTTTTTTGACGTTTTCCAGTATCAACTGTCTTCCTTGCTCAATTTATTTGCTTTGTACCTGTCTGTACATAGTTCCTGAACTTGTGGCACTAACCATCATCATACCACAGCTACGTTAGAAGACTGCCAATAATACACATGCAACTATCCCTTGAGCAATTCTACCTTTCTGTATTAAGGTGTGATAATGGGTGGTGGAGAATATTTTGGAAAAGGGTCTTTCTCTTGTGTAAGTGTCGTAATGCTCTTCCTAGATCCTTGGAAATAGATGCAGGTCTGGTGAATGCCCAAGGTAAAGTTTCTTTCATTCATTCATTTCTGAACTGAGCAACCTCTTCAAATTGAATGTAGATTCTAGAAGGAAATATATAAGTCCTTGTTAGGCTGGATACAAAGATAAATGGTTTATTTCAGAGTACAGAGATGTGTTGAGCAATGTCACTCCTAATTTTTTTTTTTTTTTTAAGGTAAATAATGTAAAATGTTATGTTTACTTCTTTGTATTTTTACTTCACTTTTGGTAATGTTCCCTTAATTAAAAATAAATAAGAAAATTCAGACCTGCAGATATTTATTAAAAATCTCAGGAGAGAAGCCCTCCAGCTTCCTACAGCATTAAATTTATAGGAATTGAATGCTGTGCTGTACTCAGCATATTTATTAAAGAAATATATACTCCCTTCCAGAAAAGAGCAGTGTATATAAGTTTAGGTATTTGAAGAGGTTTTGCCCTCCCTTCCTTATAATACTAATGAGGAAACATTTCTGTTTAAACAGGAAAACAAAGTCAACAAATTATCAGTGTCACCGTATTCCTGTCTACAGGTCTCTTGCCTTGCCAGTTTATATTCCACTGAAGAGGAGCCTTTGCGTTGCCCACATTCTAACGTCAGTTATACAAACTCAAATTTTCCGACATGTAAAATCTGAAACTGTCTGAGATTTAAAATGTCCACTACCAATTATAAAATGACATAATCAGTGTTGTGGCTCCTTGGCTTTATACATACTAACTGAAATTGCCCACCTAACATCCCAGTAATGCTGGCACAGGTTGCGGTGTTTGCTGCTAAACTCTTAATATTTACAAAAAGCTGTCATTGAATAGCACCTGAAAACCAAGGCATGTCCCATTTTAAACAAATGAGAAAAGCATGACATCACATGCTCTGGTCTGTGAGGGGAAGCTAGAAAGAGGGAAAACTTACAGGTGCTGAAATATAAAGGAGGAGGATAATATGAACAGCAGATGTGAAAGAAAGTTCAGCAATGTGGAAAGGAGCCTGGAGAGTGCAATTAGAAACAAAGGAGATAAAAATGTCCCTGGTAATAGGCAGGCAATAGACTGAAAATGTTCGCTTTTCTTTCTAGAGTGAAAGGTTTTCTCTGTTTTCTCTGCCTTTTGGGAACATCTACACAGTATTGGTGGACAGATATGATTCCAGGCTTCTTCTCTTCTGAGCTGTCAGGCACAATGCTTTCTAAACTGGAAACTATTCCAATTATTGGGATTTTTCCCAAAAGTTCAAAAAGGAATAAGAAAACAGGAAAATTCAGGTCATAACATCTTCATTCTCTGGTAACATAAGCCAGCAATTGCTATTTTTTACTTGATAATAGTTACTTTCTATTTTGTAAGTCAGTCTGGAATTCAGAAGGCTTTGAAGTGCCTAGCACTTATGAGTAACCTCTTTTGGTGTTGAGGGAGGAAAAAAAACAGCTCTTGTGGGATTCCCACTGGTGAGAGGCCTTCTGGAAGAAACGGTGTTCCCTTGGCATGGGTCACACTGTGGGGGAAGTTGACAGGAATCTACTAGGCTTAACCAAAACAAATTTGCACATCTGTTTTTTAACTATACAGCTTACCATAACAACAACAAGAGCAAAGTTATTTAATGAAAGTGAATAAAATACTCCTGCTGGTAATATGTGGGGAGTCATGAATTAAGGGCAAGAAGTCACTCTAGCTGTGCAACAGTTTGCAATGGGCACTAAAGGCACTATGATCAAGGTTTGAGAAAGCTGTTTGGATTGCAAAGGAGTTGTTTGTTTTTGCAAGGAAGAGTAAAGATTTTGTCCAAGAAGTTTCCCTTTGGTGGTGAAGCCCTGAAGTACTATGTGCTAAGATCCTTTTCAAAAGAGATGAAGCATTGCAGGGACTGCTGAGAAAAGATGGAGGGAGCTAGTTGAAGCATCTGTTTTAAAAACTGAAAAGACAATAAAATAGTGAAATATTTCTCTATTTAGTTGTGAGCTTCTTCCAGTAGACAGTGCTGGGAAATGATAATGTGGATGTGAGGAAATCCGGTAGACCTGAACTGATCTGCAAAAAGCTGAGTTATTGCATTTATATTCTTCTGAGTGCATGTGCAGCACTGGGCACAATGTAACTTTGATCTATACTAGGGTACTTATACACAATAATAATATTTGCCATTAATATACATATATGAAGATTATTAGAGGAATAAGATGGTTGTTCGTTAGCAAGCATTTCAGGTGAGTGGAGACAACTAATGAAAGATTGTAAATGATGTGATGAAAAACAGGAGGATACTTTTTGAACAATCTGACCTATGCTGAAGAACAAAAAAAAAGGGGGAGGGTGGTGGGTGGAGGATTTAATGTATTAGGCAAGTGAGTCTGAAAGGAATTCTTTTCAGAAGAAAGGATTCAGAACTATGTTTTGCATTGTGAACAACAGGTACTGGAGGAAATATTTGATTAAAATTTGGAATGTAAACAGACTAGAGAGAAAATGTGTACACACAGTAGAGAATCTAACAATGGGAGAAATTGAGAGCTGGTAAGAAATAGAAAGAAAATTTGGAGATTTGGGATTTAAGGGTAGTGATGGAGCTGCAGAAGGAGAAAGGCTAGGGATAGAACAAAAATAAAACCTGAAGAATTAAAAGAATTGAAAACTTGTAAACCCAAACATAGCTAAATCAGTAGAAAGTTTGAAGGGAAATTAGAGGTTGTAAAAGATGTAGGAATTAGGAGCAAAAGCCTTATATGGTTTCTCCTAAGAAAAGTGGGGAAAAAAAGGATAAAAGGACAGAGAGGGAAGACTGGGACATTCCCTAGGTTCCCTTCAGTAGATGGAGGCAGAAACACAGATGATGAATGCTTGGGTCAGTTACGGTGCAGAGGAGCAGACAGAATAATATGAAAGAGGGGTAAAGAAATGAAGGATATAACTGAAATTAGAGACCATAGTGATAACAGGGGGGAGTGAGGTTAGGGAGGGAAGTACGAATCTATGAACATCACAAAATCAGAGCGGATGATAGCTTGGAGATCATAAATACGAATGAGTGACAGCCTGTGGAAGAGTGAGGGGTAGTGAAGGAGAACAAGAGATGATCTGATAGAAAAAGCATGAGAACTTGAAGATAAATAGAATGAGCTGGTTCTGATTTTTTTCTTTATTTTCCCATTTAAACAAATAAATGCTTTACCGTATGATACAGTTTTCTTCATACTTAAACCTCTTAATTGAACTTTAAGTAGTTTTATTTTGCCCTTTCAAATATTTCTCTAAAGCTTGCCTCCGTGTACTGTTAGGAAAAAGGAACTTACTCCAAAGAAACTGTCAGGATTACCAGTAACCAAAGAGACATTTTCCCAGCAGAGAGAAGGATAACTTGATGTCTGCAGCTTAATTAACCAGAGTTTAGCTTTATGTATTCAATGCAAGTGCATAAAAATTAAATATTTTATTACTGTCTGCCTGTCTCTGATGCATCCAGCTCCACCTGTATGCTAATACTGTTTGCTAATATCTTTTCCTGATGGCATGTGACTATAATTTTCTGAGTGTATCAGATCTGTTTAGCGCTGTCCAAAATATAATGGCACGAAGATACAAATACTAAAGGAGAAAGTCCACCACAGGGAACACCCATCATAACATGAAACTAATTGCTGTATGTACATGAGTGCTAAGCAAAGAATCATAGATTTTGTTTGAGGTTTGGTTTTTTTTCCAGAATACTCATACCCTTGATTTTTTTTTCACCTTATAGCTTCTTGTATGACACATACAACATATAAAATGAAGCCCAAATTGCTACTTGCTACAAATTAAGCTGCAGAAGATCTGCGTCTGACCATCCTAAAGCTGTGAACTGAGCTTTCATGGATGGCTGATTTTATTTCAAGTCACTTCTTTTCATTATAGTTGCCCCAACTATGGACTTCATTTCAGAAGGGCTTAAGATGTGAGTGCAGGCAGTTTTGACATAAGTTATATGAATAAGTGTCATGGTGGGGGAGTTACCTCAGATGTGAGATCAGTATTAGTGCAAATGGTAACTCCACTGCACAAACAAATACCTGAGTGACGTGAATATCCTAAAGGGATTACAGAAGAATAGGAGAGCAAATGTACAGAATTCCACAAAACCAAAAAGAATTCTTGAGAAACACTAAATTCCCACATGAAACACAACTTTTAAAGTCTAATGTTGCACTTTGATGTCTATGTCTTTAATACATATAACTTGGAGATGATACACTGTTATTAGAGACTTATCATGCCTGATGTGCAATGCAGAGGCGTTTGCTTTGATGAATTGGAATTTGCTGTCATGAATCCAATGGCAGCAGTGAGACACATCACTACCACTAGCATTCAGGGGCTTATAGCTATAATTACCCTATATTAATACATAGACATATACAGGACAGAAGCAAATATTTATCTGTGTCCTCCACCACAAAATTCTTATTTCCTTCAATGTTTCATACTGCCTGTGTGTTTTGAACTTAATCCTGCATATCAAAATAACACTTAGTCATAGCTACACTAAGTGTTCATATCACTAAACATGTATATTATTCTAGACTTATTGCTGTGAGATTTATGCATACTGTATGAAAAAGCAGACGAAGAGAGAGAGAAGTGAGAATTTCTTCCCTGCTTAAAAAGGATTTTAGCTATTCAAAATATCTGAGAACAGTAGAAAGAGAACAAAAAGGAAAACAGTAAATTGTAGGAGCTGAATTCTTTGTTGCAAGATGCATATTCATTGGAGAAAAAAACAGGCTAGAAATATTTTTAAATTGCACATATACAAGTTACAGCTGCTCTCGCTATCCTGCATGTCATTCAGTTTTAAAACAGACAGCTTGGCTCTGTTTATGCAATTTTAGAACTGTCAGACTCTTCCTTAGAAATAATGTAAATGCAACTTGTGAAAAGGGTCCAGATATGGGAATCCACAGGGAGTTGTACAAATTTCTAAAGTTTTTAAAGTTCTGTTTAAAATTTTAGGGAAAGGAAAAAAAACCCTCTTTGTTCATAATTCCAGAAGAATTGAAAAAGTAAATATTACTAAACATGTCTCTTTCTCTTTTTACACAGATGTGCAAATTGCTGGGCAAATTATTACTGTATAACTGCCTTACACTTTTTTTGTAGGTTTTCATGAAGTTCAGAAGCAGGACAGGATCTGACCCAGTTTGGCCATTCATGAGGATGTTACCCATGCTTGGGCAAGCAGTGCATGTAACATACAGATATATGATGTAGTCTAAGGACAGCCTGGAGACCTTCTTCAAGACCGGGCTTGCCTGTGGTATAGTTTGCAAACGTGCAAGTACTGTCTCTGGTAGAGCAGTCTGGATGTTTACCATGTGTCTGGGCATGCCCAGATAGGCAGCACACAAACTATGAGACTTTCATGAACATAAGAGAAAAATAAAAGGTGTGAGCACACCACTGACAAATGCTGTAGAGACCAAACTTTCTGAACAGTTGTAGAAACATTCAGTAATCTGCTGCCTTTTTGTTTTATTTGGTTTGGGTTTTTTTAATTTGGAAGGAGTCGATAATAAAGTAGTGGATAGATTTAGCTAGATTTGCTACAGATATTATACTTAAAAGTGCCAAAAACTAGAAACTCTCTTACCTAAGCTGTCTTGCCACTATTTGTTTTGTACAAAACACTTATGAAAACTATTGCATTTATCAATTCATGAGGTATCTTACCACTTGATTATTTTAGTAGTTTGATTTTTAAAAGTTATCTTCCTGTTTTAATACAAACAGAAAAAAGAAGCCTAACTGTGGCTTTATGTTTTGGTCTGGTTTTTTATTTGTTTTTTTGTTTTTTTTTTTAAATGTTGTTCTACTTAATATTAAATGTATGTTTACGCTACCTATGTATCTTGCTTGTGACATACTATACCTGGTTCACTTTTTAATTTGTCTGAGCTTGTCTTACCACCACAGATGTAGTCTGTTATTGATTAAATAATTCATTTAGCTGTCCCCAAGATGACAGATCTGCTTATTGTCACAAGAAAGTTGATATACTATACTTTGTTTACAAAGGTTGTACAACAGTCAGAAAGTAATGTATAACTACAACATTTTTATAGATTTTACATATTATGTGCATTTCATTAACCATTACATCCAGCAAGAAATGTATATTTATTTGATAAAAATTGAAATTGGCACTAAAATAACTCACATTTATTGGTTGTGCTCAAAGTAAAGAGAAACAGGAAAAACTCACATGGTGAATTAGCTTATGAACCTTTTAAAAATCTCATCAGGTTTGCTAAGCTCTCACATTTAACTCTTTCAACACTGCTTTGGGAATGTGGAGAAATTTCCTCCAGCCTTCTAAAGTTTCATTGTGAGCATATGGTATGTTGCATGTAGCCATAGACACATACCAATTTTGCTTCTCTGGATGAACTTCTCACATGTATTCAATGGGTTAAGAAGAGTTTATCTTGCTAATCCCGTGCTTTAAAATATAATCCTGTTCCTACTTTGACACTGCATTGAAGTAGACATATTTTAAAGTGACGTTTCTAAGAAATACTGTTCTTTCTTCACCCTTCCCTTCTCCGCTCAAAATCCTACCCAGAACCTGGATTAACATATTGATTATAAAAGTGATCATCCTCACCATCATCTTTTCTAGCTACATATCTCCAGTCAAGCCCCACTTTCAGTCTCCACTTGTGGAACCCACACTCTGTTCAGAGGCTGGTTTAGAAACAAGCTTTGTGGGGGATTTGAAGGTTTGGATACAAGGGGCCACAAGAAGGGATCACACCAGACTCGGAGGTGTGCTTAGCTCCCCATTGCCATCCTACTGAAAATGCCATATACAGCAGAGACATTTGCAAATAATTATCGTAAAAGAATAGTAGGAATGGTGAACTTTTTGTATTTGAAAATTGTTCTTTCCTGCATATGGGCCTGATGCACTTCTTCATCTTGTCAACCAAACCAAAGTACAAAAACCTTGATTTCAATTTAATAGATTCATAGAAACAAAAAAGGAGTATTTTGGGGATTGTTCAAAGCCTCCAAAATTTTCCTAATTCTCCAGGCATTTCCTTTTTTATGTAAATATATTTTACAGATGTTGAGTATTTTCTTTTTAGCAAAAAACACTGAAGAAATTAGCAAATATGCTAACAAGCAAAACCATGTGAGTTAATCTCCAAGTGCAACATGTAGGTAGGTACAAGAGTTTACAGCAATACTAAATGATCAGCAAAAAATGTGCTTAGGCTGCAACAGTAAAATATGAATACTGGAGGTTAAGAAGCTTGGAAACACACTATTTCACTTTCTAGGCAAAAAATGTTTATTGTATTTTATTTATGTATTAATTTTGCATTAAATTACTTTGGATGTACCAAAAATTTGCTCTGTGATGTTCAGTGCTCTAATACAATTCCCCAAACCATGTTAATTGCTTTAGTTTCTAAAGGAGTTAAATCAGGATATTTTTATTGGTTGTATCACTCAAATAAAAAATGCATACTGTGGATTTATAAAGATACATGTTTATGGATGTCTATGTCTACTTACATGCTGCATATATAGTGTACCTGATACGTATATTAACTAAACATGTAAATAAGCATTTTCAAGCAATAATAACCACCCAAGTTTTTGCATAATATGTCAGTATTTTCTCACAAGTTTTTAGTGTTATTTTCCTCACAAAATTTGAACATTATTGGTGCATATCATTCTGTAGAACCCTCCAGTGGATTCAAATTATACAGACAGATTTTCAATTTATATATTTGTCATTTTCATGACTTCATACACATTGTTTCAGTAGAAACAATGATTCATATGTGAAGAAAAAAAAATTAAAATATGTTTTCACAAAAAGGGCACAAATTATTGATAAACACATCTATGTTTGCAGATTGGTTATTTCTCAGAGGTTATTTGGGGTCATAATTGTAAATCTCATTACCTTGCTTGAAGGAGAAGGTCTCTTTCATTATTACGGTGCTGAGGTCCATATCCCTGAAGCTAATTGCAAGGTATTGCTTCAGAGTTCTAATTGTTTGCCATCAAAATGGCTGTGTAAGCTTGATTAACAGTGTTCAGCAACATTCATAATAGTCCAAGCCTGGTCCTGCATAAAATAGAAACTGGGAAAAAATCAATAAGATTTAATAAGATCAGGAACAATCACTTACAATAGTACATCAATCACACAAAGTAATAGGTGCAGGATTTGATAGGGTCCTGAACTGCCTGAGAGATTCATAACCAGTACTCGTTAATGATTTGTTCATTTGCATTTTATCAATCCGGCTACAGCTGACAAGCAGAAGTGGCAGTAAGAAAATATGTTGACTTAAACTCATCAGAGTTTGCAATTAAAAAAATAACAGATAACTTAATAGGAAAATCAGACGCAGCTATAGTTGTGGAGCGTGTATGTATATACATGTGTAGATGCATTCTTTTTTGCTGCGAGATTATAATAAATTACCACACCATAGTGGCTATTAGTATTCCCATAATCCCTCAGAAAGTCTGCTTATGTCTCAGAAAAAGTACAACAAAATATAAATTTTTAAATTCTCCTCGGTGCTTCACAGTGTTTCTCTCTCATTGCATTTCACATAGTGTAATGCCATCACAATATTTAATATGAAACATGCATATTGTCTTGTTTTCGTACCCTTTTAAATAAATAAAGCCCTGGGCTTTGCCTTGGGCCAAACCCATATCAAACACAAAACCAATAATAATGAGATGGCTTTCTGGTGATTATTATTTAGCATTATATCCTATATCAGCAGATTTTATGTCTTTCTAAAGTAATTAAGTTTTGTTTACTATCTGAACATTTTTTAAAATTGTCATGAATAAACATCAGATCTCATTTATCCAGACTCTTGCCTGTTTATAATGCATCAATCTTTTGTTTAAAATAAGAAACCCAGAGCCAAGCCAAACGAAAATGCTACAACAAAACATGAGCTGCCTTGTGTGTGGGTGAGTTATTTAGAGAGCGATCTTGTGAGACTATCTGCAAAGCATGTTTGTTTGCCTGTGTTTGTTGGGTCCATTTTGATGAGTGCCTTGTTATAAACCAGATTACATACCTCCCTTTTCTGAGGAGCAGTTTGCTCTGCTAGATGTAGTAATTCTAATTTATATCCCAATTAACGTGTTTCTCTAGTATCTTGCCTTTCCCTGTCCTTCCACCAGAATTTTTTTTAAGACAAAACCTTAAAATACTATTTTTGAGTCTCTTAAGAGTATCTCTTGACTCAAAACATGCATTGTTTATTTGTAGGATCCCCTTTGTTGCTCGTTTTAGTCAGCTACTACATTTTAAAAGGAGAGCAGCAAATTCTAAATCAATATATGCTCCTGTCACATCATCTTATACTATGACAGCATTTAATACCAGTACAAAGACAAGGCTTCCTTAACACATGGTGGTTTAAAATAGAGATTGCCACATGGCAGTATGATGTGGCAAGAATTGAATTTGGTTTTCTGTGCTACATCAGGCCCTTTGGCCTCAGAGACTGTAATGGAGGAGCTTCCCAGGTTAGGTGACACTATGATTTTTGAGGTAAAAAGATGACTGAGTTTACAGGCTGACTGATGCTGTAATTTTAAAGCTGCTCCACCACCATGTCAGTTGTATGCATTTCATGGAGAAAGAATTAGCAGGTTGGTGGCTTTGTCAGAAGATTGGCTCAATCTCTAACTGGATTTCAGAAATTATATTCTCTAAACTGCTATTCTGGGACATGTAAAAACTATCAGCTAGTGTATTAATCACGGATTAGTTGTAACAACTATTAATTTTATAGTACTTTCAATTTTTTATAACTTTACAAATATATCCTGAACTGGATAATTAAATCCACGAGCTATATTAAAATCAGAGTAGTAATAAAAGAAAGGGAACGATTTGCAACAATAATTCTTGTGAAGAGGATATTCTTTTTCTGTTCCTGAGCTGGCCATGAATAATTTGTAATTTTTATAAATATGTTTGTTTCAGTAAATGGATGTTTCATGGAGAAAAACTACAGCCTCTGAATTTGTTAGATATTCTTGGATAAAAATATTAATTTGGCTATTAGATGTGTGTGATTTAACAGCTGTGCTATTCATTTCTCTGAGTAGGTTTGATAAAATAGTTCCCTTGTCAGCTGCTGCTCCAGCCTCCCCTGTAAATTGCTGCCCATGAGTCACAGATGCCCTGTAGCATCTTCTAAACTGCTGGAGTCACCAACTAAAAGTTAGCCAGGGCTAATTTCCATTCAGGTTGAGTCTAGGTTACAGAGTCTGGCAAGAGCTAAAATGTGTCCCCTTCAACCATTGCCGCAATGAGGACTGTAACCTCAGAAAAGGGAAACACAAATAACTGGAACAGTTACCTTTTCAATTTACTGGCAGATATGAGTTAACACCTTCAGTATCAAGCTATGTTTTCTGTTTCTTGAGTAAGCATGCATTGTTTTCAGGAACAAACCTTAATCCTTGGCTGCTGTGCCTGCAATGCAGTCTGCAAACCTCTTTAAAGAAATACACTTTTAGAAGAAAATTTCTTTCAGCACCCTGTCTCAGATTCCCCAAATCCATGAGAACAAGGCCAGGCATTTTGAATTTCTAATTAGTTGCTTGTTTTCAGATGTACAGGTGTATGGTCCCCAACTGTAAGCTTTCTGCAACGTGTAAGACCTTTTTGAGGGACAAGTGCGTGACTCATGGAATGGGGATGGACTCCTGTCATCTGGCTGGGGCTGAGGGCTGTGCCTTTTAGTAGGACTTCTATTTGTGGGGATCCCTGAGCCACGGAGTCTACTGCAGTACAGTCTGACAGCATCTCTCTGGCTCTGTGGCCCAGGCCAGATAGATCCTGGGATGTTCCAACCAGCAAGGCTGGACACGTAGGATCACAGCAAGGAAGAAGCCTCTGTAATGGCCTGGGATGCGAGGAGGGTGACAAGGAACAGAGGCATATGTCAGGTGTAGGGGTCTGGAGAGATCTGTGTGATGCAGAAACCTCTACCATGTGCAGCTATGTCCAGTGATTGATAACATCAAAAGGTTAACATTTTGTTGTAATGAGCATATCACTGCTTGGATCAAGAGGCAGTAATTATCGTTTTGCTCTCTAAGAGCCAGCTCAGGGGCCAGATCCTCTAGAGAAACTTCTCGACCAATCCACTCTATAGAAAGCTTAAAAACAGAGTAAATAAGAGATAACAGAATTTCAAGAAACTGGGGGGGGGGGGGGATTCTACAGAACTTATTATGGAGAAGAATTATTAGAAAACTATGTAAATTGTATTAAAAGTGAGCATAAAAACAAGTAACTAATTATCTCAGGTGTCTAATAAAGTGGCAGCTTGTGTTTACTCTGAATTTTTTTTTCATTCTGCAAGAGCGACATTATTTACCCCACGCTTGTGATGACTCATATAATCTAAAAATACTATGTTGCAAAGCTTATGGTTTTGCTCAAAAAAACCCCACCAGAGCACAGGCTTTGGAAGCAGTTTTCCTTGTCTCTTTCTAAAGTGTTATATTAAAAAGTGCTTTAATATTGCTGCTGCTGAACTTTTAGATGTGACATGATCACATTATTCTAGACTTTGTGAGTGTTTAAGTGTCTAATGGCACTATACTTCTGTTTCTTTGTAGAAAGAAGTGACTATGGTAAACTCTCTCAATATTCTGGGTGAATAAGAAGCAAAATATACCAAACTGGGCATTCTTCCACAGGAGGAAAAAACATGAAAGCAAGATCCAGTTCTAGGCAACAGCTGCTGGTCTGTAAAGACACATCACACTAGAATGATTTTCACCCCCAAAGGAGAGACCAAAAAGAAAGGATTTCAGCAGTATGGCACTGATTTGTGTGAAATAAAGAAACTCAGAAAAGTATTATGACCTGTGGCTGACTACCGGTCCGTACACTGGTTGTGATACCCACAGACTTGGCAAATAAGAACCAGAGTTTACAATGGCTACGGTGCAGGTTTACAAACGAAGCTGAAAAAAATAAACTCCTGCTTATGAAATTCTAAATGTTATAGATGTACTGGTATGCATCTTCAAGGCCTACTTTTAAAATGAACAGATTAAACGTAATGCAAATTCTGAAGAGGTCATGTTACATAACACTGACACCAACCAGAGCCTGAAATCTCTGTCTTTCAGCGAATTCCCTTTTGGAAGACTTTATGTTTGACTTCTATTATTTCAAGCTCTTGCCCTGGAATATTTAAAATATAAGCTTAATTTTCTTCATCTTCTTCTCCTCCTTCTTCTTCTTCTTTTCTTTTCTTTTTTAGACTTGTCACCATGTTGTCATTTTTTGTCATGTATATTATTCCAGAAGGATTTGATGTCTGGAATGATTGCATAAATCAACTCAACTATGTCACTACTTATAAGTTTGCATTGTGTTAACTCTGTTCATAATTTACATAATGTTTAAATAATATACCTTCTTTTTCCCTTATCCCTACATTAATGTGATTAGAATCAGTGGAAGCGCTGTAATTTTCTTGTAAGGTGTGCTTTCCACCTACGCTTGCTTATTACAAGAAGTATCAATTCTAAAACTAGCAGCCTCTGATCAGTTTAGCTGTCAAAAATTATTTTTTTCCAAGAACAAAAATACTTTATAAAATATATCATTGTTCCTACTTAGTATTCCTGTCAAGGTAAACAAACAACGGAAAATTGTTGCTTTGCCTTATTTATTTCTGTGCCTGCATCTAACTGTAAGTAGTAGTGGAATACATCTTCTGATATATTATGCAATTAAATTGATGGATGGTTAATTGAGTCAGTATGGCATACCATATGTGTACTCCTGACCTGAATGTCACTGGTCAGATTAAGGCTTCACACATTTGGCCAGAGAACATATGCTGTTATTGAGAATGTGGCTCTGGATGGGATAAGGATTTTAGTCCATGGAAAAAATCATCATAACTGGCTTTGCTCTTTGGTTATTGGAGCCCTGGCTCCTTAGGAGTCCAGCTGTAAAGGACTTTAAAAATAATGAAAGTTATTAATTAAAAGCTTACTGACACCATGGCCATTAACTTTGGCAGGCTCTTTCATTAATTTATTTGATCTCTCTTATTACATGACATATCATCATCATAGTATTTGTGCCTTTGCACATCAAGCTTTAGACCTTATTGGATTTTAATTTGTGTTTAGGCTTTTTTTTTTTTTTATTCCAAACACCTTCTTTTTTAAAGAAATAAAATATTTTCCTTATTGGTGGGCATGATACATACGCAAGCAATAAAGTAGCAGAGGGAGGGGAGCTCATACACCTTCAATGACAGTGACACATAGACATCAAAACACATACAGACTCTCACACAGAAACATGCATGTATACACAGTTACATCACAATTGCAAAAAATGGGTATTTTTAGAAGTGCCTTGCTAAAACATTGTTTTCACAATGATTAGTCCTAGTTTTTGGCAGATTTAATATTTGTGTTTTATCTTATTTATTTAAATAATATTTAATGACATTCTATTTTTTGTCAGCTATTTTGCATATTTTTCTTCTAAACCAGCTATTATGGGAGTTATTTTAGCTTCACAAATGTTTTAAAGTAAATTATGTTATTTTACAAAATTATTGCAGTAGAACATACATCTGAGCAATAATGTTTTATCTTTGACATTGCTTTGTTGACTCATCCATTTTGACAGGTAACTGTCTGCTTTAAAGCTATTTAGTTTGCATCAACACTGAGATAAAACGAGACTTGAACAATATGTACTAAGAAGCAAAAAAAAAGTACTGTCATTACATGGTTGGAAAAACAAAGATTTGTAATGGCAAAAACCAGCTAATAGAGAAATATCTTTGATTTAGTCATTGTTTATTGTAACAAACTTGTGTATCCTTTGTCCACTGACTTAACCTAGAAAAAGAGTAGTACTGTCTCTGCTGCATAATTTGTTACTGTCACATTGAGGAAGATTATGATAATGTACATATAACAAAATTGACAACAATGGAGGAGTCCTGTAATTGTGAACTAAATTCAAGGAGGCTGCTCTGAGCATGAGAACTAACAGTGTCTTCATTATGATTAGCTTACCTTTTCAAGTGTTCTGCTAGGAACCTCTATCACGTAAATTGAGGCAGGAACTTTATTATCATCACTATAGCAACTGCAGGGAAATTTATTTCAAAACAGTTGGCTACCTGAAAATTTTCTCATGATGGAAAGAACAGCAGATGATATATACATTTTAATTAATTTTCATTTATTCCTGTTTTGAAGTGTTCCATAAATGAGTGCAAGGCTTCTTTTTTTTTTTTTTTTTTTAGACAAGATGGCCAGTTCCATCTTAAATTATTTTTCTAATCCAGCTTTTTCTACTGGGAGAAAAAATGCTGGTGGATTTTGGATGTATCATTATATGTACAATTTTAATTATGCTAAGATGTGGAATATTTTAAATTGGCCCACTTAATGCACAATTTCCTCATTATTTAATTTTTGAGCTTAGCTGTTACGTGGCTTTTCTTTCGACTTTGATCTTAAATCACATAACCTCTCAGCAAGAATAGTGAAGTGTGCATTTTTTTAAATTATTTTTCCATGATGTTATTATATTCTGTGCCTAAAGAAAAGGAATAACTGCACAGATGAGTTTGTAGAGGATGTCAGTGAACTGTAGATGCACATAGAAATTGAATGCAAATACAAGAAAGTGTCTCTTCTTTGTCCATAAAAGGACTGATCACATGTTCACAGCTGGAATTTTTATGCAGAACCTTTTCTCCTAAAATTGCACAACCCCCCTGTTGTTGCATTTCTGTAATTACAAAACTACCATCATACTGCAGACAATAGTAATGCTTCAGAAATTGGCATGAGTCTTTTATTGCAACTATACAAATGAATTTCCCTTTTATTCCTTTTTGCTCAGTGATATTTTGATTTTCTTTAAAATGAAGAGCGCAAAAAGACAGTATTTTGAAATATGTGTTTGTTTAAATAAGTGAGAAGGAATGGAGAAATATTTCAGCTTCCTTGAAAGCCTTTTCCTCCAGAAAACATAGGAAGAAGTGTAAAAATTCTTATTATTTATGCATTGGGGCTGGTGTTGCATTATGAAAGTGCTGTGTATCTCAAAGGTACCCCATATGAAACATTTCAGTCATTGCTTTAACCAGCACCCATTTTTTATTGAAAAACACAGTATAAAGTTTCCTGCAATCTGTGTTAATGAAAAGATCACATAATGGGGACTTCCTTAGCTCTCTTTGACATTTGCATCTTCCTTGTAGCCAAATTTCTCTAAAAAATTCCTAATAAAGAAGAATATTTTGTGCATTGGATTTCAGTGTGTTCTTCCCTCTACAGTGAAGTGGAAATATATTCATTGGCTTTCACAGACAGGAAGGCATTTAAAGAGTTGCTGAAGATGAGAATGCAAGATTGAATGCAAAACAGGCAATGCAGTTGAATTTCGGATATTTTGCATGAGGCTCAGTTTCATCTGATACATTTTTAGGAATTTCACCAAGACACCTACCTTTAAGAGTCAAGTTCTCCCAGGGTCTTCACACAATTCATGGGGAAAGGTTTCCCCTCCAGAACATAACTGGAATTGTTGTCTGGAAGTGCCTTTCTTCTTCCATTGACCATCAAGGAGCCTAGGTTCACTGCAGTCTTCTCTTACTAGACTGACTTCCGTAAAAATCCATTCAGGTCAAAATCTTTTCACTCACAAACCTCTCACAGTGGAAAGACATATTTTTCAACTGCAATATGGTCAGGGTTTTTTTTGTTGAGTGGGGCTTGGGGGTTTGGTTTGTTTGGTTGGTTGGTTGGTTAGGTTTTTTGTTTGTTTGTTTGGGTTTTTGTTTTGGAGTGGGTTTTTTTTTTGCATGTACAACAGCTTGAAGAATATGCAAAATCCAAGGCAGGCAGATATTGAATGCATTGTTGTCAGTGAGACTTTTGCCCGTGACTCCGCCACGGTCAGTATTTACCCTTGTACACAAATTAAGAGTCAATTAACAAATGTCTGTGTCTTGGAAATGTGAGTGGGACAAGTCTGGGTAACTATGTGAATTATCAGAGATGAAATTCTTTTTTGGTGCTACTTAAATAATTGATAAAAGAACACTAGGTATTATAATCCATAAAAATACAAGTGACTGCTTTGTGGAAGAAAGTGTTAGTGCTTTGATAATCTATCTGCAGATATTGAATTAGCCATTATAAAAATGTTGTTCATCCATTTCGCAGCTTAAAATTTTTTTGAAGATGAGATCTCAATTTATTAAGGAAAAGGATCTGTACGCTAATCCATTTGGACCAATTCCAGTATTTCACTGAAGTCCCGTCAGTGTCACCCTCAGTCTACGTGGATTCCTCATTCTGGTAGCACTTACCCACTTGCAGCGCTAGCACTTCTGCAATATACAGAGAGCTATGTACCTGTCAGGGCTCTGAGTGCACCCACAAGCTGTGCCACCTCCTCACCCTCTCCAGGGGCTTTGGCTGCCTTTTCTCAGGGTCATCTCTGATCCATTGCAGCTGCAGGACCTTGGTGAGAGCTGCAGAAGAAAGAGTCTCACTGGGGGCTCCCACGTCCCTTCACTAACTGCCAAGGACCAGCCAGTTGGAGATAGGAAAGCAATGCTCCAACAGGAGTTGTTCAAGAACTTTTTTGGTTCATTTCATTCTTGGTGCCTGCTTTGATAAACTTGCACCTGGAAAGATTTTCCTATCTAGAATGTCAGGTTTTGGTCAAGACATAAGAGACAGTATATGTATCCCAGCTTAGCCAATAACACGTTGATTGTTCTTGTGGTCTAACCCCAGCCAACAACTAAGCCCCACGCAGTGCCTTGCTCACTCCCCCCGGTGGGATGGGGGAGAGAATCGGAAGAGTAAAATTGAGAAAACTCATGGGCTGAGATAAAGACAGTTTAATGGGTAAATCAAAAGCCATGCACACAAGCGAAGCAAAACGAGGAATTCATTCACCACTTCCCATCGGCAGGCAGGTGTTCAGCCATCTCCAGGAAAGTAGGGCTCCATCACGTGTAACAGTTACTTGGGAAGACAAACACCATCACTCCGAACATCCCCCCTTCCCTCTTCCTCCCCCAGCTTTTTATGCTGAGCATGATGTCATATGGTCTGGAATATCCCTTGGGTCAGCTGGGGTCCGCTGTCCCAGCTGTGTCCCCTCCCAACTTCTTGTGCCCCCCCAGCCTCCTCGCTGGTGGGGTGGGGTGAGGAGCAGAAAAGGCCTTGGCTCTGTGTAAGCACTGCTCAGCAGTAACGAAAACATCCCTGGGTTATCAATACTGTTTTCAGCACAAATCCAAAACATACCCCCATACCAGCTACTATGAAGAAAATTAACTCTACCCCAGCCAAAACAAGCACAATTGTCAAGAACATAGAAGACCTGATTGAAATCCTTTTTTTGTTGGATACAGAGCAGTAACTTGAACCTGAGCTGCTATACAGCCCTTTTATGTCCTCAGTTCTCATATACTCCTTTATGAGAAAATGTTCCACTTGGCAAAGCAGGCATTGTGCCAGAAAATGGATGATTAACTCCACAACCAAAGGATTAAGCTGCTTGTTTGATTTTGATTTAGGAATTCCAGCTTTGAATTCTGCTGTAGTGAATGTTTGTGCAAAACGGAACACCTCAAAAGAAGGACTGAGGGCAAATGCAGTCAAACTCAAGGACTGGGGCATTGACCTGGGATGCTGGGACCTGGAAAGTGACTGCTTGAACCTCCTTTCTGAACTGCAGATAAATGAAAGAAACAGCACACAAATGGCTATCTGAGGAAAGCTGAATGGTTTGTTCTCAATGGTTTGTCCTCAAACTCTCTTTATGATGAAGTGAGGTGTGTTGTGGTGAAGAATAGAAAATCCAAAATTTTTTGGTTGGAAATTCCAACTCTTTCCTGTCTGTCTAAAGGGATATCTTCTTCCTATTCTGATGCACTGATAGTACCACCTCAAACTTAAAAAAAAAAACCCAAAACAAAACAACAAAAACCAAAACAACAGTCTGAGTTTCGTGTCTGATCTTTCTTCTTGAGTGTCAAATGTAAATTTTGTCATAAGATGTTGCTTTTCAACATTTCTGGTTCTTTGTCATTTTCAAACTCTTGAAATGTTGGAAATAATAACTCATGCATAATACATTAGGTGAAAATTCTATAAATGTTTTTGCTTTTAATTCATTTAGGAATCAAATTAATCTCATTTTTCTCATTGAGTATATTTTTATTCCTTGTAAAACAATCATTAAAACATTTGAAATAATAGAAGTGGAATAAGAAAGCATATCAAATATGTAGTTTTAATAATAGATTGCATTGTTAAGTCAGAAAGAATTAAGTAATTGTAGACAGTAAATATTTTAATGCATGTTCTCCTCGTGGCTTGTTAATTCAGTTACTTACATTAGAATAGTTGCATAAGAAAACATTTTTTGCTAAATCACTTATTATAGAAAGTAGGGTTTTTTAAAGTTTATGCATTTAGGATACATATGAATGAACAATAATGTGTTTATATCTAATTTAAGAAACATGTTTCTAAGGAATTAAGAATGTGTCCAGGACAGAAGGGAAGGGGAGGTATCTCACTTTGTTAGAAAAAAAAGGGGCAAGGTTCCTCTAAGGTCATCTATTCAGGGTATGAGGTTTGGACAGAGGAACATCCCTGAATCAGGAGCTTGACCAGGAGTGGCCCACGGGGTTGAGTGAAAACTCATCAATTGGTTCAGCTGAGAACAGGGAGGAAGAAGGGATTGGGAATTTATAGACAGGTCTTTTTAGTCAAGAGCTTTTCTGATGGTAAAATACAGATAAAAACATTTTCCATTTGAAGTATTAAACATATAAATATTCTTACAAATATAGGGTACCTTTTTCGAAACCTTTGTAACTCCCTATGAGCCTAAGTCCCATTAACTCTGGAAGTGATTTAGATGCTTTTGAAAACCTAAGTTACGTACCTAACAAGTATTTTTAAAATAGTTACTACTACTCTGTTCACAGCATCTAAATAACTTGTGACGGGAAAAAAACTATGGCTAGGCATGAACACTGTCTAGAGCAAAAGGCATCACTTTTAATTGAACACACAAGTCGGAATAGAATTAAGTTGTCTTTTAAATATATATATAACACTTCATGCTTTGAATGACTCACCGAGTTTTCTTTATGGAAGTCCCTGCAGAGTGATGCCGTTATACCTCTTGAGACACAATAGAAGAAATTTCCCAAAGAAATAAAGGCCTCAGTATGTTGCTTGAAGCCAGTGCCACTTCATCATTCAACTGGAGCTCTCAGTGTTAGCTCTTCTGACCTTGGGGATAACACCAGTGTAGCACCAGCACCGCCACTGGAAAAAAACCATCCTACCTCCTATCGACTTCACAAATGTAGGAGGAAGTAGACAGAGTTGAGAGAGCATTACTGACACAGTGCCTCTCCAGAGCACCCCTCTCCCTCCCCTCCACTGAAGGCAATTGCCAGCTCCTGGGGTGGAGAGTCATCTCCTTTCCCAAAGAGCTGCAAAGAGCCAGTATTCTCTGTACCCTCGTTGCACCCACTAAATATTATATGTACGTGGTGTTTTGGCCAGCTGGAAGGGGATAGAGGACAGCTATGTGTTGCCTTCAAGACCTCTTTCTCCTTCATTTGCAGTAAAATGGGGAAATACACGCTTAGAAGACACCAATTTTTCCCTCATTTCTAGTAAGAGACTATAGATCAATGGCAACTAATAGAGACCAGCACTTTTAAAGGATTCAACCTTAGGAACAGTTTTCTGCTCTTTACTGTACTTTGGTGTGGCTGATTTTTATGCATTAGTACAGAGGAGACTTTTCAATATTCAAATGGATGCCAAGCACAGTAGTACAGTGCATTAACCTTTCCCTTTGAGATATTTTAGTTCAATTGGTGGCAGAGAAAACCACAAACTGTGGCACAACTGTCAGTCTCATAAATGATTTGTGACTGTGTAAATGCAGACGCCACAGCTGTCATGTAATCTGCACACAGGCTATACTGGGAATGTAACTCAGACCCTTCTGCTCCAAGAACATGGGCCTTTTCCATTTGTACTGTTCCATTAGCTGTTGAAATGGCTTAAAACTAGAACAATTTATCCTTTCCCTTTTGAACTTTAGCAAAATAGGACAGAGCTCTGAACCAGCTTTCATTTACAAACCAAAATTCTCCCAATGTGATTTTCTAAAGCAAACATTTAAATCCAGTGATATCTAAATAGCTGTCAACGGTATTATAGAGAGCTGTACAAAACTTTAAAAGTAAAGCTCAGAAACAGATATATTTTCCTGGTTTCAAGTGTCACTGCAAACCACAGATTCATGAACCTGGATTGAGTATAACATCTAATTTATGCGTTTGGGTGGAAACCACCTAAAAGCTGCAAATGCCTTGGAGCTTTTATTGTAAAAGACCCACAATTGCAATTCTGGCTAAGATTTGCTTTTTGAGGGAGTTCGTTTGAACCAGAAAATCACAAAGCAATACTAGGGAGAAATGAAACTGTATAAACTGAAGTCAGCAAGGCATGCACCAACATTTTGAAATCAAAACAAGGCATAGATCTCTCATGCACTTCCTTTGCAGGCCCAAGATAGAGGACAGTCACAAAGTCCACCGGGTACATACCTCTGTCCAATAGAAGACAAGTTGGCTACTTACTCTCCTTCCGTTTAAGAGAGATCCAAGGATCAAAAGGAATTTTACAGGCCACAGGAGTCAGAAACATAAAGAAGTATGAAAGAAATTTGCAAATCCCTCATTATTTCCTGATAAAATGTAGCAATGCTGACGCCACTTACTTCTGAGTAACAGATTATTTATTCCTATGTAGAAGAAAAGCAACATTTTTCTGAAATTTAATATAGAGCTATTCTAAAAAAATTACAGGAAACAATATTTTCTCAGCTACTGCATTTAAACATAACAGCTGTGCTGAATATAGTTTTTTGTACTTTCTTTATTTGTTTATATTCAGGGACAGTTTGCACTTCTTTCCACTACCCCACCCCAATTCATTGAACCTATAGGTTTTCAGGCAATTGTATAGCAAAGACTAGAACAGAGATGTAGTGTTTAGTTGTTGCTTCCAAAATCTAGGCTGCCAGTAACTTAATGAACCCTCTGGAGATACGCTCCCATGTGGAGCAGGTTGTGTCTGTGCTTGAGAAGGTTTAAATTAGTTATTTCTTAAAATACCCTGTGATGAAGGCACTGCTACCAACTGCTTTTCTTGTCACTAGCTCGTCAGGGCAATAAACCAATTAGTTGTTGCTATAGTAAGGGTCATTTCTTACTATTTTAAATTCTTGGTAGGGATACACAGCACTTCACACATTAGCGGAGTCAGCATTTTCAGTTCATTATGGTTGCAAATGAATGTGTTTCTTCACAAAAGCAGGTTTGTTGTCAAAAAGGACTTGTTACATTGCTGTTTTATGGAGTGCTGGCATAATATGGGGGTGTGGGGTGGGAGGGAAAAGAGAAGGAGGTAGTCTGCTTCTTGAGGTATTTCAACCATACTTTTTTTATGAATGCTTTTGAAAAATGTTTGGTCCTCAATTAGAAGTAGCCACATGCTGCTCCTAAATCACTGCTGGCAAGAAATGCCAGAACTACAGCTTGCATCCTTCTGGAGGTTTAAGATTTCTTCTTTGAGACTTCCATCTATAGAGAAATCACTTTACCCCTGAAAATTAAATGTGCTTGAGAACTTAGATTGTGTCTTTTGGTTTGTATGAATGTCTATGTATTTATGGCTTTGGGAGGAGGCATTAGAACCTTGTTTTGCCAAATTTGATCTTACAATGTGCCATGTCCCTTGGAAAGAGCTGAACACTTTTACATTCTATTATGTTCTCAACATAAATTTGGAAGGCTTGGCTCTGGAATGATCTCATAAAGAGTTAGTAATTAACTCACATGTTAATTGCCATGGAACCATGTCACAGCACCTACCACTGGGGTAATGACATTGACAGATACAGTTGCCTAAGTAAGGCACGTGACCAGTAGTGTAGTGTTGTGCTTTAACCCTGTTGAGGAGCTCAGCCCCGCACAGCAGCTTGCTCACTCCCCTCCAGTGGGATGGGGGAGATAACCAGAAGGGTAAAAGTGAGAAAACTCATTGGTTGAGATAAAGACAGTTTAATAGATAAAAGAAAAACTGCATGTGCAAGCAAATCAAAATAAGGAATTAACTCACTACTTCCCAGATGTTTAGCCATTTCCAGGAAAGCAGGGCTCCATCACATGTAGTGGTTACTTAGAAAACCAGATGCCATCACTCCAAATGTCCCTCCCTTCCTCCTTATTCCCCACAGCTTTTATTGCTGAGAATGATGTCATATGGTGTGGGATATCTGTTTGGTCAGTTAGGGTCAGCTATCCTGGCTGTGTCCCAGCCCAACTTCTTGTCCACCCCCAGCCTACTCACTAAGAAGCAGAAAAGGCCTTGAAGCTCTATAAGCACTGTTCAGCAATAAGTAAAACATTCCTATGCTATCTATCTACACTGTTTTCAGCAAAAAATCCAAAACATAGCCCCATACAAGCTACCATGAAGAAAATTAACTTTATCGTAGCCAAACCCAGTAAATATATTCAGGCTCCCAGAAGCGCCATCACCAGCAAAATAGTTAGACATTGCATTTATCAGTTGGGCATTGGGCGTTTGTCATGTGATTCGGGTAAGACATAATAATTAGAATTAGCATTGAGACCATACACTAAAATTAAGCCCAGGTCACTTCTTAGACGATTTGAGTAGCTGACAAGTATGGCAGTTGCAAAGAGCTTTCTTTACTGTAGAGAACTTGTCCTGGGTGACATCTGGGACCTCAGAAAAGAATTTTCATGAGGACAAGCATAACAGTAAGTTCCTGCTCTGGTGAGGGTTGCCCTTCACAACCATAATTTCCTTAGGCATGCTCTGGAGTCCTGAAGAGATAATAAACAGAGTTGACAAGATGGGCATGAAAATGAGGTTTTTTTCTTCCTTTTGTGCCTCTCACACAAAGTAACTCACAAACAATACCAACACTAAAAGCATACTTCAATTCCACTACCTAGGGAGAATACGCTGGATATTGGAACCTAAAAAGTTTTCATGAAATACTTTGTCTTGAAACACAGCCTCTTAAAGTGCTGCAGCAGGATCCAAATGGAAGAGTAGCTTGCCTCTTGCTTGTAAATGAATTGAAAAGACAAGAGAAAATCCTGATTTTTCCTATCCCTCTGTTGTAGTTTGCCTTTCAGTCATTTTATATGTTTGAATGTTTAGTTCCGCTGAAGCTCCCAGTTCTTTAGTTCTGTAAGAAATTTGATGTTAGGTCCTGTTGCAACTCCTGAATTTCAAAAAATTTGAGAGCCCAGTATTTCTGTTTTTAAATGTATAACAAAGATACTATTACTGAAGGAACCAGAAAAGCCACCAAATTAAAAGTAAGCTGCCAACCACAAAATGACAAAAGGGAATAAAGGGAAGAAAACTATATCTTTTTGTAAGATGTCTAATCACCTTAGTGAGAAAAGTTCCCTAATAGGGAATTCCTCTGCAGGAAGCATAGAAGACAAATTAGGGAGAGACTGCTGTAGTGGTTCTTCCACTGCTGCCAGAATTGAAAGCTTTGATTGCTGCTTTTTGTCTGAGTCAAAACCATTTTGGTGCATTACTGGGCTCTCCTTCCTAGAACAGACTTCTGAGGCTCTAAAGAGTTACTTTTAAGGACATTTCCACTTCCCTCATGAGGCTATGGAAGCTCAAGAGATCAGGCTTACAGTGCACAAAGTGCTCTTTCCCACTAGTATCAGAGGTGGGCACTGAAGTCTTCAGGATGGGGAAGTGTCATGGTGCAGAAGTAAAGGATATAGGAAACTGGGAGGTTTGAACAACAGACTCAATAGCTAGTTCAATCTCAGCTCCTTGCATCTTAGGAGCCATGGCAGAAAGGATCACTCCAAACTTTGGTAAGATTGTTTAATTTATTTCCAAGAATAAGAAACAACATTTGCTTTTGCATGTGCAATTGAAGAAGGGAGACTGAAAAGCTCTCTGCAACTATAAGGCTGAGGCCTGAGGCAACTGGTGGTCTCAGGAAAGGCTGTTATGTTTACTCTGATGACCCTTTTGCACTGACTCTGGGGAGGAACGTCCAGTCAGCTGCACAGAGTCCCACCAGGGTATAAAAGGGGATAGAGAGAGAGCAGGAAGGAAATGTGTTGCTATGCAAATAGTAACACCTCTTTTGAAGTAGAGAATTAATCCTGAATATATTCAGGGGACGAGACCTGAAAGGCAGGCTTAGTGGGAGGTAATCTGCTCAATGCCCTTTCCTTTTGCGTGGCTGGAAATAGCTACAGGATTTGCCTCAGTTTATCTGTCCTTTCTTCATTTTTTTTCGTATCTACTTTTTAATAATACCTTGCATTTTATAGTGCCTTTCATCCTAATGATTCCTAAAATGCTGTACAAATTTAACAAACTGATATGTAAACTATATACTGGGATTATTCATCCACCACTGCAACGCAATTGGCACAGAAGTTTTTTAAGAATGAAAATATTGCTGTACATTGGTCATGACTGGCAGCTGTTCTTGCCTTTATGTAAGAGGTGACATCTTCACAGCTGCTTCTGACAATGTTCGTTTGCAAGGTACAATACACTGAGTTGTATGTCCCTGGGAAATTGTGAATTTGAGGCAAACACTGTGTGAAAAACATATGTCCACATGTAATTAAAGAGAAGGGCTAAGGAATTGTCCACTGCAGCTATGAAGTGTTTTGGTTCTGCAGAAGTACATAGACTGATAATCTTGGGCCTAATCTTGACCATGTTCAAATTTACAGAGCTTTCACAGAATCCCAGAGGAATTCTCATGGAAAAAAGCAGCAGTTCATTGAATGAGTGACTTCATTCTACTTTTTTGTGGTGTTGCAGATGATAGGAGTATCTCCTACCAGTCCTCTTGAGAGGCAGGCTCATAAATACTGAGGAAACTGAATGGCTTGCTTGCCATTGAATGGAAATACATAGACATATCAGCCACAGCAATCAAGTGGTCGTCAGGGGAAAAAAAGAAAAAGAAAAAAGACTGTCTTCCACGGACAACTAGGAGTGGGGAAACATGTTAAAAAGCACCTTCTCATTCTCTCATATTTCTGTGAAGCTCTAAGCCTCTGCAACCCTGCTCTCAGTGTTTCCTTTTAAGGTCACTTCATGGGTGTTTTTGTACAGCAAGGTACAAAAATCTCTCTGATCTCTGCATGAAGGAGGGGAGGCTTCAGAAGTGACAGAGGGCAAGAAGCTCAGTGCATGAACCTTGTATGCTCCTTTGAAAGGACAATGCTGAAGACAGAAAAGTTCTACCCTATCTCAGGATCACAGGGTCAGCATAATTTTCCTGCTGCAATTTAACATGCCTGCTTTTGAAAATTTTGGCCCACAGAAGGCATTTAGCTGAATTAAGCTACCTTTGGTCACATCATCTCCTGTTTGGGTAACTGATTACAAATGTGGAAGACATGTGGAAGTGGTAACACCATTTGGAGGGTGGAAGAATCTTGGCATATCAGCAGCCTATCATTGAGGCTGCTGGCAGCCTGTCTACATATCTATAATTCAAAATTTTGAAGCTCCTATGGTATGGATGTGAAAGGAGATTGCAGCCCTATGAATTTTATGCTTTGCTGTTGTCATATGGGTGGATGATGACACCAAATATTTGGTCTGGAACCAAGTATGCCACATATTTATGCATTCAGAAACCTGAGCCAGACTAGAATGCTCAAATCATTTATGAATTTTTAGTAGTCTTCCTACTGTAAATGTTTAAAGCTGTAGCTTAGTAATAAGATATTTGATAGTAACACTCAAAAAGACACCACTTGAGAGTTATTAAAAAACATCGACAGAGCTTAAATGTTTTTAAGGAAAATAAAGTGATGTGGCCATCTTTCTTCCCCCTCTGAATAAATGCCACAGAAGCAGCTAAATAGAGATGTAAACCAAATAGTTGAAAAGTCAGTTTGCAACTTGCATAAAACCAAATGAGATAAAATAGGTTCCAATTGTGTTTCAGTACCAAATAAAGCATATTTTGCATTAGGAGATTTTATGTGTGTGTGTGCATATATATATGTATATACGTGTGTGTGTGTGTGCATGCATATTTACATACGTGTGTGTGTGTACACACACAAATATACATATATATATAAACACACACACACATCATTAAAAAAGCAACAACAAAGGCTTGTTAGAGGCTTATATTATGCCAACTGTTTTACCCGTGGTCATAATCTGCATCATCCTACCAGACATTATTTTAATAAAAAAAAAGTGTGATGAAGCCACTAAAAGAACTTATTTATTATTTGTATAAAGTATTTATAATAATTGATCGTGTGCCACAGATTTGTGTAAACTTGTAATATGAAGGAAACCATCAAGAACACAATATTTATTTTCCTTGTCTAATGTGCCATAGTGTTTCCAAGATTGCAATGCTGCAAATAAGAGTAATGTCTGATGGGGCACATTGAACAGTTCCCCAGAGACCCTGGAAGGACAGCATATGATAACTTTCAGGGCTCCATTTAAAACAGCAAAATTTCCTTTAATGTTCGCATGTTTCTAATATAAACTATGTAAAAAAGATAAGAAACTGTATGGAGAGAAGTATTTTTTCCTATTGCGTTAATTTTAATTGGCTTTTGTTTTTCTTCATGGCTACAGCACTTGCTTTCCTCCAGAAAGATGCATAGGTGCTTAACCTAGCATAATTATGCATATACATTCTTATTCTATTAGTAATTCGCGCTTTAATTATATTTATCATTTGGTCCACTGTATATTTGTGTGACTCAGAGTAATTTAAAAGTGTTTCGTTTTCACAGGTTTCCACTATTTTTCTATAGATAAATTAGGGAAGCTTGGGAAATTGCATACTGAAAATTGAAATGAGGACTATACAATCCATTTTGAGACTTGCCTTTTGGTGTTTACATCAAAGCATGCTTCTGTGTGTGTGCTTGATTTACATTTAGCAATATCTAAGTGCAAATAGTAATCATACACCAAAGTAAACCAGACTATATGCAATTGCTTCCTCTGTTTCTTCAATTGCAGTTGCAATCCCATAGATTCCAATCTTGACAGGTAGCATAATTAGAAAATTCTCTTTGTCTTATTAAATGTGACTCTTCTCAATAGAATTCACTTCATTGCAGGCAAAGAACAGAAAATATACTTCAAATCTAAAATGGGAAATCAAGGGGGACTGTTTTATTTTTATCTGTCTTTGTGCAAGCGACATTATTATCAAAGGATATTGTAATGCTGAAAATGTACTTTGGGGATTTAAATCACGTATTAGCCTGGAAAGCAAAAAGTGCTGTAGGGCCCATGCAATATATTTTCTCATTAATCTGATTGAAAGATTATCCTTCCTATAGCTATGAAAAGTCTAATACCCATATATCCATCTTTCCTGCTAGTAAAATTCAGCTTTGTGCGTAGTCATTGTCTCTCGTGTCTGAGGTCCTACACTCTTCTTCATTTCTCTGTATAAGCCTATCTGTATTAAAATAAATTCAGAACAGTCCGCCATTTCATGCACACATTTTGATTATTTCATAAGCTGCTGAGGAAAATGGAAGTATCAGCAAGTCATGCAGTTTTCTGGTAATGTAATGCTGTCATTACCTCAGTGGTCATGTGAAAAAGTTTAGCTATAATATCTTTGACAAATGTTCAGTGAGTCAAAACAGTGCATTTAAATGAAATGCAGATATGAATGAGCCATTATTACAATCACAACTCCAGCTTAGAAATTATTAAATATGAATATATACACTTTCACAGTAACCTGACATTTGTAATACATAACTAGCTGTGCATTTCTCACCCTCCTCCTCCCGTTTTCCTCCCCATCATCCCCCAGATTGAGAATAGAAGAAGTCATTTTGATCAGAGGCTGCACACAGTAATTGAAGACACTCCTGATGATTTCATGCAATCAGAGTGGCACATTATTTGTGATGAAAATTAAGTAAAGAAGGAAAGCAGATTTATAGGTTGTCTTGCTTACGGTCAACTGCCTTTACAAAAGATTAGCAATTCTATTCTAACCACCCCAACTGCATATATACTTTTCCACATCGTAGATTTACTGAAATTTTCATATAACCTTAGTCATAACTTGCAGTACCTCATGATTTTAAGCTTTTAATGAAACTACAGAAGATGTCTTAAACTGAATGATTTCTATTCTGAGCTCTTTGAGTGCTGATAGCATGAACAGTATAGATGGCTCTAGCCATAACTGTCACACAGATAATATTCTTTTATGCCTCAAGACACTAAGATGGTGCTGTAGATAACCAAAAGGAATAAGCTGCCACCATCACTAATCTGCAGCTTTGAAACACTATAGCTTTTGCATGGTTAAGAGAAGGTAAAATCACCTAGAAGTGTAATATAGGAGACATTTTTAAGTGAACACAGAAAAGAGAAGTAAAGGTTTTCATATATTGTAATCTATATCCACTCTGGATCAAATCAACTATATCCCCCTTTTTGTGTGTTTATGGATAACAATTGAAAATGCAAAAGAAGCTGAAGCCTTTGAATCCTCCTAGGATACTTTACACTAATATAGTGAAATTGAAATATGGGGAATAGTTAGCCTTATTGTTCCCTTCAGAGTTTAACTTTCAAGACGTTTCATATAGACTTTTGGTTGGTTTTATAATACATGTAACAGATTTTGTCTACAATAGTATCTGCTTTGTGCCAGAGGAGTATAATTTCTGTTGATTATTTTTCAATATGTAAAAGCAAATGCTACTGAAACTTTAATAAGAGACTGAACTTTATTTACATTTCTCATAGTTAAGCTCACCAAATTACAAATAAAACTATATAGGAGTATGAAGTAATGCAAAAAGTAAAACTTTTACAAAGTCTGTTCCACTTTAAGGTGGAGTTAGCTACAAATAGCCTTGTTTATTCCTATTCTTTAAAAATATTTCTGAACAAATGTTTTTAGCATTCATGCTGCATATAATTATTCTTATTATTTGTCCTCTATAACACCTCGTGTGTGCTACCATTAAAAATTGATTTATAATAAATAAATAAAAACAAGGAAACAGTATCATTTTTGCCACCTAGATTTTTTTCCACACACAGTTTAGAAATCCCTAATCAAAAATCCTATTGTTGTGAGAATACAGCCTGACATGAAAGTGTCAGGGAAGCAGCGAAAGACAAATGATGAACTAAACATCAGCAGAGTTGGACCCACTATAAAACACATTTTCTGGGTGTGTTTTTTAGATACTGCAGTACGTTTTCCAGAGAAAAGAAAAATTCCACTTGAAAGTCTCAAGCAATATGCATATTTTTTTTATTGAACACATGAATTATCATAACAATCTGCTAATTTGTGCTCCAAAATACATTCATTATTGGGACAAAAATACAAAGCACTCAGGAAGCTATTAAATGCACAGCAGTATTTGAAATAGAACCACGGTGACTTGTTGTTATGGCATGCTGACATTATTGGTTCCTGTATATAGTTACATAATGATCTCTGAAGCCAGATTTTAAAAATGGTTTCTAAAGGAGTTAAGGGACATCAAAATCCGGCTTCCCCATCAACTTTCTCAGCTCCATGCTAAGTGGTACTTACGATTCTTGTGTGTAAACAACTGCATGCAGTTGAAACTAAACCAAAATACACTTCTTCCCACTGCAAGAGGTATGCTGTGTAATAAAGAATTTCAAACTCTATTTCTAATTAAAACCGGGCTTTTAATCTCTCATCTTGCCATGGATTCAATTAATGTAGATGTCCCCCACCCCAATTCCACTTGACTTTGGGTAGCTCTATGGCTTGTCATTGCTGCTTTTATGGCAAAACTGAAGGTCTTCAGTCAGTAGGTGATCTGGAAACCATGTATATTTTGACTGAGAAAAATCCCAAGTCCTGACAAGAAATATTGAGTCAGAAACAGGAATTCACCCTCATTCTGTGACTCCACCCATTATCCTGTTACAAATTGTATTAATATTAATTCCAGAATGATTTTAAAAGAGCTGCCCAGCAACAAGGCATATTACTGATGTGCATAGCACTGCCATTTACATATAAAAAATGTCATTTTTGGCCCCAATAGCGGGTGAAGGAAAAGGATTTTTACTTACTATTGCACTGCTGCTGTTCGCACAGCCCTTTTGAGTCTCACTGCCAGAAGACCTCATAAATGGTCTAAAAGAAAGAACTGTCTATAGGTTTATCCCTATCTAGCTATATCTATTTACAAATTGTAGAACAGATTTTATTTAAAATAGTTTGTCTAGAAAGTTAATATAGGGTCATCTCACAAATTAATTATCTTTTGTTTTCATTTGTATTCATCACAAAACACCTGCTTTTGATTACCGTACATATTCAGTCCTTAAATTAAGGTAGTCTAATGTTAATGAGAGAACATATGAGTATCAAGAACATGTTTATTATATACCAGCACAGAAATGCACCAAAACACAGAAAGTGATCCTTGTGTTTGTCATTAATGTGGCTCTACCCAGAGCTTTGCACTGTACCTTCTCTCCCCTTTCCAGGCAAAAGGTAATTTATTCCTTCTTTGAGTATGAATACTGTACAATAGATGAAAAATCTATGCTTGCAAGCTTTCCATGCTTATGTTGCTGAATAAGAAGCATATAGTTCTCTAAGTTCTGGTTTTATTCTGAAAAATGTAAAAGATGAGCCTTCTCCATTTTCCAAAGGGTTTCAATGAAGCCAGCCACTTACTTTTTTTTTTTTTTTTCTGGCTACTGCTCAATTGGCCTTGTGTCTGTGCTGTAACCAGACACATTCTGTATCTGGATATGCAACACTTTGTGTTTAGAGAGCAAGGCAAAATTGCGTATTGAAACACAAGTGCCACAGCAAACTCTATTAGTGCACTTTCTCTGAAAGCACCTACTGATGCAGTTGTCCTAAGTAAATCTAACACATCCACTTTACACGTTGTCATTTGGGTTATTGCAAATAAAGGCAATAGAAGTGATTAACAGAGAATTTGGATTCATGTGAACTAAAACAGAATCAAGAAGTGTTACTACAAGAAATACACTGACATGCTGGTCTGAGTGCAGTGGTGGCCTACCAAAGTGGTCAGCAGCTGGACAGGCTGGGAGAACTGGGTTGGTTCAGCCTTACAAAGAGAAGACAACTTACTGCTGCCTATGATTTCTGAATCAGAGGGTTTAGAGAAGACATTCTGACTCTTCTCTAAACTAGGTGATCTCTAGCTCTCCCCATCCGTCTTAAAAGATTCTGTGATGCTATTATTTTGAAGTTTAGGTCAGTTAAGTTGGCTATTCAAATTTAGACAGGTGCCCCCAAAACTGACATTTTCTGCATAGTTCAGAGCAAAAAAAGAAGGTGATACACCTAAGCAGCATTCATCCTACAGAACAGTGGCCAGGGATTCCTTAGAGTGCCTAAAATAAAAATTAAAAAAAATCCGAGTACTCATGCACAAAATTCAAACTTGAAATGTGTGGTTAAGTACCATAGCTAACTGCTTAAGATATTATATTCATAATTTCACTTTCATGAAGATTCTCGAAGTGTCAGATGATACTTCCCAACCTATTATTACTAGGCTAAAAGGAATGGCATGTAACATTGAAAATATCTTTGAAACATTATGAGCGCTATTTGAAATTTCCAAATTACTTTCATGATATAATTTTAGCAGCATACTGGAATTAGTAGGGTACTAGTAATATACATATGAGAGAAGCAGGTACTGCATAGGTGAGTTTACATCAGTACTTGCATTTTATCAAGCATTATAGTCTGTTATCCTATGCAGTAGTAAAGCAATAATAAATAAGTCATGTGGTAAATATAATGTTATGAAAAATATGACTGCACAGCTCATCAGTTACATGCCATTTTGCTTTCTTAAAAATTACAATACTTACACAGTGTAGAATATAGACATTACAGCTGAATTTTTAAAAGGGCAGATTAATTTATGACCAATAACAACATCTCTATTTATATTGCAAAAATAAGCTTTATCAGATCTTGTGCTTCTGGACATAAACTGATCATTGAAAAGGTCAGGATATAATTTTTATGCACACACACTTTTTTCTTTAGATAAAGTTTTTGTTGTTGCTGCTCTTTGATTTGTGTTTTGTGGAAGCTAGAGAAATTCATCAGTAAGAGTAGCAGACCACTGCATATGATAATACTTTAATGAGTCTAGAACTTTCTTTATGGTTCTAGAACAGAGTTTCTTTAATCAAAAGGAATACATGACCGTATCATGTTACTAGTCACTGTAACTGTCTAGCAATTTTTTTCTTTATGCGGAGGCTGGTAATGCTTCTAAATGAAAAATAATGCTATTTTCCCCTCATGCTTTGGGGAAATGAAATATTAGTAAGGGTACTATAAATCAAGTGTTCCAATATTTTAGAAATATCACATCGAAATAGGTTACCAGTTAGAAACCAAGGACTTTTGTGGTTAGTATTGTTTTGATTTCCATTCCAGACAGATCTTGATCAGGCATATCTAGAGAGACCTTATGATGCAATCGTGTATAAAACATAGGAATAAATCTTGCTTTTTATAGATGTAAAACTATGCCTTATTTACTGCAAGAATGGAGAACAAGAATGGTCAAACTAGGAAAAGAAAAAGTGGTCTCAGTGTTAAGGCATCTCTGTAGAATTTGATTCACTACAAAGTAATTAAGTTGTTCTGAGTAGTTCCTTAAAGCAAAACCTTTTACAGTTGGTTGTTAATTGAGTTTATCCAATTTGAGAAACTTGTGCTCTTATCTTCAGAAGAACTGAGCTTTTAGCTGCAACTAATTTTAGTAGGAACTGTATTCTGAGCACACGATATTTTAGAAAAATGCTATTACTGCTAAAAACTCAATCTGTCAGGTACAGCACCCAAACTTAGTGGATTATTTTGATGCTCCTCTCTCTATGCATTTGATATCTGTTGCAAAATTAGGACAGCAGAGTTTCCAGTGCATTTCATATATGCTTTGAAGATAAGCCCACATATGTACAGCATTTCAGTTCTGTGGTGATGAACACCATAGAAAAGGCCATTATAAAATTAATAATTTTATATTCAGTGTTGGGTTTGGCTTGTTTCAGGTGAGCAGCCAATGGTAGGGGTAAAAAGAGACATTAAACAGGCTCTGATTCCTTGAGCCTGTCTGTCTTATGCAATGAATCAGGCTGGGGTCTTGTGGGAAAAATAAAATTTGATCATAATATTTTTATGGCCATTTGAACTTGCTCTGGCTCTTAGTTCCATGTGAAATATCTGAGAACAGAACCATGGTAGGGTCTACTCAATTCTCTGTGGGGAGACTTTGAAAGTCAGAGTAGTTCTACTGCAACAAACTAGTCAAACTAATCAGCACTGCGGGAGAAGCCTAAGCTGGATTTCATCTACAGAAAACATCTCTGGAGAATCTAACAAAATTTCAATTAAAGAAGTGGACAGTGTAACTTTTTCCAGTGCTTGTTGTTCTGATTAAGGTGTGCAATGAAATCATATCAAGGTTCAGAACCTGAGAAACTAACATTCGGGAAGAATTATGCCTGTACTTTTGGTTTCATTTATATTTTTAAATGTGTTCAGTGATTAATTGGTTGCACAACAGGAAAATTCATGTCCAGTGTAAATTCAAATACATTTAGAAGGCTCAGTCTTCAGACATGCTGAATATCCTCAACTCCTTTTACCTCCTAAAGCAACAGAAGGTTCTCAGCACTCTGCGGTATTGGGAAATTAATGAGCAATTTAGTTAATTTTATACTTTGAGAGAATCTGTGGAATTTGAGAAGGACAATATCTGTAGATATTATGGAGTTGTAAGTGTGTGTCATAGGAAGAAAAAAGATATTTTGCAAACTCTAATTGAAAGAACAGCAATTTGAATTATAATCCCAAGGACCAGTTCAATCACAGTTTGTGATTATAATGGAAAATTAGTTCCAGTGCAGCTGGATGTGCATAGACACCGTTAGAGACTTAAATAGTACAACGTGGCTTGTGATGTTGTCAGATGTATGATCCATGACAAAAGGAGAAACTTGATTTCTCTTCAAACCAATAGCAATGGTTTTAATCTCTCTTAATGAGACAACTTTTGGTAGTAAAGTGGTTAATATTTTTAGTCAGATGATGTAAAAATTCAAAATGTTTAAAAGTCTCCTTAAAATGTCTCCTTCTTGCCTACAAAATGTACTCCATTTTGGTGAATAAATAATATTTTTACAATGTTGATATTGGTATTGCAGTCTCCTAGCTACAGAATGGTCTGTATGTCCTTTCCTTTATTTTCTTTTTCTTTCTTTCTTTCTTTCTTTCTTTCTTTCTTCTGCCACTGTCCTTTCCCTTATTGATTGGTATCTTGTAATTGACTTCATAAGTCAATTACTTTTCAGGTAACATGCAAGAATGAGTGGTATAGTTATCTATAAAATACTGTAGTATGAAAATAACATAAACCATGTGTGTATTTGAGATGGATGTTCTTACAAATATGAGAATTTAGGGCGGGTTGGTTTTTTTTCTTACTGAAAAAGCTCCCTACCTGTGACTTAAGGTATTCTTACACGCAACACTTTCAAAGCCAGCCAAAACTTCCTTTGGACAGATAGCTCGATTTGTTAATATAATAAGATATAATTTGCTTTCACAAAGCCCCCTCAAAATGGCCAGTCTTGACAGTCCCTTCTTTTCAGTAAAATGTGGTTATTGTCCATTTATGGAATTTGTCAGGACAGCAGTCATCAGAGGGGGAAGGCACCCACAGAGACCTGCCAGCACCCATGCTGTGGGGGGCTCACCCCCATGAGTGAAAGGTCCATTCAGTTCTCACTGCTGTTCAGCATTTGAATGCTCTACTGCGACTCCCAACACAGGTGCTACCTGAGACCTGGACCAAAACTCTGGGACACCAGTGGCAGGTATCTAGGCTAGACTGGAAGTAGTAAATCAAAAGAAAAGGCGGCAATATGCATACTACCTGTTTCCAGAGCACAGCACTTTAGTTGTAAGGAATGCTTACAGGGAAATCAGTGTTCATGCACTTTCTACCTAAATGGACAGAAATGGACATATAAGAGCATTAGGTCTTCTGTTCCTTCAAGTTCTTCTCTCCAGTGAGAAAAAAACACTTTCATGAAGATTTAATTTAACTGTAAAAAAATCTCTGTGGATAAAATCACTAATATGAATCTCAAAAGGGATATTTGTGAGAGATGAAAACTTTCAGAGGAAGCAGGGTTGATTTGATTATAAGTGTACAAAGCTCAAAATTCCCAGTGGTATGATAATCCTTAAAATGAAAATGCTTCCTAAACAGAACACTCTGTATGGGAGCATCTTTCAACACACACTTATCTGAAGTTCTTTACAAACAAAATCCCTATCAACAACAAATTCTTATGGGATAAAGGAGATCTATCGGAATTAAGGTCATGAGTAAGAGACAAGCTCAACAAGCCTATGGAGTTTTTGAGGACGTGATCAATTTTATTATAGAAATAAAATTAAATGTTTACTACTAGAAAATATGTGCCTGCCTCTAGCAAAATATCATTCTTATCTAAACGATCAGTCCAGTATGGAGGAATACCCTATTGAAACATTTTATTAGCAAATACAGAAATTTAAATCCATGAGTAGTAGAGTATAAATCATGTTGGTCCACTGCTCAAAACTAGTAAACAATTATAGCAGAAATTTTGCAGAAATAGTACACAAACAAAAACAGCAAAGGCGGCTTACTTGAAAGGCCTATTTTCCTAGCTTTATCAACTTGCTATTCAAAAACTGTTTTCCCTTCCCTTCTTTTGCCTTCCCTTTCCTTTTTTTTCAAAGACAATGATACATTTTTGCTTATTTTTAGGGCTTTTCAACTTAATATTTACTGTTTTCCAGTCCTTTGGGAATGTTGTTAGCTCATGTACAAATAGTGGACTTTTCTGTTTTACATAAGGATCACAATTGCGTCCTCCCCCCCCATCCCCCCAACCCCCTGCCCCCCCCGCCTCGCACTTTTTATTCTTTCTGTCTTTTTAAAATATCTAGAACAGCAAGTAAAAGGATCATGTAGGATGTCTCATCTTTAGGAAGATATTGTGAGCTACCAATCTTTCTAGCACATAAATGTTGGAAGCAAAAGAGTTTCAAATCATCCTCTAGTGATATCAAATATATACAGATTTGTCAGGGTGAAAGAAGTCACTAAGAAAGAACTTTCTCTTTATTAGACTAGGGTAAATGTCACATCAATTAATAATTCAGTAATATTTCTTCAGCTACTATTTTCACAATAAAATTCTATGTTTGCCCAGTGTATTCAGATACTGGAAGTGATGCTTGTCTTAAAATCTCTGCCTTTGTGTACAGAACATTGTATTTTGATTGTTGATTCTACAGTATAATCAGTAACTACACTCGATAGTATAGTAGATTTTTCAACTTGTTTTAATCTCACTCTCTTGATTTCATGGTGAGATTGTGATGAGCGACTCCCATTTACTCTTGAGTTCAGCATTAAGCTAATTACATAATAAACCACAATCAATGAGGGCCCTTAAAGATTGCCACTTTATTTTCAGTTGTTATCGTTTTTAAATGCAAAACTTGACAACCAATTTTGGCTAACACACATGAAGTGGTATTCAGAGTGGAAAGAAGATTTGTATATAGGCATGAAAACTGATACCTGTTTTACCCCAGCTATCAAAAAACTTATAAAAAGAATACTTATATTTCCTAGTCCAACAAGAGGTTAATATGCAGTCAGAACTGTAAGTAATTTAGTAAAAAAGTAAACAATTGATCATTAGTTTGCATTTCACATTTTAATCTGTTTGTTTTATTGGTTGCTCTATTTTCTCATAGTTTTTTTTGCGGCTTATCTGAAAGAAAATATGCTATACATTTGAGCCAAACCACAGTAAAATGATTCTGCCTAACTCTGAGAGACCAAATAATTTCTTTTCATATTTTATAATAACATATGACATGTCAATTTAAACAAAATACACAATATTTGCTGACTGCAGTAGAAGGTTGATATTAAAATAATGTTTTGCTGTTAAGAGCAGATAATTGAGTATACCGAAGTTTAGGTACTATCTACAATGGCAAATGTAATACAAAAACCTAATATTTCCTTAACAAAGGGTGCTTATACAGATAATATTTGGTATCTAGAATTTTACCTTTTCTCAGTGTGTCTGTTTAGCAGAAATCTCTAATTTTTGTATATTTATTCTACAGTAAATTTTAAAATATGGGTATCAGTCCTAAACAGTTTAGTGGCAGTAAATATTGTAAAATATTAGTAAGATCTTTTTTCTGGGCAATGGTGTGTATGTCTGTGTCTGTGTATGCATGTGCATGTATTTTAAAAAGAAATCTTACTCTCTTGAGTTTGATTCTTTCTGAATTTACCCTGGGTGAGCCACCATGTGTTCTTCTACATGCTATGTTTAAAAAAAAAAATAATCCATAAAACATCCAAATCCTAGATCACCAGTGTCCTAGTGCAAACAAAAATGCCTCCTGCTGTTAGAGCAAATCTTTTACACAATTCTTAAATTTTTAGACAAGCTAACTTGCACTCCTTCTTTTTTCCTGTAAAATTCTGCTCTCTCTTTCACTTGTTGGACATGTATCTTATTGTGCTTAGTATAACCCAAGTATCTCTGTACGTCAGGCTTCTTGTCTCCTTGCTTTTTCCCCAAGTACTGGATGGGATACAATCATCTGTATTTGCTACTTCATGCCATTTTTCTCACCTCCTTCCTCCAAATTGTGCCTACCTTGTTCAGCTTATCACTTGACTGTGAAATTCTAGATCCCAGAAGGAGCTTTTCTAAGGTCTTACTAGAGCTCTGCTAAAACTTCTTGTACCCAGATACTTTCCAGGTTTCCCCCTTGATTATCAGTCCCGCTCCTGACACATAACTCTAAATCATTCTCTACAGCAATCAGGTTCTTCCCAGTGTAGTTCCACACTCTGCTGCCCCTAACAGCAAATGAGGGCTGTTCAAGGGGGAGGAAATGTGGTGGCAACAGCACAGCCACTTTGCTTGTTGCCTCACTTGGTGCCACTCAGGCCATCTTTGCACAAAGCCAGAGGACAGGGTGGCTGTGCAAAGGATCCTATCATTCTGCCATCTGACCACTGACACACAGCGGAAAACATCCCAGTCTCAACTGGGTGTCTTCTCATCTCCCTTCTCCCCATTCCCACCCACTCAAAATTGTATTTGCCTCTGCAAGTTGTTAACAGTTTATGAAGAATGGATCTTCTAAGGCCGTTGTAGCAGCGTACCATCAGCAAGAAGCAGGTTTTGGGTGCTCAGCCAAAAAAACTCCAGGCATTCAGGTGCTCTCTTTAGCTCAGATTATAGGCTCATTCTTCTAACAGTGTATTTGGTTGTGTCATATTCTTATGTATAATTCAAAGTTGACAGTGATATACTACATCCTTTTCAATGCATTTTTACTGCAGTGAATCTGCAACTTATTGTTGTCTTATATGTAGAGATGCAAGAAGCAGACTGTTTTGCTATGCATTCCTACATGTAGTTTTTGTTATATTAATGATGCGAGTTGTATGATTCTTAAAGCAGGAGTAGGGAAAGAAGTTATTGTTGATAAGAGAAAGAGTGCTATTTCAGTTTGGGGTACCTGCGAATAAGAATAGACTCAGAAATATAAATAATTTCCTATTCATGTTGATCAAACTTCTGGAGGAAAACAAAACAAAACAAAAATGAACAAAACCCAAAATCTTGAAGAAGGATGGGTTTGCCCTTTTGAAAATGAAATATGAAAATCCACTCCAAATGATTTCATATTTTATGTGTTTGAACAAAATGTGTATCTGGCTTCTCTTTTCAAAGTAAAGATAAACTTCATGAGAGTTCGGGTTGTTTTGCCTTTTGTCTAGAGGTCCTCTAAATGTCAACATTTTGTGCTATACCTATGGTCTGTCACTGAAATTTACCTTACTTTTTGAGGTCTCTACAGTAATTTTCTGTTGAAAAGATCTGCTCATCTGTTGCCACGTTAGCATGTTAACTGTTCATTAAAGCTATGGAAACTTGTATGTCCAGTGTGTTGTGGCATAGGTCATTGTCAGCAAGCTTGCCACTGAAAATGGCAGGAGGAAATCTTGTTGCAGATCTGCCTGCAATATCTACTTAACTTTACTACTTTTCTTTTTCTTGTGGCTGCTTCTCTGCCACACTGAAATAGGATCCTGAAAACTTTTGAAGGGATTTTGAAGTCCTATAAAATTTAGAATAGTCATGCATGTGCCTGCACACTTTTTGCAGTCCATGTATAAATTCTGCAGTCATAACTCAAAATAAATTTACACACAACCAAATTTAAACTGCATCAGTTTAATTTTTTCCCTCCTTTCCAAATAAGGTACAAAACTCCATGCAATTAAATTCAATTCCCAGTCAAAAATTTTGCCACTTTTTGTGGGAACTGGAAACCTCAATAGGGCCTGTAAATGAGATAAAAGTTTAGTGTAGGGTTTTCCAGAAAGGGAAAACAAGTCTGAGAATTTTAAGATAGTTTTAAATACAATAAATTGTATTTTATTTAAAATTTATGCTGCCTTTTCTAGACAGGGGAAATTACTTGTGTTGTAGTTCAGTTTTACTTTGGGATAGTGTGTTCAGAGGTACCTTTTCAAGGCAGATGGTTATCATCTCAAGTCTTATTTGAGGGATTAATTTTTAACATTGTTCATAATCTCTTTAAATAGTTTTTGCTGTCTTACCTAAGTACTGTGGCCAAAATCTTGATTCCTGTAAGTATGAACAGAGAATAATTTTGCCACAAAATGGAATTGAAGGCTATGTAAGTGAGGATAAATAAAAACTAGAGAGTTCTTCATGCTAAAAGTGTGTATCTTGAAAACCATGTCCTGCTTCTTTCCCCCCCTTCCCCTCCGTCATCAAAGATATGAAAGGCTGAAGCCCACTTATCTCAAACACTGGCTTTCACAATTTCTCAGTGTGATTGCTACACTCATTTGGGATACTTGGCTGATAGATCCCTGGCTTTCATCTTGTGACAATGGAAAGGAGGGCATTCTCAGCGACAGGCCAAAAATATGAAACAAACTTCCTACAAAGCTGATCCCAAACAGCCTCCTTCACACGACTTTCAAGCTCAGTACAAGGCATAGCTGTATTAAGTGACATTCCCCAATAGTTATGTAGTAATGACACTGAACACAGGAGGAATCAACCTCCAGAATATTATGGTAAAGAAACAGCTTCAAAGCAGAGAGAGAAAAGTGGTACCTTCTAGAAGTAATTTTGATGTATCTTTAATCATTTCTATGTGCTCAAATACTCCAATGATTAGTGCCATAGATATACCTATAAATAAATCACAGAATGTTGGAAAACATCTCTGAAACATAAACTGAAGTAGTCATCATATGTAATGCACATGAGAAATATTTAATTAGCTGTGCAAGTGAGCTGACATGCAAGTACAGTATGTTAATTTGCTGAACTTGCTTTGAGGAACACAAGCTGTTCCTTAACTGTACAAAAAATAAAAGTAGCTTATAGAAAATTAAGTTCTGAAATCAATGGCAAAACTTCTTTAGCATCTTTAAGTAACACTTGGTAAAGACACTGCAGTTAAGAGTTGATCAGTATTTCAATTACAAATTCAAATGTTGAAGTGTGATGCTATTACTATTATAATATTATTCCAGCCATCATGGGACTGGTGGAAATGGAAAAAAAAAAAAAAAAAAAAAGGAGGTTAACACATCAAATATGTGACAAAAGTGAATAAAATTACAAAAGCAAAAAAAAAAAACAACAGATAAATAACAACTAGAGGAAAAAAGTGTTACCATTAAAATAAAGTTGTCAAGAATTGGAAATATTATCTCATGATCTGTAATAGTGTAATAAAATATTAAGTTCTGTATTGCCAAATGCCATACTGTCATCTAAAATAATGAGGAGGGGAAGGAACTATGATCACTAGGTAAGATTTCAAGAGATCTTCAACTCTTGTAAGTGGAATAGAACAGTTTCGTTCTATGCTGGAGATGAAAATCTACCCTACTTGGAAACAATCAAAGAGATTATTATTAACAAGGTGTTTGGAAAGTAAAGAACAGAGTATCTTTTCAAGAACTTTTTACCAAGAAATAGAAGGTTAGAAATAGCATGATAGTTAGCAATGGAATTTGAACCACATAAAAGCTTCTTAAGGGAGGGTGCTGAGAAAGTAGCCACTTTAAAAGCTCCAGGAAATGTGCCACTGAAAAAGCGATCATTAATAATAGCTGTTATGTGGTGGGAGAATCAGAAGAAGGAAAATCATCAAACATAAAGTAGAGTGAAAGTGCTTGTGTTTTTATATAAGGTGATATTAATTGAATCGTGTAGGCAGAGCAGGGAGCAACTAGTCTTGGTAATAGGAGAAGAATAATTAACAGTTACTGAAAAGGAAGGAAAAAACACTTGGGTTAAGTAGTACATCAGATGTGCATTGTAATCTTTTTCGTAATGGGAAAAGTTCTGTTCATTATTCATTAAACAACATTCAAATTGATTTAAAAACAGTGGCTATGTGAAGGAAGAAAACATTTGCAAGGTACTTTCTAGGTGATGATAGATTTATAGGTCAGAGTATCAACATTAAAAAGGATTTCTCAATTTCAGAATGGAAAATAAGTTACATAGCACAGTAGGTTTTTACGTCACTATGATCAAAATCTTACACTGATATTTAGGAGGTTAGCAGGGAAGATATCTGTATATTGCTGAAGAGGGATGAAAATCTTCGTAAGTATAAAACCCAAATCTTCTAAATTTTAGGATTATTATACAATGGCATGGCAGTGCATATTTGCAATTACACTTATAGTTTCTTCCGATTTTGAGTCCCCTATGTTGAGGTAAATTGGGGTTGATTAAAAGCTTTTCTAAAAATAGGATGTCAATCAGATAGGTTGTTCTTTGAACTGTGACAACTTAAAAAGAATTTCATAATCTTCTATATTTCACTCCCATCTCTGATTTTTTTTAACTGGTACTTGTCCATTGGTAGATGTCTGTAAATTCAATTTCATCTTAAAGAAGAAATATTAATGATACACTTAGGAGATTAATAATAATAGAAATGTATAATTTTACTTCACATATTGAGAACAAACACAGTCAACATTTATCAGAAAGTTATAAGCAAAAATTAAACTGTGTTTAGCTAAAAATCAAGATACAATAACTACTAAAAAGGCAAGGAAAATGTCAGGTTAAGGCATTGAAGGAGAGGAAAGATAGTTAGGAATGGTGAAACAAAGAATATAGTTTTAAAGTGTAAGAAAATTATTGATATAAATTTTAAAAACGCTAGGAAAAAAATGATGTTAGTGAAAGAAATGATAAAAGAAGCAAGATGTTTAAAAGAATCCATTTTTGGAGAGCGTTTTAGGTTAGCTAGAAAAGAAAGGGCCAAAATGTTAAGAGTTTCCTCAAGAGTACAAATTGACTTTGAGAATGTGCAGGTAATGGGATGGGGAAGATAAAAATGGCTTAGAAATAACGGGCTAAGCAGGAAGCGTGGCAACTATGACAAGGAAGACTGCTTCATATTGGGGAATCTACATGAAAAGAAGTAAGGCAGGATGAAGTATAATTTATATAGCAATAACATTGCCAAGAACAATGTTGTATTGTAAGGTGACTTACTGAACATACATGAGTTTTGCACAAATTTTAAAGAAATTAATTGTTTCAAGCAGTGTCTATAAGAAAAGGTAAATGTGCATGAGATAAAAAGACTAAATGATATACGAAGAAAAAAAGGAAAAGAAGAAAAAGGTTAGAAAGCCCAAGAAAAACAGGAGAGCAGGAAGCTTTAGAGAAAAGAAAAAAAATCCAACAACATTGTAATAGATGCATTGTAACTAGAGAGTAGTAAGGATGATTAATGGAAGGTGAAATTAAAAGAAGTGATGTAAGAGCAAAGAGTACTACAAGGTCATCTATAGCAATGAGCTATATGAACCCTGACATTTTTACAATGGGTTTTCAACAGAGTGAACTGATCCTAAAGTATAGCAGCTTGAGTGGGACAGAGAAGAAAGAAAGAAAAGGTTATGTTGCAACATGATGGGAAAAAAAGGTTGTCTTAAAAAATTAAGTCTTTTCAACAGCTTAAGCCTCAGAGAGTTATTTTGTGACCTGATTTGTCAAATGGATTTTTGTCTGTCGCTTGGTATTTTCAGTTCACTGCATTCTCTTACTGCAGGTTTCAGTAAATAATATCTAAAAAAAATTAAAATGCTGTAATGTTTAATTTAATACCTTGGCTGAATCGGGTTTCCCCATCTACTTAGTGTGAACTTAGGATTACTTTAGGAGTATGTGCTTTCTGACTATTGATGGCAATTCAAGGGTCCCAAAATGCAGGAAAAATATCCAGTTCAAAGTATCACCCCCTACAGCTATGGATTTCAACTTGAGATCGTATCTCAAAATCACTTTTTATAGTAACCTACTGCTCTACTAAACACTAGTAACACAAATCAATCTGGCAGTCCCAGAAGCCCAGGGAGAATTCTCACACAGCTTTCACTGTAAGTGCATTCAGGTTGCAATGGTTGATCTAGAATCAGGGTACCTCAGAAGAGCATACTGCTAAAAGAAATAGACTCCTTAAAAAAAAAAAAAATTAAAAGGGAGATTCACCTACAAAATTGCAAAGTCATCTGGCCAGAAATGTGCACACCTGTCCATCTCTACCAGGCAGGGGATCAATGATAATGCATCGCTTGGAATGCCAATCACTTTATAGTGTCCGAAAAAAACCTGAAAAGTATCATTATTACTAATATAGGAATTACAGCTGTGTGCCTTACACAAAAATCACACTGGCTTTGGTTTTTTTAGCTTCCAAATTTTGTCCCTTTTCACATAGTATATGAAAAATCCCTTCTCTTTCATCTTTCAATATCACTATTCCTTTTTGCATGTGAAAGCAGATTGCTGTTTTATTTTCCCAGGCACTTTGACTGAAGTGAAAGTGGAATATGTGAAATACATGCATCATGATCCACATAGTGGTCTTGTTTTGTTTTGTGGGGTTTTTTTCACAAATGAATGGGGGAAAGGGTACATTCTTATTACTTCAGCACATTTTTATACAAGCTGAATCTTGGGAAGGGGTGAAGTAGTTCAAACAAAATAACAACAGGCACAAACTTTAGCTCACCTCTGTAAGACTGCTGCAATATTTCAGGTGTAGCATTACAGGGGGAAAAAAAAAAAGAAAGAAAAAAAAGGCGGCTTCAAGGGGCTTTGGCTGATACCCTAAGGAGAAATCAGGTGATTCTGCTTATGTTTGTGCAAAGCTTCTGCCACCTGCCAGTGATGGTCCTAGCATGGCAAAGGGAGAGGGTATATGAATAGCTCATCAGCACCAGAAACAAAGAAGAGAAGGGAGCTGCTGAAAGCTGTTTCCTGTCCTTGTCAAACTGCAGTTTAAAGCTGTTGCTTATTTAAAACTTAGTGTGAGAGAGAGGGACATTCAGGATCCAAATTCAACTAAAGATGTATCTTTAAAATAAATTATTGCAACTTCAAGCTCTCTTTGGTCATCCATATTCAGAATTAAAACAATTAAAATATATTAAACCTTAGTGGAGTAAGGAAACTTCAATTATGAAAGAGAAAGTCTACACAGATATTTTATGTGGTTTACTTAATCCACTTTACAAAACAGTATTGAGTTTCTCAATTGTTCTGAATTGACAGGTCCTTATAATCTTGCGGCAGCTGTCAGGGTCTCCTTTGCCTGCTCTGTTATCCAGTCTTGTATGCCACATGAGACTCAGGTCCCAATGAGAGTTTGTGTTGTACTATATTTAATTAGATCGTTACTCATTTTGTTGTTGATACCTGGAATTTAATGAAATGGCTTCTAAGAGTGCCAATGGTAACAATAAATTATATCTACCCTGCAGTAATAATTAAAATCAGCCTTTTAAAATGCGGTTCAGAGGTGTGGTCTCAGTTACTGACTGGGACCTATGTGCTTAACCATAGATGTTAACCATCTTAAACTGTGAGAAAGTACATATTGGGACATATGTATATTTCAATTTAACTCTAAGGTTTGGGGAATATTGTTATTACCAGTGAAAAGGGCAATACTTTGTTATTAGGCTTCTTGGCAGGCCAGATGTCTTGCATTTTGCTTTTGTAAAATTGATTGGTTTCTGCTGAAGGTGAGGCACTCAAACACTTGGCAAACAGCACGAATCTAAGGGCCTTCTTTATGTGGTATAAGTCCATTGAGTAGAAACATGGAGACACATACCCTATATTTCTAGATAATGCTCAGTACTGGCAGCTAACCCACTGGTATATTTTGTTTTATGACTAAACACACATTGATGGGTAAAAGAGGCCTTTGTACTTTTTCTATTAAATTTTGCTATTAGGCAGCTGGTAGCTTTCTTACTACACAATTAGTCTTCTTGCTCCTCATAGGAGAGCCCATTTCTTTGCTTCTCCTGGGATTTTTAGAGGTTGATCTCAAAACCTCTTGTAATTTATCTATTTAGGGAAGAAGGTTATCTTGCAGTTTGAATACAGAAGGCAGAGCCCAGGGAAGTCCACCTTCCAGCAAAGTTCCACTGAGTGTTCAGAGGCTTTGCAGACCACAATTCTCAGCCCAAATTCTTGTACTGACCTAGCTGGGCCCTTCACTTTTGGGAGCACAGCTGAAGATGTTCAGTTCAGGTAAGTTACTCAGGAGACGTCCTTCAAATGTTGAAATCTGTTCCTACTTATGTCCCCCATCAGTAAAATGGGGAAAAAAATTTCTGTCAAGTTTTCAGTAAAAATAAAAGCAAATCAAATGACTAAATATTAGCCGTGATAGTATAACTTGCAGCCTTTAAGCAAACACAAAGGATTCTAACGCATTTTAATTACAAATCTAAAATGCAAATTTTAATTGCATTTTTTAAACTGATTGTCTGTAGGCAGCTTTTGAAAAGGAAGACTAAGGAATACAGGCGAAGTTTAAGGGAAGAGATACTGTTCTTTTTCCTAAAAAAAAAAAAAAAAAGCAAGTTTTCATGATAGCTCAGACTTCCCTCAAGTTTTAAAAAGAGCATCATTCAGCCTGTCTCCTGAGGTTTTTCTAAACAAAATTGCTGTTGATGTTCCCTCCACAGACCTGGCCAGAGAAACCCATAAAACATTTATAATTCCCAGATTGTTAATATAGATACATCATTAAAATATGGAAAGTTGTGACTATAACTGCTGGTGAAGAGGCAGAGGAAACAGCAATATTATTAAGGTAGAAATTTCTTTCACTAACAAGGGGAGGGAGTGGGGGGAGACTTCCTGTGATAACTTTGGAGCAAGCCCTGGGTTACAAATGGAGGGATGGGAAAAGAAAAACAAAGATCAGGTGTGTGTTCCCCCACCAACACCTCCATAAGCAACATTTCCCTGCCTCTGCTGTCCCTCTCCCCAGAAATATTATTCTATCTGTTAAACGAAGAAAGAGAACAAAATCCAGCAGGGAGATCTATGCCTTCAGCAGGCTTTAGAAAGATTCTGGCAAGGCTTAGCCCTCTCTCATCAGAGAAAATAAGCCTGATTTTATCAACAGAATGAAAGCATTAAATAACAGTTTCTACCCATATCCACATTTTTCGTTCCTCTTCCAGACTGGGGGGGTCAGAGGAATAGGCTTTTTCCTGATCCCTGTTACAACACTGTCAGCTGTAAAAAGTCATCTGCTCCATCAGAGAACCTAAATGCCACTAAACAGAACCCACAGGGACGAGTGGAGAATTCAGACATGCATACAAAGGAATCACAAGAACATTAATCTTCTCAAGAACCAACTGACAGTACATTTCAGAAAGCACATATAACTCAATTAATGTTTGTGCTCACAAAATGTTTTAATTTATGAACTATAGCTTTTGGGGTTTGCTAAACAATTAAAATCAAATCTAACTTCTCCCCTAAATTTTGCAAAGCACATTTTATAAGTTTAATTCCTGCAACTTCAGCAGGAACAGTTCTTCTATGTGACCCTGATAATAAGAAAGGAAATCTTGTTGCTCAGTGATCTGCTGTCATCAATGGACAAAAATTAAATGCTTTTGCTAATCCTTTCACTCTTTCACTAGCCATTGACCATGAAGCTTTGTTGACCTTGCTCGAAACCCTGGCAAGAATTATTGAGAGGCTCTTGAGTGAGCTATTCTTTTCTCTCAGGAAAGAACCAGAGGGTAGTAGCTGATGATTGCTCTTTTGCCTCAATGTGGTCTTACGCCAGATACTTGGTTCATCCTATTTGATATACATGCTACATTGTTAGAGCAATTCAGCAATATGTTGTAAACACCGCTTTTGGATCTGATCTGAACTATACAGTCACAGGCATGGTGAAACTGGAACTATAGTTCAAATGAGATAAAACAGAGCTATAGCCGCCAAATTACTTGAAAAGCCTTAGGAGGAGATGAATAAGCTATTTCTCTGTTAAGGTCGATATTTTTAACTTGCTTTTCACAGTAGGACCAACTGTTTAAATGTCTTTAAATGCCTGGGTACTTTTAAATGGTCAGCAGCAGTTATTCTTTTCTTAAGTGGTTTTCAAATATTGCTTTGAGTTGGGGACTTCATTGCAGTAATCTCTGGTGTGCCTATTCAATGCTGGAATTTCAATGTTGCACCTTTTAGCTGTGGCTACATACAAAGCTCTTTCAGTTTCTTACCTGTTTGCCTGTAGCTATTTGGGCCCATTCAGCTTCAAAAATTACTTCTGTTTTAAACGGACTTTGACTAGACAAGCTGAGATGGCCCAGCCTAATGGCTTGCTGCCACTGGAGGAGGTAGTTGTGCTCTCTCCATCCCTTGGGTACCTTCTAGGGCCTTCCTGGTGTGTACTGTAGCACACTTCTGGTTCTTTGCTGAGCTGATTCAGTTCTCTAAATTCACTCACCAAGGAGTGAATAGCATCTTATTCTCTAAGAATGAGATACTTTGTTGATGCATTTTTATCTTGTCCAGTTACATCCAAAAAGGGGATGAAGCACTACAAATTAGGGCCTGGCACACTGTTGAGAGGACTTCTTAAAAAGTCATTCTTCAGTGTTGTGGAGTTTGATGGCCTCCAGGGGATGCTGCAAGAAACATGGACACTACCTTTTGCCACGTGGGGAATGAGACATAGGCCGGAGGGTAGATTTTGCTCCTTTAGTTGCTATTGGCTTAAGATATTAATTGTACATTTTCTATAAAATTGTAATGTGGTTCACATTATCTGTGAATAAAAAACATTATAGGTGAGTTTTAGAAACTACATGCAAGGTTTATTCAAGAAATGAAGTCATTCCACAGTTCCTTGAAACTTTTGTAATTCCTATTTACAAGAGCACCAAAGTCCCATTAAAAAAGGGGAAAAAAAAAAAAAGTAGGGACCTTATTTTTCAGTGGTGAAATAGGTTAATTTCATAGCTGACTTGAAATCTTGTGACAAGTTATGGTATTCTATTATGCCATTATTAGTAGAAGACATAATCCCTTGCAGCTGTGGTAACTCATGATAACGCACAATATATACCCATCAAGATATCTCCTGACAGCAATGAAATTAACTCGTGTCACCCCTGTGTCTAACAGACTGTGCTTGCAGCTTCTTCTTAGTATGCTATTTCAGATACCAATGAATTGATATATGGGGAAAATGCATCTATTAGAAACAATTGCTTATACCAAAATTTTCACTGCCTGCATTGTATGTTTGATGACAGATGTTTCAAGCAAGGTAAGCAGACATTATAAGTGATCAAAAGTAAAAGTATTTATAGTTATTACTTACTTCTCGAATGTGTGTTTTCTTGAACTTCAACAGGATCTGTATAACTGCCCTGCACAGTTACTGTTACTCTCAATACATCCTTGGTGATGCTGCAATCCATTTCTGTGTCCTCTGGCTCAGAACGGGTGTGTGAGTTGAAGCCTAAAGCCATTGCAATGTCTGCTGTTGCAAGAAGCAATTTTGAAATTACAGGATGATGAAAAAACTCTCTGTTACTCACACCTTCTTTTTACCTCCTAAACTAATACTTCTAGTACAGAATTATCTATGTGTCTATGAAGCTTTGAGAACATGTTCTTTATGGCTAGTTCTAAATTGCTGGGATGAAAATATATTTTACAGTATTTCTAAGCAGAGGAAGGCAGCAAATCAGATGAGAGCAAATGCATTTCAACACTTTAAGACTGTACTTTTAATGACTTCTTAAAATAAGTGTTTGGAAATAACAATTGAATAAGCAAAGAGATAAACCCCATTATTTACTGCCACACATACTCTCACTTTCTGACGTTTCCTTAATCAAACACTTCCCACATCACAAATGTTATCTAAACACTTTGTAGTCCCAGCACAGTATGGGTTATGCCCAACTTAACTTCATGTACTTCTTCCCTGATGACTAGACCACTTCTGACTTTCATTTTTTATTTAAAAACAACAACAACAACTGAACTCCAAATTAGGCTCATGGAATACCCTCAATTTAGCTCTTTTAATAAAATGGAAAAGTTGAAAGCAGCCTGGTCACAAGGGAAAGTGTTACTTAAAGCTCAAGTTTGGCCATCAGCATTACAGAAATAAAAGACAGCTTTAAAAATAGAGGCTACTGGCTTTACTGCTGTTCTGTGTTGCTTCCCTTGTGGCTAAGCAGCTTTTAGCTTTAAATTTTTATTAAATAAAAAAAAACAAATAGAATGCCTTTTTTTTTTTTCCCCTGATTTGGGCAGATCTTATTTTGGGAAACAAAAGCAAATAACTGTATAAAAATAAACAAAATACTTACTGTGCAGAAGGTGTAATTCTCAACATTTGCAAGGTAGAAAAATATGAATTCTTCCTATAAATAAAGCATAGATTCATTCTGAGACTCACAGGCATTTATTTGACAGCACGAATGGACACAAGCTGGATTTATAAACGGCAGCATTTTACAGCCTGTATTTCATACAGTGTGACATTATAGGTTATAAATTTACAATACGTAATTAATGAAGATGTAAGAAATACTGGAGCTGTGTCCCAAAGAGCAGTGCAATTATATCTTACCAGAAAAAAAATTGGTTATTGACACTAAAACTCTACCACTTAGGTTTTCAAAGTGGCATGCAAGATTTTAATGGCAGTCTACTGAGAGGCTAATATCCTTTGCTGGACTTTGAAAGTGTAAGGATAAACGTTTTAAAGCCAGAGGTTATTAGGGGAAAGGTGTGTCAGTGAGAGAGTATGGTGCTGCAAGAGTTTTGATTGCACAGCTTTGGGATTGCTATACGGATCTTGCCTTCCGAACCTTCAGGCACCTCTACCCCCGTAAGACATTGAACCTCTTAACCGATACATTGATTTAAAGCTGTTTTAGAGAGGCCAGCTGCGCTCCAGCTGAAAAAGGTTAGATGCTTGGACCTATGAAAACAAACATGAGAGAGTATCTTTGCTACACTAAAGTGGCTGCCTCCCACTTTTATTTTCAGTCTGTTTGCAAGTCTCTATGCCTGGCCCTCCTCCCAGAAACCACCTGCTACTGTTCCTGCAGATGTTGTACTTCTGCTCTGGAGAAAAGATTGCAGAAATCTGTAAATGGGATGTACACAGGCAGCATTTTCATAATTTGAGATAATTTTCAGAACTTGTGTGTATTGTTCTATGGCTAGCTCTTATCCTTCAGCTTTCAGCTCCCTTAAATATCACCTTGGAGCATTATTTAGTTTCTTCTCCTCAGCTTCTCTCTTTGTACTGCCTGGGTTGGAAGTACCTTTCAAGGTAGGTGTGAGCCTTATGTTGCATTTATCAAGGAACAATGTACATTTGAGGAATCATGAAACTGACTGAAAAGGTAGCGCATGGAATTGCAAGCATCATCAAAGGAATTGCTAACAAATCAGAGAAGGTACTCTATTAATTAAAAAAAAGACTTTTATGTAGTACTTTTATCTCAGAAGGCTGTGAAGAGTACAACAGCGGTCCCAAACCATAGCAAATCTGTAAAACTAATTCCTGAGGATGAATATTTGTTCAGGAAAGAATTCAGACTGGAACAGGTACAGAGGAAGGTTACTGGGATGATCAGGGGAAGGAGAAGAGATGCTGAAAGACCTTGGATTGTTCAGCCCAGGAAAATGAAGGCTCAATGTGGGATACTTTGACATAAAAATATCAGAAGTTTTAAACACCAGGCAGACAGAGGAGCTGATAGAACTGGGTGTCAACATTCTTAACTGGCCCTGAACAAGTTTTGCCTGGAAATAGTGAGATAGTTTCTAACATTCACAGATTCTGAAACACACCTCTGGTGAGAGTAGTACCTAAGCAGTTAAGACACCCGTAGATGAAGGGGATGATACATCATGCCTGTTTGTGATAGCAGGGACTTGATCTGATGAGTCAGATTGTCCCTTCCTGTCTAGAATTGTGATGTAAATTATTATAGCTTTAAAATCTTAGTAAAATATACATGTTGATTGGGGCAGCAAGCTCAAGGCACAGAGCAGATGACTCAGATCTGTTAAAATAGCAAATTTGGCCCATCCAACAAAAAGGTTGAATTAACCTTTTTCAATAATGTTAAAACCTAAATAACATTACTGAAGTCTTCAGTTCTCTGAAAAGTTGTAACTGTTCTGACTACACTGTAGTCTTTGGCAAATTATTTTGCTGATTGAAAGTTTCCCTTATTTTTGTACGCCTCAGTTTTCTTTGGCTTGTGCTTTATAAAGAGACAAAAGGATAATTGAGAAGGCATAGAATGCAGCATTGTTTTTGTCTTTCCACCAGTGCAATGGTGCAATATGGCTCTTTTGGAAACATAAGGAAGAGAGTAAATAGTCAGTATGGAAACTCCAATCTGATATTCAGGTTTTTTATAGGGATTTTTGAAGTAATTTTCTTTTCCCATGTGATAACATCTTCTCATTTTCAGGGTACATTTAAATATAATTCTTTTTTTTTTAATAGAATTAAATGTGAAGCTGGAGAAGTTTTGTAGCAGTAAAAGCAGTAGAAGCTTCAAAGATGGAGAAACAGCAACAAAACTGCTGGAGAAGTTAGAGCTCTGGTATTTGAAAAGACAATCTATCCTTACAAAATATGTTTTAAAGTATATTGCTTAATAAGCATGTTCTGTGTCAGCTGCTTACTCCAGTGTTTTATTCTGAAAAAGTAAGGTACGTATGTGAGTAGTTTGGGAAAATATTTTCCAGGGAATGAACAAGGCTGAGAGCTAACTGAATTAATTGTAAGTTCATGATGCAAATTAGGGGAATATATTTTTTCCTTGATTACTAAATATGTTTAGCAAAAATCAAATTCATTAGTAAAGAATAAACACACATGCTATAATTAAACTGTATTTACCTTTGACGTATGCCTGTTAGCTGAAAACATCCACAACTGGTGGTTATAAACTTTCTGATGAAAGTGTCTCCTGCCAAAACCCTGGTGTTCTGTTGAAGATTAAAGCAAATAACTTGTGGTTTCTTTATTATAGCTGGCTCTGACAGTATATATAAACTGACGGGAAATTTCCATTGAATACATGGTGTTTCAGGATTCTGCTAGATGTGCATATGCACATACACCAAGGTTCAGTGGAATTTCAGCTTTAACAGGAAATGGTGGGATATGAATTGCTGAGGAGACAGGGCTTTGGGGATGGCCCGATTCCCTCCAAATTCTGTAGAGGGAGATGGCACTACCTGACTACTTAATTCAGGTTTGGCACAAAGGAGTATTTTCTTTTTTCCCTCCCTCCCACAGAAAGCAAAATGTAAACGTATATCTGTCGGAGCAATTCCTAAACAGGCACTAAATGAGCTAACTCTGGAACTGGAAGCAATAAAGCTGCTTCAGACTGAGGTTACGCCTGAGCTAATTGCCCAGGTGCAGTGCCATGGTTCAGAGGCTACGCTGCTCCAAGTAATTGTAAACTTACCTGCTCAGGGATGTCTAACATATTGCTTCATTGTAATATTTAGACATAACCCAAATGAATCATCAAAAAGCCAGAAAATATCAAAACTGAAGCTCTTTGGGTTATTTTATATAATCACCTGTGGTACGTGCATTGCAGCAGCATTCTTAATTATGCAGTAACAGTATATTATTTCTGTGGGATCACTGCCTCATTCATTGAACGCACTTGGTGTCAAATAAGTCTAAGCTGCACAATGAATTGTTATGATATAGAGTATTGTGTGTTATAGTCTGTAATGTCTGAATGATGTCTTGTGAAACAGAATGATGTCTACTGCTTCTTGCACTGAAATAGGCATACGGTGTGCAGTGAATGGAATAAGGATCAGCTGCAAGGTAAAGATGAGTTTCATGGTTTCATGGACACCTGGCTTTCATCCCTTTCTTTGCCAAGAACTTTGTGTATAACTTGCTGGAAGTTCCTAAGCATGCCTCCATTCAGTTACTCGTTAGCAAAATGGGGCGTCATAATACTTCTTGGTTAAACAGGGGTTTTCTTTCATGTAGTGTATAAAGCTTTATGAAGCAAACTAAAAGCTAACGGAGCATCAAATGAAAATCTAAGAAAGAAAGTAAAATCTTTATTCAGTGCAGGGCTTGGCCAGGATGAAGAACAGGAACCACAGATTTGAAGAATAGGCATGAAAATTAGTGTTGAATACTATGTGTTCACATAAGAATGGAATACAATATCATGCAAATTACTCTGTGCCATATCATGACTTTTGAGGGCTTCGCTTGCAGACCTCTCATATTCTAATGTAGCTTTCCATACTTTGCCTCTTCCATCTGTTAATGTATTTGAAGGTACAACAGTCTCTTTTCAATGACCTGTCCTTAAATCAGCTGACTTGAAAAAGAAATGAAAGGCCAAATAGTTAAGCAACTGGGTTTCTTTACTGGGGATGTAGAAGGCAAGTTTTCTTTGCAGGTCTATCACTATCTTTTAAAAGGCTTGGGAAAGGCTTCTTCTTTCTGTTCCTGTGACTCATCTCACCTTGTGTCTCTTGTGTATATTTAGATTATCAATGTGTATGTAGAGCTGGGTTGTCTATTAGTATACATTTGAATAGCGCATAGCACACTGAAGGCTCAGTTTCATCTGGATTATGTAGGCATTAGCAAGTACAAGCAAACATGTTAATAAATGAAATTGTCTAATTAAATGTGTATGAGAGAATATACACTGGAAGCAGGTAACATTTAAATGGACAAATATATTAATCTAAACAAACTTGTTTTGCTTATACTGAAGTCAGCAAAGCATCAGAACACAGATTTACACTTTTGATGCCAGAAAAGCTTGTCTCATCTGACTGGAAGAAATCATTACAACTTTGAATGATTTGAATGAACCTGAAACTTCTCTCCTAGAAGACTTTGCTACTTTTCTGATACTTTTCCAGGCATATCTTAGGGTCAGACACACCAAAACTCGTAAACATTAATCCAAGAATCACTTTGGAAAATGTGTTGCTTAGCCATTCTGTACTTCAGCATTTCCAATGGTAGAATAGGACATGTTTTCTCATTCCACATCAGTAGAGGTGCCTCGTCCCTAGTTCCTGGTTGTAAAATTGCTTTTAGATACCTTAGTACATGGTACAGTAGACATTAGACATTGAAAGTGGTATTATTAAGTTTGTGTGTATTATGTTCTGTTTGCTGTATAAACATAATGTCCATTAGAACAAAATAATTCTTTAGACCCAGCCCACTCAAGTAGATGCAAAAGAATGTATCTGTTCATATATAGCAATAGGCTATTACAACTTTGTATTTTGCAATTTTCATGGAAAATTATAGGTTAAATTATTGAGCCAAAAATCAAACCATGTGAGATTTTTTTCATCTTTTCTGCCATCTTATCCTGTGACGTTGAAAAGGGAAATCTCTTTTCAATAGCATGTCAAAGAAAACACAATGTAACTTATGTATGGTTCCATGCATTCTTTCTAGTGTATATAGCTAAACTAGGTCTCTAGTATTTGTGAAGACCTTCAGGCTGGCTAAGTTATTTTCTTAATTTGTGGAAACCATATGATAGTGTATCTGGCCAGGAGGACTAGGGAAGTGATTGTCCCCCTCTTCTCAACACTGGTGAGGCCGCACCTCGAATACTGTGTTCAGTTTTGGGCCCCTCACTACAAGAAACACATTGAGCTGCTGGAGCATGTCCAAAGAAGCTGGTGTAAGGTCTAGAAAACAAGTCTTATGAGGAGCGGCTGATGCAACTGGGGTTGTTTAGTCTGGGGAAAAGGAGACTGAGGGAAGATCTTATCAGTCTCTACAACTACCTGAAAGGAGGTTGTAGCGAGATGGGTGTCGGTATCTTCTCCCAAGTAACAAGTGATAGGATGAGAGGAAACAGCCTCAAGTTGCGCCAGGGGAGGTTTAGATTGAATATTAGCAAAAAATTTCTTCACCAAAAGGGTTGTCAATCATTGGAACAGGCTGCCCAGGGAAATGGTGGAGTCACCATCCCTGGAGGTATTCAAAAGACGTGTAGATGTGGCACTTAGGGACATGGTTTAGTGGTGGACTTGGCAATGTTAGGTTTATGGTTGGACTTGATGATCTTAAGGCTCTTTTCCAACCTAAATGATTCTAGGATTCTATGTTTCTATGATCTGTTTTCCTAATATGGAAAGACTGCTCTTGGAACCCAGCTTAGCTTTGTCTTGTCTACACTGCATTGTAGCATATGGTGTGTATTACCTCAAGTCTCATGATAAAGATGAGGGGCATGGTCTCCAGTTCACAGGTTAAAAAATTGAGTTCAGAATATTTTTTGTGGCTTTTAATTAAAATAATACTTGTTCCCTTCTACTAATTCTATCCCCTAGCAATCAGGATTTGATTTCATTTGAGTCTTATGACCAGTGATATTTTAATGAATTTTGAATTTTTGGGAAAGCTATTCTTATAATTTCACACAGTTCAGAGTTTCAGTCAGTACCTACAACCAGCGATGAAATTTTAGGTATAGCACCTACAGGCCACTTCTGAGTTCTTGTGCCTCATGGAGGTTAGATCCAGTGGCAGCTGTGGCAACAACTGATGCTGCTGCATTGCACTGCTGGGAAAAGGCCCCACTTCAGCCATCCTTATAGAATTGCTTTTCTCTTTGCTTTGGTATGGAAGAGAAGTTACGGAACACTTTTCTATTTGGGAAAAGGTGGAGGGACATTATTTAGAAGTGTAGGATGTGCTTTAAATAAGAAGATGAAAAACTGTCCCTGAGCGTAACAAATAGACTGTAGTATACCTGGTACATGTGGTAGTCCTAAGAAGAAGAGGTGCTGGTGGTAGAAAGTGTATTATTTGGAAAGGAAATATACAGTAGATGGGGCCTTCATATTTCATAGAATCATAGAATCATGGAATAGTTTGGGTTGAAAGGGACCTTTAAAGGTCATCCAGTCCAACTCCCCTGCAATGGGCAGGGACATCTTCAACTAGATCAGGTTGCTCAGAGCCCTGTCCAACCTGCTCTTGAATGTTTCCAGGGATGGGGCATTCACCACCTCTCTGGGCAACCTGTTCCTGTGTTTCACCACTCTCATTGTAAAAAATTTCTTCCTTATATCTAGTCTAAATCTACCCTTTTTTTGTTTAAAAGCACTGTCCCTCGTCCTGTCACAACAGGCCCTACTAAAAAGTTTGTCCCCATCTTTCTTATAAGCCCCCTATAAGTACTGGAAGGCCTCAATAAGGTCTCCCTGGAGCCTTCTCTTCTCCAGGCTGAACAACCCCAACTCTCTCAGCCTGTCTTCATAGGGCAGGAGTTCCATCCCTCTGATCATTTTTGTGGCCCTGTTTCTCAGAAATGAGATAAATACTTCCTTGGCTTCTGTATTTTGTTTGTACGTTTTAAGCTATCAGTCCTGTTCAGCGTATGTCCAGTTCAAAATAAGGGCTCAAAATAAGAAGGCCATACAGTCCATTAAGACATTCTCATAATATTTTGGCCCAGGGTATGTGTTTAGGCTCAGAAGATAGCAACATTTGCTATGTCACATAAAAGTGGATTTAAACTGCTAATAAATGGAGTTCTTTCCCCTTAGATCTTTCGCACCTTCTTAGCACATGGTAAATATTATATAAAATGGTGGAGGGTCAGACTACTTCTCGTCTGAGTGCATAAGAGGATGAATGGATTTAATTCAGTTTGGATATCTGACCCTGGTAGATTCTCCTACCCATGGTTAGCCACTTACCTCTCTAGTCTGTCCTCTGTAGCTCTGACCCCTATCTTCAATTTCAAAGGATATTCAGAAGCAGGGGAGCAAAAAGCTGCGCATTTCGTTACTGCACAGTGCTTTAGAGTCAGGCAATCAGCTTACAGCAATTGCAACTCCCCATTTTATGAATTCCCACCAAATCCTGAACTTTCTCAGTAAAGTTATATGCTGCCTTCTCCTCCTTTTCTCTGATGGCCACGCTTCCAATCCATATGTTGTAGCGCTTACGCCCAGACCTGGTGTGCAATTCTTGTTCCTAAACTGACCTTGCTGTGACCCCAGGCACTCAACTCTGTGCCTGCACTGATCTGGTTAACACCACACAGATAATGAAGTCTTCAAATTTTGTTTCCAGGGATTGTTTCCTACTGCATTATTTTGATTATAAAATACTATTGTATCTGTACATATGTATCAGGGTGTCACAACTTACATACCAATATGCATTAGCATTTCTTCAATCAAGCAAAAACTTGCACATTTTTTCTTCTTTACCTCCTGCTTCATTACTTGTGATTCATCATTTCCAGTGTTTTGTTCTGATAAATCTTCAACACGGTTTCATTTTTCTGCTATTATACAGTGTCAACTAGCTCACAAAACCAGAAGAATAGTTATTAAAATGTTCACGCTTCACAAATAATATTTTGACTGTTGGATAGATATAAAAGTCCAGTAGGAAAAATATTCTGACATGATTTGTAACATGCTATCTTTCAAATGGCAAAAAATATCAAAATATAATTGAAACAGCCTGCTCGTGATGCAATCCCCTTCCCATTTTCAAATGAAAGAAGGAAGCACACAGTATACATTTTTCTGTGAATCTCAGGGCTTAGATCTACACAATATATCTACTGAGGCAGACAGTTAAGCAACTTTTCACAAAAGAAAAATAGACAACAAATATTGTGATTGTTTTGATAATGTGTGACTTAGAATTCATTATTGAAAGTACTTCTGTATATGTTTAATTTTAATACATAATTATGAGATTAATTTGTCTATGAGTATTTGCAGGATTTGGGCCATCATGTTTAATGGAATGAGAGGGTGAAGGTGGAACTGTGAAAACACAAGTCTTCTTGTTAAAATGAAATCATTAGCTTAATACAGGATGCAGAAAATATACTGAAGAGATGAGAAATCTCTCTTGTTAAATGTTTACAATTGTGTGCCGTCTTTGAAAAGCAGAATGTTTAGCTCTCCTTCTCCCTCTGTAATGTGTTGACCAGATTTTTCTCTGCAGATTCCTTCGGGCAGGGAAGCTACTTTGAGTAATGTAAGATTAACAAAATATCATTTGAATGAAACATTGATAGACTTGTGCATGAAATACAGTAACTGTGCCTTTTCTATATATTCACTGTAATATAAAAAGTGAGACATGATAGACCTGTATGTCTAGAATATATACTTATGCATGGACCCATATGTCTGAAAATAAAATATACACATGAATATCTTCTGTAGGTGTCTTTCTTCTCCCTGCAAGGTTAAGCTATCTGATTAAATCAAACTCTATTCTTTCTGTTTCATCCATGCAGATAGCAGAAACAGCATGCACCTTCTGAATTTTTTGTTGTTGTTGTTTTTATGATGTGTGAAGCAGAAAGAAAGAAGGTTTAATTTAATCTGTTGGATTGACTTCGCAGAGGTGATAGTAACAGAAGCAGTATCTTTAGCTAAGTAACCTGAACAAACATGACATGGAAATCAAAAAGGAGTTTATAAATACAATACTTAAGCCCCACTTCTACCTGCCCCTTTTATAAGGATACTTGAACAAGCCACCTCCTATTACAAGAAAATTTACCATAAACAGGCTGGTGGATTTTCTGTTGTTGGGGTTTTTTTGTTGCTGCTTTTTTTGCTTTTTTTCCTTCTGTTTCTCTTTTCCTTGCTTCTTATTAACTTTCTGGATGATTCCTTTGATGTACTTGCTGATACTATTTAGTGAATTTTTCATTTGGTTACAAGTAAAAATAGAGGACCTAGAACAACTACAATGTGTTTTGGTCTGTACGGAATCTTGTCCTTCAAGGCAGTTATTGTTTTGCATTTGTTTTTTACAGTGATACATATTTATTTAATGATACTCTCTTAGCAATAATGCAGGTTCTGAGGAACAATTTTCTAGTTTAAAAGCTTTTTAAATTGGAAGTGAAATCAGAAGGGTTTGATTTTTTAAATGACTTTTCCATGTAGACTGGTTTGGTTTGGATGCCAATAAAATTTAGAGTAAAAGGAAATTTAGGGTATATTATAGCGATAGAAACAGCATGTGGGTTTTTGGGACCTCTATCTTACCTCTTCCCCACCCAAATAAACTCAGCCCAAATCTGAGTTGCAAATAAAGAAATGCCTAATCCTACCCTTTCCCAGTTTAGCACTCACTTACAGTGCTTGCAGACTGCCATATCTTCTGAAACAAAAGATAAAAATACTTTTGAGATTCTAACTATAACTATGCAAATAAATGCTTATTTTCAGTAGCAGAGTAGCTGTTTAAAGCATTAAGATTTCACTTCTGTTTTTAATTGTTTCATGCTAAAATGTGACTTTCAATGTACTAGCAATCATCTCAACAGTTTCTTTATGAAGAGAGTCAATCCTTAACACTTGTCATTCTTATCTACATCCATCCTGGAAAGGACTCTACCAACTAGAGGTAGTTACAAAGGTTGAAATGCATTTTATAGATACTCCAAATGTAACTTTGGACATGTCATAGTTTTCAGCTTGGTGTAAGGGAAGAGTTAAGGTGGATTTCAGCCACCTCAATATTATTTCCAATTTCAAAACTGAGTGCAGGGTGGCATGTGATCTTGAGCCATCATGTAATTTTAGCAGCTTCCTCCACTACAACAAATGTGGGGGGGTTTGTTGTCTGTGAGGGATAATTTAGTTTGCTACTTCTGAAGAATTATGTACCCTAGATTTCTGCAAGGCAATGCTGAGACTTTGGGAAATGTTTGTTCAGGCTTATACGAGTTCCTCTACAGAAACCATATGACAGCAAAAATTCTCCTTCACCAAGTCCAAGCTCTGGTTGTGATTTTATGCTCCTACAGTAGTGTAAAACTTCTGTAGTCCATGTGAGATCCTTCCTCACATATTCATTAATTGTTGAAATTACCCTAGGGGTATAAAAGTAGAGACTGACAGTATTGAGAATTCACTGATATAGAATGTCAGCTTTATAAACTTGTTACTTAATGTACTCTTCAAATTGTCAACTATCAGCTTTTTGCTTCCTTGCCAAGCTATTCTACCTTAGCACTGTCAAAAAGTTTTAGTAAGGAACAGTGTCAGTTTTTTACACTTTAAGAGAAGCTAATTCTGCCTATGAAGTCCTCTTGGGTAGCAATGAAATACATTCTTAAATGGACATAGTACAGAGAGAAGCAATGGTGTTATGCTAAAGCTCCCATGTTAACCTTATTAACGGAAGTTAAATACAGGATAATTTAGCAATGACTGCAATATATAAGAACAGATGGCTGGTAGATGACTTCCTTCTGTGTACTGAAAAATTCCAATTAAGGCAAAATTAAATGAATTAATAATATCATAAAACTGCTATTCCACTTTTTACTATGGATTATGCCCTCCTTAGCAGGGAAAATTGCATTAATTGCTTCAAGAAAGGAACCATTCAGTGGCTGCAGAGGACTTGGTAGTGAACTGTTCTACTTCCTGCGATTGCACAGTTATGCATAATGTGACCACATGGAATTCACAAATTGTAAGTAGGAAAAGAGTGCAGCAAGTTTTTTGCTCCAAAACCAAAGCACTCTGTTATTTAAGTACTTGGAGAATCTCCAAGAACTTATCATAGTATAAAAAGTTTTTATCTGTGCTGGGTAACCACTAGAAAGAGATATGCGTAAAAATACCTGACATTACACTCATTAGAGGACATTATTATGCTTGATGCATTGCATAGGCTGCAAAAATATTCAGATACTATGTTCTATAACCAGCACTAAATGTGATTGTACAAACAAGCTTTCTCTGCATATAGTAGGTCATGATTTTGGCTGTAGAGAGGGTTAAAAGTGAGTGAGGAACTACCTTATATTGCTTTCAAGTCTTTATTTCAGTTGATAGCATTTTGCTGTATCCTTGAATAGGATATTTTGACCTTCATTTGTATGAGGTATTAATTCTTTCTAGTGAGTGAGACACTGAATCAATGCTTGTTGTTCTCTAGGTTTCTGTGACCCAGTCTTGTCCAGGTCTCTGGGGCCTAGCCGTGCTCAGGGTACAATAAGTGTACAATCCATCTGTGTGCTGTAAACAATATAATTATTGTGTCATCAGAAGGTGGTTTTACACTTTTTATTTATTATTTTTATAAGTGGTTCATGTCACCTGTTCAGATATGAGTCCCCACCAGGTAAGGTCTTGAGGTAAATTCTGAAGAAAAACTTGGAGTTGTTTTAACTTTTATAGTCTTTTTGTTGGATCAGCCATGGAGATGTTTGGTATCTGGCACTCAGCCTAAATGATACATACTGCCCACCTGCCCAGCAGTAGTGCATTGGGCTTGCATGCATTGGGTATATTTACAGTTGTAAGGGTCCTTCCTTCAGCCCTGATGTCTCAAATAGCAAGGGCTGATGTGATACGTGGCAGCCTGGCCTCAGACTGCCCTCTCCGGGTAATAGTGTGGTCATACCTCACTTGGGCTGGAGTCATCCTGCAGCTGCTGGAACATCATGACTGTAGACTGACAGAGCTTCAGTGTCTGCATCTGAGCTAATCTCCCCAGCTTTCCTGTATTGTCAATGGAGAGAAAGACAGACTTTTAGGGAATGATTAGGTGAATCACACTCCAGAAGTGCATGCCCTCTCTAGAGACTACACAGGCAAACCAGATAAATGAGCTGTGCATATCTACAGGTTAGCTATAGGTGGTCTAGTGAATCCCACTCAGGCACAATAAAGATTGAATATATAAATGTTCCATGGAATACTTTCCTCTTTTAGCGTTTCATAGCAGCATGAATTGTCTGGGAGCGTATATTAACCATGTGGAAAGCATAGAAGAAAGCACATTAGCCTGTAATTGGACCCTGACTTGTGTTAGTTATGATATGTCTGCAAAGTAAGTTTGAAACAATGGCAGTGGCATCCCTATAAATATGTGCAAATAACATCAGAGAAACAAAAATGAATCAAGGCAAATCTCTCAAACTGAGCTTTATGAGAAAACATGTTATCAGTTACAGAAGAAGACAAATAGTTATAAGGCACCTGACATTTTGTACTACAAGGATTTCTATTAAGCCACAAAGGTAACATAGAATCCTTAAAGAAATAAGTATTTGACTGTAATACACAGTGGACTGTGCAGCTCATTAAATTGTGACAATTGTCCATACTAGATGCTTATAAGAGCATTAAGCCTCTATAGCCCTCACTGTACCAGGAGTCCCGTAGACCCCAAAAGAGATGAGTGATATGCCTCCTTAGTATTGAAATGTACTGCTCAGTTGTTGCAGCAGCAGGAGATTGTAAGATCAAGAGGCTTAATAGCTTTGGTACAAGAGACAGTGCTACATTAAATGCAGTAAAATGCAAGAACTTACTGTAAGTTCATGGCACTGCAAGACCCCTAGCTATACATAAAGGGGCTGACAAACTGCACATCTGTAGAGTTTGTAAGTTAAGCAAGATTAAGAAGAGTCTTATTATATGTCATTGCAGCCAGTGGTTTTATTTGAAAATTATTTCTTGTGTTTCTGAAAATTTTGCCTACTAAAATATTCTCACGATTGCAAGCCCATCAAAGATGGGGCTGTTTTATAGCATGAGGTGCAAAACTAAAACTGTAAAACTAAAACTATTATTGAAGCCTATTTTTCAACATAAGTATTAAATGTTTTGCTTTTACTTATTTCCTAACTGTTTTGAACAAGTCGTGACATTTATTACCCTATTGTTTGTGGTGCATCTTCATACCCTTACTTTGTTTTTCTCATCCTTATTTGAGTGCTAAATGTGAGGATTAAAACAAAGGATAAAAGATTTTTATTTTCATAAATTAAATTTTTAGAATATTTTGCTGGTTTTGTTTTTTTATGTTCCTATGTAAAGAGCCCCATTTTAATTTTTCCTGACAAAAATATTAGTAGAGAACAGTAATGCAAAGACTTTCATAACATATTTTGCAAACGTGAAACTTAATATTGAAGATAAAAGTAAGAAAAGCTCCATCTCAGATATTACACAAGTCCTTAATAACCTACTCGCCCTTTTACTTACCCAAGTACATGACCATATGCACTCTGTCACAAACTGGCATGTTAACTCAGGTTCTTTGCTATAATAGCACCCTCCGTCACAGCGCAGACCTATTTTGCTGAGATAGGTCTCCATGGAGAGGGGATTGGGAAATGAAGGACTTGAGCTATTGCCTCTACTTTGTGCCTACTCTCAGCCTTTTGGCTGCCTGTGGCTGCTCCACTTGTACAAAATGCCCCTAGCCCTTTGCTGCATCAGCAGCTCTCCCTGCCACCCAGTCTGCCTCCTACCTCTTCTTTGCTGTCTCCAGCTTGTGTTTTTCCGTCTTCGAATACAGCTGTTTCTGCTGCAGAGTGAGCTCGGTTAACAGTAATTGTGCAACTATTTTGCCTGTGTCTATGTCAGGTTGAGGCTGATTGCCTGAGGGTAACTTTGCCTTAACAACTTCTTTCAGGCCTGGTTCTATGAGCAGCATTTTGAGCTCTTTTAAAGACTTACCCGCATATTCCAATTTTCTTTCTGAGAGTAATTGTTCACATTCTAGTTTACCGAGTTCAGAATATGTTTTTGACTGGCTCATTTTACTTTGCATGAGACATTTTTTTCAAATGAAATTCCTTTACACAGTTTTTCTGGGGAAATTCTGCCTTTTCTCCAGTGAAGGATTTCTCACACGTTGTGCTTTGGTTTCTTTTTCCTTGCAGACTGGCACCTTGTGGTTGGCAGAAAGCTTTGGTTTGGGTTTTTCTGCCTTATGTCGTTTTCCCAAAATGAAAAAAAAACAACAAGTAAACAAACCAAACAATCACCCTCCCCCCAAAAAATAAACAACCAAAAACCAAAACCAAAAAGAGAAAATGGGAAAACAAAAGATTGTGTGCATCATGTGGAGGTGGCAGAGCTTACAAGTAAACATACCTCTCAGTTGTTATCAACCATTTGAATGAGAGGGAATAAATGTTCATGAGCTTCCCTGTCTGTTGCATAAAAGAAAATAATGTTGTTAGCATTTACCCATGTGAGCAAATTACACAAAATTATGCGGAGTTGCAAATGCTTACTACTGGTGTCATCTGGTGCCAGAAAAGCAGACTTCCATACCCCCTCCACACCTATTATTCCAAGACCTCTTGGCCTCTTACAGCAAATGGAAAAGTACAGCAGAGCGCCTGCTTCCAGCTTCCTTCCTGGAAACTCTGTACATCCTCACTGCAGGGAAGAGCAAGCACTCTGGAAAGTGTTAATTATCTTCACACCATGGTATTCCTGGAGTAACCAGACAATAACCACTTTGCATCTTTTAGAAGTGCAGCCAAAATAGTGGATTTTGGCATAAGGCTGTTCAAGGCTCATTCTTAGAATAGGACGACTTGAACATGTGTGTGGACCTACTTCCTGCCCTATTGGCTTCTGAGTTTGCATAATCCTTCTCTAATAGCCATTACCTTAAGAAGACCTTGACAGCCATAGCTTCTTCTGAAGCTCTCTTCATCTGGATCGTTGTTCAGGCACGTTAGGAAGCTCCAGGTCTTGAAAGAAATATTAATTTATATCTGGTCACTCAGATCCGTCATAACTTGTGACAGCTCTAGTTATGGAGAGGGACAACAAGAAATAAACAGAAAGTCCTCTACTATTAGAGACTACAGGCACAATGGTTCTTTCAGCAAGAAATTATATGCCTTTTCCAATTTCCCATATCTTGTTCATTTGTCAAGATATATTTGACCAATTCTTCTCATCTTCTAATTTTTTTCTCAAGAATTTTGCAATTATTTTGAGGTATTAATAGCTGAAGGAATGTTTCAGAATATAGAATTGTGTTCTAAACCTCATTTAATATTGTAGACTTGGCTGCTAGTACTTTATTCATGGTTGTGGTGTTATAGAGGTAATCAAAGTTGCAATGCTTTAGTTTCTCTAAGGAGGTCCAATCCACAACTGAAATGTCCTGTCTGGAGAAAAAAAAATCTATTCAGTGTTGAAGTGCTGCAGTCATTAAACTGCAACATTGCAATCAATGTAAACCTTCCATTGGACCAACAAAACAAGGCAGAAGTATGATCAGTGCCCTGTGAGGCCTAATTTCCTTCAGCCTTCTTTCTTTTTCATACTAATTAAAGGCAAAAAAGCTTGTGTAATGAAGAAAACTTCTGGTTCAGGGTCATTGACTCCCTGTTTGTGAGCACTGAGACAGATCTTTGTGGAAGGTCCATTGAAAAGGCACGAAGTGATTTTCCCTTTCATTCTATATCAGCATCTTTTCCTGCCCTATATATTTTAATGAACAAGTTGTCATGCTTCCACATGGAATATCACTCTGACAAGTGGTGAATAGATGCTATTAGCATAGAGTTACACTAACCAAAATTTTATCTAGAACCTCCAAACCCTACTGGTGTTTCTTTGGCTGTGCTTCCTATAAGGCCATGCTGTAACAGGATTTGGATATGCATTTCTGTTAATCTCAGGGGAGAACATACTGCAATGGCTGTTTCATGATATTTAAAAAAAAACAAAACAAAACCAAAAACCCCACAAAAGCTGGTGATCCATATTGATGTAAGAAGTTTTGAAGGCTTAATCAGTGATCTGGATAATGAATGATGATATCTGCAGTGGTGATTCTGTCACTTCCGAAGGAGACTAATTCATGTCTTTCAGCCTGCAAGATGTTTTACATAGGCCTTCACTGTTAAAAAACCAAATTCACCCTAAGTCAACATCACTTCTAGTCCAAGATCATACCATTCAGTATGGCACCAGAAATCTTGACCTCAGCTCCTGCTTTCTCTATCCCTATTAGTGGACATTCTTCTCCAGAAAGATCTTAAATACTTTGAAAGTTAATGAATGATTGCTCTGCTCTCAAGTGTATCATCTTGTCCTACCAGTTTTGTGTCATCTGCAAACTTAGTGGGGGTGCACTCAGTTCCTTCTGCCATATTATTGACAAAGATAGTAGAAAGAAGTGCAAGGATAGACCCTTATGCTTCTGGAGGTTCCCTGCCTCCAGTCAGAGTATGAACCATTAATTGCTACCTGCTGAACCCGATCATGCCACTAGTTTTTTTACTGATCCAGAGTATAACATACACACGACAATATTGTGAGAGATGGTGTTGAAAGTCTTGCTAAAGCTGAGGTAAAAGACAGCCACTGCCCTTCCTCATCCACAAATCCATGAGTCAACATTTTATGTTTGCATCAGGGTCATCATACACAGATAATAGCAGATGATACCATCAACATATTCTGTATTGAAACTGAAGATGGAATGAAAATTCATCCACATTGCAAAGACATAGTCAGTCTATTGACAGGCTGTGTTGAAACACTTTCTCACAGTTTATCTGCCCGTAGCCCAAAACATACTAACAGTAAGTTCAGACATTTTGAGAAAAGTGTATGGAATGATGTCTTAAAAGATACATTCAAGGAATGGGAGTATGCCAAGAGTGATATTTTTTCCATAGAAGTTGAAAAAAAACATGGGTCTTCCTGCTTGTTTTGTCCTAGTCAGAGCCACTGATATATTCCAGCTTCCAGTTCCTCCTATGTCTGAAGTCATCCAGTCAGGGAGAGTCTGGCATGTGGCAGCTCTGAATCTCCTGACTCCAGAATGGATGAGAGTTTGGGTTAAAATCTTGAGGGTCTTTCCGTGTGGGGGACAGCAACAGCATCACTATTTCTAGACTTTCTTGGGTCAGATACATCATCTCATTCAATTTTCTTCACTTTTGCCTGTGGATGGTGAAGGGATCTTAAGTCTGGGCTATATGTTTTCTGGCATTCAAACATCACAAAAGATTCAGTCAAATGGATTGTATTTTCCAGCAAGTAAGAAAACCAGTTGTTTTCTCTATTTAAGTTCCTACACTTCTTACAGCCAAAGTTCTATCAGTTCTATTTAAATTTACTTGCTATTCTGCCTCAGAGTAAGCATTGCTGATTTTCTTTCATTCAGCTGCTAAAATTATTTTGGTCATTTTCTACATCAGAAACGTTAACCATAAATGGACTAAAGACCTGGTGAACAGGCCTTTTGAAACAGAAACCCATTGATTTCTCTGTCATTCAGATTCATTAAAACAGTGGTATTGACAGCTAGAAGAATATAAGGAAGAATTTAGTTCCTATAGCTGATTCTGTTTACAGTCTAACTTTGGGAAAGATATAGTTCACCTAAAGTAGTATCAGAGTTTAGCTTGAATGCAGAAACTAATGTGCCTTGAATAACAGGCCTTGAAATACCTCAGTCTCATGTCTTCAAATCTGAAACCATATTCTACACCTGAAACTTCGAGAATACGTCATTTTTGTATATGGAGTAGAAGGGGCTATTGGCAGTTCATCACCTTGTGTCTGCAGTTACGTTACATGACTAGTGATCTAAACTCAGAGCACTTCTCATTGAATAGCAGGTTCCATAAGGATACCTTGGAAAAATTACTGAAAGTAAATATTTTGCTTTGATTAGGGGACACTTAAGAAACTTCAGGGATCTAGCAAACAAATATCTTCATGCATGGTCCTTTCAAGCTGTCATATGGAACTCAGTTCATACTTACTGTTGCTGAAGAATCATGGTTTGAAATGCCAAGGAGGATAGGGCTGGCAAATGGGATGCTGATTCAAGTGGGGAAGGGAAGATTTTTGTCCCTCAGGCTTGATTCATCAGTCAGTGTTCCTCCTCTAAGTAGATGGTGTTTTGTAAGGAGTATTGCTTGGGGTCATGTAGAGTTGGAAGGAATAAATAGGCAAGTGTTTTAAGTGAAGAAACATTTACTTGTATCTTGTTTGTCTAAACCTCGACTCATAAGCCATTCTTCCTCCCTTCTAGTTTCTGAAGGTTTCTAGGGATTTAGGAGCTGACAGGAAAGAAGGATTTGCATTGTAAGACTGTGTGTTCAGAAGAGGGTTGGCTGATGCTGTAGTTAGGGCTATGAACAGGTAAATGTAACTGACAGAAATTGCATGTAGGGCTATCAAAAAGTGTTCTCATATATACATTCACAGTACACTAATAAAAAAGCTGTCTAGATGGAGGTACATGCAAGTCCTTCTAACAGGCCTCACCATAACATCAGCTACCTCTCTCTCCCCTGAGTACCTTCTGTACAGGTACAGTGTGAATATAGCTGTAGACAATGCATTTCAAAGACTAGTTATAGCTAAATAACCCTTGTTTTCATGCCAAGATATATCCTTCAATTAAATATTTTTTTAAATATTAAAAAGGTTATATTGAGAAAGAAACGTCTTTCTTGCCATTATCTTTGTTTATACACCTTTTGCATACTATTAATGCAGAAACAAAGTCTTTATTTTTATTAGCATTTCTCAATCTTTAATCATCCAAATACCTCACAAACTAATGACCTAAATACAGTTATAAAATTCTTGGGATAAAAGCTTTGCCCTGATCTGATGACTCCTTTTAATTACCTGGCAATAAACACATACTTATCAAGACTATATAGTTCTTCATCAGTAGTCCTTTTTATATTATATTTATAGTCCACCTTTTATTTCAAAGGACTTTACAAGCTGCAAAGCATGTACAATAGTCATTTTCTTTATATGGTGCTTGGGGGCATTACACAACAAAGTACAAATAGCTTATCCTTCACCCCCACTGAAATGTACTCACCTCTGAAGTGAAAGGTGGCAGCTTTTTAATAGCAGAAGAAAAACACTATATCTAATTAAAGCTGCAAGCTACATGTAGTTAGAAAGAATGTAGTTGTTCAAACTCGAATCTTACATATGACTTATTATTCATTTTTCTGCTTTCCCTCCCCCTCTTCACTTTACATGCCAGGAAAGGAAAATGCCTTAATGTACAACCTGCTCTTTACTTAGACCTTTTAGTTATCCTCTGCTGTTTTGCAGGACTTTCAGAACTGTTTGAGCTTGATCCCTCTATGTTAGCCGTGAAAGAATCCAACAGCTGCCGCTTCATCTGAAGGATTTCTGTGGGGAAAAGGGGTTCTTTTAAACTAATTCCTCAGGCTGCTCACAACCTGGACTTTCCCCTTTAGATGTCCTCTGTGGCTCCCTAACACTTTTGGGACTCTTTGAGCTGCCTGAGCTGTCTTCCTTTCCTGATGGTGGCATTTTCTCTTCAAAGAACAATTTTTTCTGCCCCTCTATTCTGTGCAGGGAGAAAATGCCTTTGAAATCAATGTATTTCTGCAGCCAGGTAATAAGCATTTAAAAAAATATATCTACTTCTCATTTGTTTAAAATTTGCTAAATCCTATAGCAGTTAAACAGGTATGAAGTTATTTTCCTTTAATGTTGCTTCCTTCTGATAGACTGTGCAATGAAGCTGCATCAGTTTCAAAGGCTTCCCACTCCCTGCCTAGAATAGAGCTGTTATAGCAATAGCCCTTTGAAAAGGAAATGGCAAATGGCACCAGCAGGACAGGCAGACAGCTTAAGTCAGGTTCATGTAGCCCCAGAAGTGCTTGGAAGCAGAAGACGACATGTGAAAGAGGACGGAAGGAAGAGAGTCCAAGCTTAGAAGACATCTGTTGAAAGAATTAATTGAAAAAGTCACCCCACCCCAAACAAAGCAACAGCAGCTGAAAGCAGGAGATAACAGCTGCAAAGACAGTAGCTGTAGACGGCTCCTACACTTGTGCAAATACTGTGAGATCTATTATTTAAAACAAAATTAAAAAAACCCAAACATGTTCAGACAGGAACCTTCTCCTTTCAAAGAGACTATTAGGTACACATTTAGTTTGTTTTTTATAAGCATTTCTTATGTTTAATACAACCACTCTATCATTAGATCCTGGATGACCATGTTTATTAGCATGGCGCTCTCTAAGCAAGGGTCTTTCAGGATTTTTAAGGCCTTACGGCAGTACCTCTATTGTCTGCTGCACACTCGTTCTGACAATGCCACCTATACTTGCAAATAAAATATATCAAGACATAATCACCACAGAAATGGCCAAACTTTCTTCCTCTCTGCAAGCCTGCTGGACTTATCAGTACTGCCTGTTGGGAACAATTACTGACATATCACAACTGGCCAAACCATGGCTGGGCAATACCTGGGACAGGGCTTCTTGGAGCAGAACAAAATAGTTCTAGGGAGCATCCCAGCATTAAACAGTATGGACACTCATTTACCACTCCTTGCATCCATGGCCTAACCCTGTTCAGTTTATTAGCACAGGCATGTTCGGATAGCCTCCGAATGATGCTCATCACCCTACCCACCTCCACTAAGTAGCAAGGACAGTGGTCAGTAACCTCTGCAACTGTTAAGTTCTGACTACCTGTGCATGCAGGAATGCCCAGGCATGGGAAACAAATAGGAAAGACACAAGTAGAAGAAAAGCTTTTTATGCTTTTGGCAGCATGCAGCTGCCTAAAGACCATTCTTTCAGACAGGATGGATATATACATTGATTTAAAACTAGACCTATGTGTAAGCATTTTGTTGAATGGACACCTGAGCATTTTGTTAAATTCTGTGTAGCTTGGTTCTTGAGCTTATGGAAGGTTCAATAGGTCAGGATATTGGATTGCTTTGTTTTATACTTTTCAAAAACTACCATGGGAGGATTAGTGTCCATCTAGAAAATTTTCCAAGAAAGATGAGCATAGAGAGTAGTGGCTTCTGCAGTTAATTTAAAAAATGTGGTGAAGAGTTAAATAATCATAAAAGGTTCTATTACCTCGATATTACTCAGAAAACTTGTGAAGAAAGAGTTGTACAATTGACAAATAATTTTATCTTCAATAAAATCCTTATTTTTGCACTTTTTTAAAACATGAAGTGTGGAAGAACATAGTTCTTATTCCAGAAAACAATGTCAGTTTGTATAAAGACTGGGCAATGTTGCCTGATATAATTTTTATGCTTGGTGATAGGGAAAAAATAACATTTAGGAAGTTGCTTTGTGTTTGGTTAATTTTTCTTTGTTCACCTGTTTCAAGAAATGGCTGAGTTTAAAATCACAGTAAACAGGCAAGCACTTAAGCATGCATGTGGGAATTAGGCACAGATTTTTCTCTATCGTTAATAGGAATTGTGTATCTAACACTTGCTCACTGTAGTGGAAATAGACTTGAGCCTTAATCTAAAGTACATTGCGAAAAAATTACTTTCTTTTTCCATTGGAGACTACTGTGAATGATGCAGCTGTAGTGGACAAAGCAAATCTAAAGGCAAGTGAAGTAAAGTGAAAGACCCCCCACCATTGGATCAGGGGCCATTGGACCAGGTACCATAGGCAGAAACAGATGCTCCATAACCTATCATCATATGTATAATTTAACGCCACTGATCTCTCATAAGGACTGAAATGTATTAGTTTTTCCCTTGAGACTGCATCTATCTTTTTTTTTTCCTCCCTACCTTAAATTCTGTTTTATATACACTTTCACAAAACTAAAGAACTTAGAATCAGTAGAACTACTGTGTATAAATGGACATGACTGTTTATTTAGGTCTTGTAAGCTTGTATACCGATTGTACAGGAGCCCAATCTCTTCAGTGTTTTGGACTGTTCCTTTATTCTTTCTTATTTTATTGCTTAACTAGAAATGTTACTAAAGTGATTGAAACATTAATGTGAGAGATGATACACTATGGAGGTGTTTTCTGTCTGTCTGATTACTAATTTTGCAATATTGCACGCAAGTTTGCTCTTTCCTTCTAAGTGCCAATTTTCAAATGTGAATAGCTACCACGAGACACTTCCTTATGACCAAATTTTGGGATGTTGATTCCCAACACATAGCTCAGCAACTTCAAAATTTCTGTTATTTACAGAATAAGGATAGCTTACGAAATTGCTAATAGTAGATTCAGGAAATGCCTTTAAACACCCAAATGTCAATGTGTTAGCCTCTTCTAATTTCGTAATCTCTCTGATATCTCTTCCTGGAAACTGAAGAGGAGCAGAGTGTGACATACTTTAACATCACCACCTTAGCAGGTCATGTTCCACCTCTGTGGTCTGCTGGTCACCAAGAAGGAGCCAGTGATTCCTGATTCCATGTTCCTACAGGTTCTCAGCCTCTCTCTTAAGCCTTCATTTTGTATATAGCTTAAAATATATTTTAAATATATATATATATAAATATATACAAATATATATTTATATTACAAAACCTTTTAAATATTAGTTGTACTCTACAATTCACATGGAATATCCATGTCTACAATAAATTGGGTAATACTTAATAAATACTACTTTATGAGCGTAATAATGAAGGAGCTAGAGTTGGTGAACTGCCTCTCCTTTAACTGCCTGTTATGAGTTAGTGCCGGTAGACAGCTAACTCTACAGCCACTTGCTCATTCTCACTCAGTGGGATGAGTGAGAGAACTGGAAGGGTACAAGCAAGAAAACTCATGGCTTGAGATAAAGATGGTTTAATAGGTGAAGCAAATATGTGCACACAAAGCAAAGCAAAACAAGGAATTCATTCACTACTTCCCATTGGCAGGCAGGTATTCAACCATTTTCTGAAAGCAGGGATTCATCATGTGTAATGGTTACTTGGGGAGACAAATGCTATAACTCTTGAATATCCCCCTTCCTCCTTTTTCCCCCAGGTTTTATTGCTGAGAACGGTGGTATCCCATATGGTCTGGAATATCCCTTTGGTCAGTTGGGGTCAGCTGTCCCAGCTGTGTCACCTCCCAACTTCTTGTGCCCCCCCAGCCTCCTCCCTGGTGGGGTGGAGTGAGAAGCAGAAAAGGCCTTGGCTCTGTGTAAGCACTGCTCAGCAGTAACAAAAACATCCCTGGGTTATCAACACTGTTTTGGTCACCAATCTAAAACAGCACCGTACAGGCTGCCACAAAGAAAATTGCCTCCTTCCCAGCCAAAACTGTACACTCTCTCACCTTCCCATCCTTATTTGGATTTCACAAAATCAGCTCAGGGATTACAAGGAGGTAAATCCTTTTTGGGATTAGTTTTTAGAAGAATTAGCTCAGAGTCAGTTAGGGAATCTTGAACAATGCCATAGTTTCTGGTGATGCACCACAGTTTCTACCAGGAATGTAAATATGCAATCCAGGAAGTCACTACAGTGAGATAAAGTAAGTATAGTGCGTTACGAAATAAAACGTGTGGGTCGAGGCAGGATGCTGAAAGGAGAGCAGACAATCAGGAATAAAACAAATCAGTAACTTACCAGCAAAGGATAAAGATCTGGAGGGATAAAAGGAAGAGAAAAAAGAATATGTTAGCATAATAAAAAGTGTGAAATTAGAACAATAATGAAACTTAGGAAAAAAATGTCTTTCAGACCTCAAGGTTGAAGAAAATTGCTTGAGTAACATGAAAAAGTATCTTGTGGAGATTCAGAGAGTATGAAAGTTCATTTCAGGAAATTTTGGTGATATAGATCAGAAAGCAAGGCATTTTCCCGGAATTACCTAATGCAGACTTTCTAGGAAGAAGCATATTAAGGGACAAATGAGAAGATCAAAACTATCTAAATCCTTGCTGAGTTCACATACAAAATGTGCTTAATTATGCAGGCCAATATATCAAGTCATCCTGAACTTTTGCTGTCATGAACTGAGTTAGTTTTTCTTATCTGAGAGGATAAGGCATTTTTTCCTTCTAAATTTAAATTACAATGGTTTCTGAAAGATAATGAGAGCAAATGACACTATTCTGGTGGATGCACAAACTGATGACACAGAATATTATTGCAAAAGAATCAACAAGCATCACAGAAAAAATAAAGTTTCCTCGTAGGCATGAAATTTGACATATTGATCAATCAGAAACTAAAATGAGGTGAAAAGATCTCATTCTTCTCTCACGCTTGTTCAATATTCCTTTGATGTAAGTGGAATTTATTCCAGCATAAATTGTTGTCAGAAGAAACTTAAATCTAAAGAATGTATGCTGTACTATCTTGTAATTTTGATTGCACTATCATGTAGAATAATTTTGTAAGCATGTTTTATTGGCTTTAAAATTTGTGAAGGCTTTGTTAGCATGTTGTTTTGAAACAAAAGGTATAGCTCTTGCATGCCTATGCATTCTCTGATTATGTAAGCTGGGCAAAATCCAAAGTGATTAACAGTGGTAGAATTAGAATTAATTTCAGTGAACAAAATATATGAATCATAGCTGTTTTTATTCAGCGAACTTCACATGCTGTTCTCAGTTACACTGTAAAAATATTCTCAAATAGTTGTTTCATTGAATTAATTCTTTCAAGTGCAATTAAAACTGATAAAATATTCGTGAAAGTACTTCAACACATTAGACAAGGTGCAACCCTTAAGGTCGGCTTGATGAGGATAGCATATTATCCTTTCACATATGTAAAGCTTGGCTGGTAGGTCTTCTGTTTTGCAATTGACTGTTTGTGGTTCAGCACTGCTTAGTACTAATGAAGAATGACCAAAGTTTTAAGTTAATTTATACTTATCCAGCTTTTTTTGCTGACTCCCACCATTCCATTTCACTCAGCATTAAACCTGAAAGTGTATTACAAGCAATTAATTAAATGTGGTGTATGATACTTACTTATGCATCAGAAGAGCTTTAGAATATTAGCAGAATACAAGCTATCCGCTTTGACTTGTCAGCAGCAGCTAAGTATCCATTTTAAAGGGCTGGGTACAAAATATAGACTGATGCCTGGTAGGAATAATGATTCCTTAAATTCAGAATGAAATATCCAATACAGAGCAGCCAATATGGAAGGCAAAATACCAAAACTGCCTGCAAATGAGATAGCTGGTATCTTTAGTTCGATAACTGAACTAATGGAGGGTAGTTTGGCACATCCTCAAGGTCTATTCTGTTTACAGTTACTGTCTATCTCTAATATGTTGATTATCATGTTTAGAATATTTAGACCAAGCTTTATAATTTATTTGAAACATGTCTGTAAATAATTGCACTGAGTAGGTAGGCTGGCATCAATCAAAAGAGAAGTAAGTTCCACATGAATGACAAAAGGATGCGAAAAAGGTTTGTGATCCTTAAAATCTTTTTGCTTTGAAAAATATTGTTCTATCTCTTTGAATTACTAGAATTAATTTGCTATCCTTTATTCTACTCAAGATACTTTGGATTATGGGTCTAAATAAAGGCTCCTACTTAAAAAAAAAGGTGAACGGTTACACTCTTGATTTGTACATGTGCTGGTTTTGGCTGGGATAGAGTTAATTTTCTTCATAGTAGCTGGTATGGGGGTATGTTTCAGATTTGTGCTGAAAACAGTATTGATAACGCAGGGATGTTTTCGTTACTGCTGAGCAGTGCTTACACAGAGCCAAGGCCTTTTCTGCTTCTCACTCCACCCCACCAGGGAGGAGGCTGGGGGGGCACAAGAAGTTGGGAGGGGACACAGCTGGGACAGCTGACCCCAGCTGACACAAGGTATACTCCATACCATATGACATCATGCTTGGCATATACAGCTGGGGGGACGTTCAGAGTTATGGCGTTTCTCTTCCCAAGTCACTGTTACGCGTGATGGAGCCCTGCTTTCCTGGAAGTGGCTGAACACCTGCCTGCTGACGGGAAGTGGTGAATGAATTCCTTGGTTTGCTTTGCTTGCGTGCATGGCTTTTGCTTTACCTATTAAACTTTTATCTCAGCCCACGAGTTTTTTCACTTTTACTCTTCCAATTCTCTTCCCCATTCCACTGGGGGAGAGTGGGTGAGCAGCTGGGTGGTGCTTAGTTGCCAGCTGGGGTTAAACCCGACAGTACATTAGCATATTTTAAATGGATAAAAGGTATATTTTAAAGGAGGAATTATCAAAATGTATGTTCACTTCATTAATTGTCATCCTTGTCATTGTATTTTCAATATGGTAAATAGTTTGAATAGGAGGCATAGCAAACCCAAGAGTAAATTTCAATTGTTGTGATGCAAATTTCTAGTCTTTATTAAAGTTTGTGAGTGTAGTATAGTGTTTCTTTAAATTTTGGGGACTGAACTGGGGCAAAAATTCCACAGGGAGGCAGAAAAGGTAGTTTAGGTTTAATAGAGCTTTCTTTACATTGTTGAAGTTTCATGTCCGATATTAAAAACTTACAATTTGTTATTGACTTCTGTGGTCATTTGAAAGAATTCACTACGTATCTTTATACACTTTTAACCATGAAGTGAATTCTTCAAATACTCCATTTTCTGGAAAACAGTCTGGTTTTAATTACCTTTCCATGAAAACAAGCTACATTTTAATCCCATTCATTTTTTCATTAGAAATCCGTTTAGTCTCTGTAATATTCTGTATGATAGAGGCATGTGCTGGCTCCCATTTGCATGTCATTATAGGATGCAATGTCATAAATGTTATAGTAAAATAAGTATATTCATGTCTCATATAAACATTCAATTTTAAACTTTAGAGAAGAAATGATGCACGCTAAAGGATGAGCTAAGTTGTTACTACCAAAGATGTATTAAATGTACATTCATAACTTAGTGAATCAGTTGTCACTATTCTGTCCTGGGTAATGGTGACCTATAATTCATTGGAGTATAACTATTGTTACATGAACACATGGAAATAATATATGAATGTTTTTGTCTTATCTATGTTGATCTAATTTTGTCAAGACAGCAATGGAGGCTTTTTTTGTTTTCTGATTTTACCAGAATGAGCACCATGAAACATAAATCTGTCCCCTTCAGGTCTCTTTGAGGCTTGTGCTTCCCATTTGTCTCCATTGCTTTAACCTTGATGTGAACCTTTGCTATGGCCGCAGCTTCAGGATCTGAAAATCCTTTTGTTGCCACATTGCAGCTCTCCTTATCTCTGCCAGGTTCGGCTCTCTGTCTGGGCTGACACTCCCAACCCGACACATATCCTGGCGGGGTGCCCTCCTTCAGCCCGTGCTTCCCTGGAGTAGTGTCCCAGACCCCGGTGCTCCTGGAAATGTCCTCGGCTCTTACGTTATACACAGCGATGCACAGCAACATGTCTCATAAACCCTGCTTGACTAATTTCGTTGGTGTCCAGTAGGCAACTGGGGCTTACCTTTATTTTCAAGATACTGTCCCTGTTGTGTCCCTTACACTGACCACTTCTGTCTCTTCTGTGTCATTACTGTCAGGACCAGAACCCCCCTCTACAGCTGCAAGAATCTGGAATAATCTTCAATATTTATGCCTATGCACACACTATCTGTTTTACGTGTCAGCTGAGAACATATCATTTCTTCCTTACCTTAGTTCCTCTAGGCCATTGGTATTTGTTTCTTACTCAACTCTCTGTATTTTTAATTAAACCTATAAAATAGTCATACAATTCCTTTAAATACTCTATACAAAACTGTTATATTTATGTATTGGTAATTTACACTACATAGATTTTATAAGCCTGTTCCTTTACCATTCATGAGAATACCTACTGTTTATTTAATAACTACCATATTATAAAGTACATATGCTATCTATAAGCTACAGAAGTCTTAAAAACCACACAACCACACACTAATTTAGCATATAAAACTTTGATTTTTTTAAGAGTGATTTCACAGAACGTGTAATAACGAAACCACATACTTTTCCAATTTGCCAGTTATTGTTGTTATTTGTTGGTTTTAAACTTTGAAAGTGTATTTGATAGTGAGAGAAAAAGTAGGTTTTGGTGACAAAAGGAAACTGGTGACCATTTTTTTGTGCCTTTTTGTTTTCTTATTATGGAAAACTAGCAGGAGACACATCTAAGTAAACCATGTAGAGGTTACCACACGTAAAGTCAATTTCTTGCTTGGTGTAGGCAGTGACCAGTTTGTTTTAAGCACAAGCAGATGCTTCTATCTGACCATCTGGCCTTTATTTGCTTTATCCAAAATCCTGTGCTCCCTCATATACACAGGGAGGAGAAAGGTGGTAATGATGATTTTTGTTTTGTCGGTTGTGGTAGTAAAACATAATTGTGCTATTTCTTGGAAGCAATAAAGTGGAAGCATGAAAATAAAACATTGCAAGTAAAGAAAAGTTCTTTTAAGTGTGGTATGAGAAAAGGATTTCTCTATTCAGCAAATCGACACATTTGACAGTTCTGATCTGAAATGTCATGAGCTCGTCTCATGTGTATTCTGCGCAGAACCTATCACTGAATGCCTATGTGCAGCTGACCTGTAGGGAGAGCATGACTGAGTCTTCAGTCATACATAAACCTTGTATACACGGTCTGCAAAGGGGTATATTTTATTCCTCATTGACCAGTTTTTATCACCTCTATAATATTTTAATCTGTTCAGCCAACATTTTTTTTATCTTGATAAAGCTTGACAAATTGGAAATACTAGTGCTGAGAAAGAAAAAAATCAATTAAACCCAAACCTTCTTGATTTGGCTTAAAAACTCCAGGATACTTCCTTGTACTTAAATTTTCAGTGGCTCTGCAAAGCTATTAATAGTTGTAAATTCTGTTAAAAAGTGATGTTAATATCAACAGGTCCTCAGAATGATTTTTATGAAATTCAAAGGTTGCAAGAACTGACACCTTTCCTCACTCTACACTGCAGACTAAGCAAATGAAGGTCTGGTTTTTCAATCATAATGCCAATGAGTAGCATTGAATACTGCCTACAGAGACCAACTTCAATGCATCTCTCCTGGTTTCAGCTGGGATAGAGTTAATTGTCTTCCTAGTAGCTGGTACAGTGCTATGTTTTGAGTTCAGTATGCGAAGAATGTTGATAACGCTGATGATTTCAGTTGTTGCTCAGTAGTGTTTAGACTAAGTCAAGGATTTTTCAGCTTCTTATCCCCAGCCAGCGAGAAAGCTGGAGGGGCACAAGAAGTTGGCACAGGACAGAGCCAGGGCAGCTGACCCAAACTGGCCAATGGGATATTCCATACCATGTGACACCACATCTAGTATAGAAACTGGGGGGAGTGGGGCTGGGGGAATCGCTGCTCGGGGACTAGCTGGGTGTCGGTCGGCGGGTGGTGAGGAATTGCACTGCGCATCATTTGTACATTCCAATCCTTTTATTATTGCTGTTGTCATTTTATTAGTGTTATCATTATCATTATTAGTTTATTCTTTTCTATTCTATTAAACCATTCTTATTTCAACCCACGAGTTTTACTTTTTTCCCCTATTTTCTCCCCTATCCCACTGCGGGGGGGCGGGGGGGGGAGAATGAGTGAGCGGCTGCGTGGTGCTTAGTTGCTGGCTGGGGTTAAACCATGACAGCATCCAAAAATAATTTTTCACATTTGAATCACATGCAAATCCATTGACAAATATAATATATTATAACCTATATTTTCTGTTGTGAGATCCAAATATTTCTGCCTCTCCTTTACAAGAAATGAGCTTTGTGCTGGAGATACTTTTGGGTCAGCAAGTGTCAGTGGAGCAAAGCTATAGATTCTCCTGTAGCCCACTGATTGAAGTTAGCTAAGTAGGTACTTTCACTGCAATTACAAATCTCTTCCCTTATAAATATGTTACATGAAAAGGCTGGTCTGTTTTTCTTTTAATATTGGTTTACTTCAGAAATTGCACTTGCCTATTGGAAACCCTTTTGTTCTCATGTGAATATTAAAATTACCACCTTTCTGAAACCTGAAGATCAGCAACCTATCATACAAGTTCCTGTAGCAAGCAAAGATTTGAAACTATTTTCTACATTTCCTGCAGCACATTAGGTTTTCACTACTTTCGTGAGTTGCGTTGTACATTTTGTGCTTAATTTTCTTTAATTCACTGTGAGACACAAAATATTAACACTGTCAGCAGGAAGAGAAAAACTGAAAGTGAAGTTGGTTGCTACAGTAAGAAAGCCAATTTGTGTTCTCCATTATATCATTGTGAATCAAGACTAACTATATTGACTTCAGTGGGGAAGGGAGTTGACAGACTTATTGCTACTTCTACGAAATGATCCATGCACCTCTAATGATACAACAGCACAGTTAATTGTTTAAGTCTGACTGAGACGATGATGACTGAGAACAGCAATGGTGACTTCCAAGGTTAGGGCTACTGATGAATTTCACGCAGATTTCAAATGGGTGAACCTAGCTAATTTAAATGGCTAAAAACATGTGTTCTGTTTTGGGTTTTTGTTTTTTTGTTGGGTTTTTTTTGTCTCAAAGTTGCCCATCTTAAGCAGGACTTAATCAATGAGAAGTTAGTTTGGGATCATTGTTTGGCACAAGCACCTAACTCTTCTTCTCATCTACACATTCTTGTCTGGACAGAAGGAGATTAATATCTTAATTAAGCTAGGGTTTTATTTATCTGTCATCATTGTTGTATTAGAGTGCACTGCGAGCATTAGAGAAGACTTGTCTGATGTGAGGAAGCAGCATTTTAGAGATCAGAAGGGCTAAAACACAAAGAAATTAAAGTCAGAAGTATCCTTTACAAAGGCCCAACAACAGGCACCAGCTATCTGATTCTTTCAGAGTACTTGGGTTTTTGGCTAATTCTTCATCTGCCCAACCATGATATCCATTTAATTCTGCTGAAATCAGGGGTTTCAGGTCATACATGGAGTGAAACACATACTCTTAAATCAAGTAACCAAAGAAAAGACAATACATTATTAGCTTTGAAAACACTGGTTTGAGTTACCTGCCTGCTGTCACCCAAGAACTATGTGGCACAGCAGGCTGTAGAGCAAAGGGTTTCACAACAACCCAGTTTCTCAGGATTATGTTTACCTAAACTAGACAGGAGGTTAAATTCGATAGCTTCATTCCCTTCTCTTCTGTATGCATCTTCCATTTTCTGCAGCATATGAGAAAAAAGATCCTGGACAAAACCAGTTTATATATAAATTAAAATATGTTAATGTAACCTTTGATCTGAATCAGGCAATGGTTCTATGAGAAAAATAGTGTACAATTATGGAAACAAAGACTGTATCATAAAGCTGTATCATGTTGGTATGGGCAGCATTAATTACATAATTTCCTAACATATTGAGACATACAACCAATACCAATATCTATACATAAATATCTTATGGTTTATCATGAACTGGGGACTCATACAGTCACTAACCAGACCTTCACACCTGAATTAGCAGACTAGAAATATCACTTGCTCTGCCTCTGAAAAGGAGACGACATACTGTTTTCCATTGGATTTCACTAATATTTGGTGACATTTTTTTCACATCTTAGTTTCTCATCTCATGTGATTTTCATCCTTACTTGTTCTTAATTCCTTAGCTCTAGTAGTTGTAAGGTAGTTTAGTGCTCCTTTAATGAGGCATGACTACTTCAAATTAGTTTGCTTTCTCTTCACATTAATATTATCAACATTGACTTTTGAGTGTTAGGTCTCAACCAATAATATTCACCCTGAATTTGAAGGTGAAATTGCAACTATAAAAGCAATGTAAAAGAGTACTAGGACTTATCATTGACAATGCACATTCAGTAAAGCATCTTTTTAAAGTTATTTCCCTTCTTTTCCACCAGCACATGAGATCCCACTACAGAAGTACCTCTTCAGCAAGATACAAGCTACCAATACCTCCCAGAGAGGGTCTGTTCCTTGAGCACCACAGCTCTGTGCTCCCACACAACAGGGTTTTTGTAACTGGTGTCTGAGACAAAACACGCTAAAGTCAATAGAAAGGTTCAGAGTGACTTCAGTCATCTTCTGACCAAGGCTTCACAGAATGTGCTGTTATATAACCATTTTTTCTTCTTAAATCTGCTTATTCCCTGATCGCCTTTAAGGTGATGTACCATTAGTTCTGACTGGGGTTTTACTGGCCCTCACTTGCCAGTAGTGACCAAGCGCAGAACTAAATCAATCTTTGTCAGGCCTGTAATTGAGCACTTCCCTAATTTATGAGACAGTTTTCCCATTAACAACAAAATCTTGAGAATTAAATAAAAACAGACCTTCACAAGTGCTGCTGCATTGGTGAATAAAATAAAAACATTGATAAATGTACACCCCTTTTCCCAGGCTGACTTTGAAAAATTCTGTGTCACAGACCCAGGTCATACTCTGACAACAATTAGGAACACTAAAATAAATAGTTGGCAATTCTTTGTTATGACAGGCTATGCAAAGTTGGGGGTTTTTGCCAACTAATACAGTAGTCTGTGACTATGAATTATGTTATTACAGTGTGTCTGCTAGTTCTTATGTATCTGTATTGTTATGCCCCTTTCAGAGCATGATAACTTCTTTGTTCTAAATCTGATTCAGCTGAGACTTGATGAAATTATACACAGAGGGATGGAAATATTTCCTTAAGTTTTGCTGGAATTGTTTCCATTGTTAAACTAAACCACTTATTCAAAACTCAACATGAACATTTTTCCTTTGGTCTTTCTAATGAAGCTTTGAATGTCTCATCAATTAAGACACTTAAACTAGACCAGATAAATCACTAAAAAATGCAAGAGCCATGACAGGGAGATGGATTGATTACCTAATAGGTATTTTCTACATCTAAGGGCTGCATCCTTGAAACTTACATTCATGTGAAAAGTTCACTGATGTCAATTTTACTGTTTTCATCAAGCTTGAATCAAGCTTTATAGTTTATGATTTTGTGAAATTAAAAAATAATATTTAGTTGTTTCATTGATTTTTCTACAGTTCTTCTCTTCCACTTTCTGAATGTGTTTGGATTTGGAAAAGAAAAGTAATCTCATTACAGAACTTGTTGACACAACATTTTCAACATCTCTTTGAAGTGAAAATGATGTTTGGAAGGTGCTTACTTTAAAGAAATCCAAATACAGACTCTTTGAGATGTATTATGCTTAATAAGGCCGCATACTTTTTAAATTTTTTTTCATTTATGCAAATACGCACACACATATACTATCTAGAATACCAGCAGTTTATAAACTTCTATGGACTATGTAAAGGTTTCGGATAAATCAGCATTAAGGCTAACACAGTCTCTCAATTAAATTGAACCTAGTCTTTTGAAGCACCATAGGAAACAAGAAAAAAGAATACATCATACATGTTGTAGAAGCAAGAAAAATAGGAAATAGGAGCTTAGTGTCTAATTTTTTTTTGCCCCACTGGTAACAGATTTTAAATTTGAAATGTTTAAATCCTTACCATTACAGATATTAAGTATGAGGTTTTTCCTGGGTTTAACCATTCAATAGTTAAAAATATGTCAAGCATTTGATATCGGTATATGTACATAACCACAAGCACAATAGAACATGAATGTATGCTGGTGGAGCAGAGAAAAGGGATAGAAAAATCTCTAAAAAAAGTTCTTAATCCAAAATACAGATGGAAGTAGAGGAGTTAATATTGGCATTTGATGTTCCAGAGGGAGCACTATAGCATTTTAGTGGATATCCATCCATTTGAAGTATTGTTTACATAAACAGAAAAAAAATTAAACAACTCAGTTTGGCAGTTGCATGTAAGTAGAACCAAGCTGTCTAAAGTCAAACCTAAAACATAAGTCCTAACCTGTAAAATTTTGAAGTCCCATAAGGAAAATCAAAATCGGAATCAGAAGTATAAAGCAGGACTGTTAGAGGGGAAAAAAAAAAGAAATCCAGAACACACATATTCAGTGGAAGTGAAAAACTGTGGAAGAAGTAATCCTCACAATGCAGGGACAGAAATTAATCTTATGAGCCTCATACTGCTGGAAAAGGTGTTGGGAATTTGGTCTGTGTTCTGCGTGTAAGGTACTTCATTAGGAGGCATCCCAATGCTCCTATTCTCTCTGGGGCTGAGACCTGCCCTCACTTTCAGGTGAAAGAGAGGGACAGCTGGGATCAGCAGCTCTTCTTCCTATATTTTGAGTCCTCCACCCTCACTAGAGGAATAACAAAGGCAGGAGACCTAACTTTCAACTTTCACATCTTCTGGTTGTGGCCCAGTGTTGGAGTCTTACTCTTTTGGTCCCCAGACCCCACGCAGTCGGCTGCAGTCCCACGCTTGCTGCTGTTGCTCTTACTTCTCCAGGGGAAAGTGAGGGAAACAGCGCCAGAATCAAAAGAAAGAGAATAACTGCAAAGTGGTCCAAAATCCTTTCATGCCAAACCAATCTCTCCTTTAACAGAGGCCAATGAATAAAACTTTTCTATCGCTGCTCTTTAGACACTGTAGATTCAGCTGCTTTAAGCCTCAGTTGCACATGCCTGTATTATATCAAGGCTTTACTTTTAGTATCTCCAGCCTGTTACCTAAGTACCTTTTCAGTTGCAAATCTCTACCGACCACAGTAGTGGTCCTGGGCTGTAGCCCCCAGCCCAGGATTACTTTACCATCCTGCAGTCAGCAGTGACAGTGGTTCTTGTGTCCCTTCAGACATGAGGAAACTTTTTTCTTCTGCATCCTTTGGGCCTCCTGAACTACTATGATCTCCTCTGCTGTCCATGGCTCCAGACACTGAGGCAGTGGTTTGGACCATTTTGTGGCAACTGGAATAAAGTTTTGTCCCTAACTTAGTAACCCGATGGCCCATTCAGAACAGGACAGTGAGCTCTTCAGTGGTTTGCTCCCTTGGTCAAAGATTAAATCTGGAATTTGACTAGTTCTGTTGATGGCAATAAAGAGGTTCAATAAGGCAACAGTTAGGAAAAGGTTATAAAACATACTATAAAGAGACAGTTCTCCACTGATTGATTCTGGAGAATCTTCTTTAGGTCTGACATCTATGATCCCATTTTGTTGATCATTTGACTAGTTTCAGTTTAGATGTTAACTTTCTAAAGGTATCATGTTTAATTTGAATGTTTAATTCACCTCACCCTCAGTGGATTATTGGATGGATTTAGTAATCACAGAATCACAGAATGGTTGATGTTGGAAGAAACCTCGCTGGAGGTCATCTGATTCAACCCCTCTGATCAGTCAGGGTCACATAGAGCAGGTTGCCCAGGGACATGTCTAGTTGGGTTTTAAATATCTGTACAGATAGAGGCTCCACAAACTCTCTGGGAAACCTGTTCCAGTGTTTGACCACCCTCACAGTAAAAATGTGTTTTGTGTTCAGCTGGAATTTCACATTTTTTAATTTATTCACATTGCCTCTTGTCTTGTCAGTGGGCTCTGCTGAGAAGAGTCTCGGTCCCTCTTCTTCATTCCCTCTCATCAGGTGTTTATACATATTGATAGGATCTCCCTGAGCCTTCTCTTTTTCAGGCTGAATAGTCCCAGCCCTGCCAGCATCTCCTAACATGAAAGATGCTCCTGTTTCTTGATCACCTTTGTGGCCTGTGCTGGAGTCGATCCAGTAAGTCCACATCCTTCTTGTACTGGGACGCCCAGAATTTATGGAAGGGATCAGTGGTCTCATTCAAGCGAACTATGGACTGGTCACCATTTTACAGAAAAAAAAAGTGTAAGCTGAAGTAGCACAACTGGTTACCTTTATTGGTTGCTTTTTATGTCAGTAGTGAGATGAATTAGAAGAGAGGCTGAAATATCCTCTTACCCCTACTTTTAGTCCTTCATTTCCAGTTAAGGCATGCAGTTTGCCCCCCCCACACACACCCAGGAGTACTCATTCTGTGGATAAATAGAGGGCTTAAGTTTCCAGCATTGTTAATCTGACACCGTTCCCAGCACTAAATTGATTTAAAATTCTAAAAACAATTATTCATACATTGTATGAGGCATTTTCATTGGCATTGCATCAGAGCCGCTTGTCCTTTGGATATGATACTGTGTCAAAAGAATCATTACAATTTTATCATAATGTTTTATCAATGCTTTATGCAATGAAGATTTTTTCTCTTTGAAATGCTTAAAGAAGATACATTTTGTATAGTAAACATTTACATTTCTAACAAAATACTTCAGCTTACAAACTGTCAGTTTCAGAGTCAAAGAGAAAAAAAAACTTTCAATATTCTATCTAACAATATCTTCATATCTATATGCACACCAGAATTATTTTTAACAGCTTTGACTTATATTTTTAATAACGTACAATTTTTATGCAGACTGACAATGTCTATGCCAAGTTTTAGCCTGATACAGATTAAAACAGCTAAGGTATAAACCCCTGAAAAATGGGGTTTATAATGGAAATGGCAACTGACCCTTAACTGTAGCGGTGCTACCGGATGCTGCTATAATAAGCTTCCCTAGATGCCATGGTGTAAATGTATTAGCTGTACTAAGAGACCCACTCCTGGTATAATTATGTTAGGAACCAATAAGACAGCTCAGAAATCAATATGCTAAGACAGATAGAGTAAAGGACCATGGCCAGCAAACTGGGAATAGATTAGTCTGGCAGGTCCCTAGCTGAGCCATGAAGAAGGGGATATCTCTGCTGTTGTAAGAAAGCCATTAATTGTAAATTTTCCTGAACAAGGAACTTGAAGGGAGAGCTTAGGCTGTTGTTCATACCACTCAGTGTAGGCTGCAACTATTATTGATCAACAGTTAAGCTTTTTTTTCTTATTTCAAAAACCAACAGTGAAAAAAAATCTAAATGTGGAGGAAAAGGGTGCTTCTTTTGTTTTGTTTTATTTCTTAAAGAGACAGCCCTATCCATTCAATACTAGGTTTTCCTTTTTAACTTGGTTTAACCATTTTTAAAATAATGGGACACTAAAATTTTGCCAGGTTTCCTTTTCCAAAAGCAACTAGCCCTGTAGAACTGCACTAATTATCTAGTCAATAAAATTCTACAAGTGCAATATGATTCATATGATGTGATAAAAATAGGTACTGCTCTTAACAGCATTTTGAAAGAGTCCAATCAAATTAACCTGTGCCATTAAATACTATCGCGCTCTGTAATAATTAAAGCTATGGCAATGAGAATTTTGCTGTGCTAATTTTAACTAATTTCAGTTGATTTTTTCTGGCTTTTTTTCTACGTAAGAGAGTAATTAGCTTAATAAACAGAAACAGTATAATTCAGTGACAGTTCTAGGAAAAAAAAAATAAATGGAAAGGAAACAAAGGACAACCTTTTGTGGTTACAGTACGGCACATCTGCTCATGTCCAATCAAACTTTCAAAAGCATAGTAGTAAACAAAAGCAGCCATCAAGCAGGGACAAAGTCAGAGACATAAGTGGTTTGAATGAGTGTGCAATTTCTGCCCATATGACCATCCTGACACAATTGCTCTAATTTTCTTTCCAGAAATGACTGATAAAAGATTTAGGTAATTGCTATGGAGACAGACTTCCTTCCATCATGGGGTATCTTGAATAATACAGCCTCAGGGTCATAAGATGGAGTGTCAGTTTCTGCAGAGTCCTAAATTAATACTTGTCCGTGTTTCAGCTATACTTCCTGTACATCTAATGAAGTGAATGTAATTTATTTTGACAATGTATTGAAAATCACTTGATCAAATGACTATTCTGTAATGAACACAAAACACCATATAGCCTTGAAAACTATACCTAAAAAAAGACATAAATACACATCAATTTTTCAAAGCACATATTCCTCTCCTCCTGCAAATGTTGCATGTGTTCAACATAGGATAAAATAAAACAGTTTCCAAAAGCTCAATGATTCATCTGATTGTTAAAAAAAAGAGCTTTTGGTGATGCCTCAGTTCGACCTGTGTCCATTCAGGTCAGGACCTTGTCCCCTGTAATCAAAGTTAATTTATCTGGGTGATGTCTGTACTCCCAAGTATTGAGTAGTACTCAGAAAGAAATTCAGAAAGCTCCCCCAAAAGCTAATGATTAGTAAGAAGTTTTAGAAGTACTGTAGATCAGTTCCAACACAAACCAAAGTTCATGCATGAACAGTCCATTTTGAGGCAAATCTTACATACCCACCTACCAATAAAATTTCATAGCTTCAGACAATCTGTAGTCCCCTGTCTGGAGTGTTATGACACATTAAACAGCTAATGAAATCAGGTGGATGCAAATGAAAGATACCTACACAGCTGTCGTATATTGCTCATAATTATAGAAGTTATCAAAAAGCCACAATTTGTGTCATTCCTAATGACAAATATTCCTTCTGCAGGATTGTGAGTGCTTTATAATATTTTAATTTTAAAGTATCTGAATTTTTTTAAGGGCAAACACAGTCATTTCCAAACACACAGCATGAAATAAAAATGTTGATCATTATTTCCCTTCCCCACTCTTTTGTAGGAAATATGGCTGTTTTCAAGAAATATTTTGTAAAAGATAGTACATCTGAAGTGTACATGAAGTGACTGAAGATGTTTTGAAAACTAAGTAAACCTGTCATGAGCTTGCCAAGGCTGCCAATGTAAAGGCAAACAGCTGTACAATGGCAGCAGAGAGGCACTGTGTTGTGTTTAAATACAGTCAGGCAGAAGCCAGTGGATAATGCTCAGTAATGGGTTAATCAATACTTATTATGGTTTTATTGGTTCACTAAAGAGAGAACAGAACCTAGTGAGCACAGAGTCGAAAAATCACTACATCTGATCTAGATAACATCTTCTCTCCCTTAGGGATTTCCCTATTCAAGAATCCAATTTACCATGCCTGATTGACAAGGATTGGATCCTAGGGAATCACATAACTCTTTTTAGGACCCAATAAAATCCTAATGGATTTGTCTGACCGGTCAGGAGATTCAAGTTTTACTAAACTGAGGGGCTTTGTTGCAATTAGCCTGTATTCTACTTGCAGTTGAAAAGCTATTAGGAGTCATTGCTTTCTAAAATGCTGGAGTCATGCTGGGTTGTGAATGCCAGATAGAGTTACCTTTCTTTGCAAAAGGAGACTGTTACAATGGATCACAAAATTCAGAAAGTTTAATGTTAAATCACATTAAATTGGTGACCCAAATGATGAAAAATAGTATCTTTCAAGTTAAGGACAATACTTTTCTTTTGCATCTCATGCTATTAAAAAGATACTATAGAGTAGATTTCAGCCTTTGAAATACGTTTTCAAGAATAAATGCATTATTTAGACTAGTATATTTAATACCTCTGAAAAAAACCAGAATAAATAGATGAAGGCATTATATTCAAAATCCTTTGTGACAATCTGTTAATCATCGTGGAAAACATTTGCTAATGTTTCAATTTTGTTGATATTATTTTTTGTTGTTTTATTCTTGTGGATATTTGTATGAAAAAAAGAAGATTGGTTCAAGACTGCCTGTTTCACTTAGAGCCCTAGCCTGCCATGCGGTAGTCAAAAGGTCATAAGCTTTGAGAACTGAGATGTTGTGGCAGTCTATTCCTGGCCTGGAAATGTAACAGGAATGCCCTAGACTGGATCCCAAATATTGGGTATCACAGTCTTGGGTTAATGATCTAACCTACACCAGACCATGCTTCGCCTGCATGTCTCAAGCCTAGTGATTCTTTTGTACTACAATTGAAATAACTTATTCTTATGTTTTCTGAGCAGTGAGTTTACATGGACAGCAACTGTCATGCCAGCTGACTCTGCTATAAAGGTACGTTTGCCTCCCACATGAGAAAAATAGAAGCTATTTAATACATAGTTTTGTGGTTAGAGTCATACAGGACTATTTGCAGAAATTCAGCAGCTGTTACTTTCTGTTCCTTTTACAGCATTTATGTAATGAAAAAGTGTTGTTATATCACTTAGTAGATGATCCTCACTTATGTTGTAGTTCTTCATTGATTTAAAAAATAACATAAAGGCAGAAATGGCTATAAAAAAATTTAAAAGGAAGCAACAGGCACATATGAAAGCAACACAAATTTTGATCTACAAATCTCTTCCTTTAGAAGGAAGGAATGAAGAAATAACAGCAACACTGCTTTTTGGATTTTCTTCCCTCTGTTCCTTCATGATGCTAGAATTTGCCAAGAATATCAACACAAATCTGGCAAACATTGTGGTCTGCTTCAGACTAATGTCATATGTACTCTGCATCCTTGTTATCTCCCAACAACACCGAAATATCTGCAGTAGGAGGTCTACAAAAAGCCAAAAAATTATACTTTACTGTGATGCTTTCTTCACTCAGTGGAGTAAGTAAAAAAACTCTTCCGAGGTCTTGTTTGCAGCTTCCAAACATCTTTCATTAGAAATCACAACCAATGCTTCATCTGTTTTCACAGATGTCCTTAGACAGACTGAAACTTGTTTCACTTAACTTTAGCTAAAAATGAGTCATTGAACAGAATTTAGGCATCTAAGCTACTTCTGCAGTCAATGGAGAAAGATGAGCATCTTTGGAAGGTGCTTAATCTCATGCTACAGTAGGGACCACAAATGTCTCTTGGAAGTGTTTATATGGATGGAAGTCAGATGACCAGCTGAAAGTGGAAATCCAATTTTGAAATGGCTAAAACTGAATTAAGGACATCTCTCCCACAATCATGAATGTGTCTGAGGGAGAGGGAATGAAACTAAAGAATTGTTAAATCCTCAAAATATTTTAAATCTTTTCTAAACATTGGAACTTTTTTTGAAGTTCAGATATTTAAATGGCTTGTGTCTATCTCTTACAGTTACATATATCTAGACATCTAATAAAAATTTCTGAGGAATTTCTTTAGAAAATATTCCTCACCACAGATCAGCTATTTTCAGGTCATAGTGATTGGTTTTATGGAAATTTAATATTCAAGGAAAGTATATATTGGACAGCACTAGAGCCTGAAGTCTTTTATTTATTTAAAGAAAAACAACAGTGTGGTTAATGGCAAGTCAGTTATCCCATATCATCCCCCTGTTGTGCCTTGGTTTATGGTAGGTTTTCAATCTTTTATAGTGTGGAACATATTTTAATAGACAGATTATTTAGACTCTGCCTTACCTCTCCCAAATCACAGTCACATAGACCACTTCCTTTCTTTTTGACTGCCTGACAGTTCTCCAGTAACTAGACTAATTGTTTCCAATGAAAATTTATATTAGGAAAGTATGTAGGTGAAAACTTTCAAAAGTGAATATTGGCTTGGAATGCCCACCTTGATGCACAGAAGTGGCCTTATTTTTTAGAGAAATAACCATCTTGAAAAACCGTCAAATTTCTTACAGATTATAATGTGCATGTAAGATATCTCCAGACTTCTTTAGAAATTCTTTTTCAGTTTCAGAATTGAAACAAAACTGCAAATTTTAACAAATTTTCATTTCAATTTCAACTTTTAAAGTACTTCATTTAGTTCTCAAAAACCATATTGCAATGCAACAATGAACATAACTATAATGCTATTTAAAGCAATTGCTCATTAAAAATGTCACTGCTTTCAGCATTCCCAACCCTTTCAGTGTGGAGGTGCAATTGTCAGACATGTTGTGGCCAAGTTGTTCCAATTAACTGCACCAGTTAGAATTCAATAAAAATAACACAAGGAGGTTCCAAACAAAATCCAAATTTTTGAAGTTGAACTCCTAAAATATAGTTCTACAGTCTATATAGATGCACATGGAGTACATAAAGTCTCCTGGATACTGAGTCTACTCTATAGTTCCAAAAATCAGTCTGATTTTCCTTGGGTGCCAAATCCCGAGATACATCAATTCAGACACTTAACCTTGAATTTCATTGCTTTCTTTAATAGTAGCATTTCCTAACATCATTGAAATGCAGCTTTCTGTCTGTGACTATGAATTAATTGCCTACTTTTCTTGTTTTCTGATGTGAAGTTGGTATGGATACCGACTCTGCATTCTCAGGATATCAACTTCAATTTACATTTGAAAATTATTTCAAAGGGATCTAAAGTTTCAGTCTAAAGTGAGCTATTTACTCTTGTTTTCGATGATCACTCTGTTCCTTTTCAAAATGTAAGTTTATTCATACACAGTTAAAAAAAGTTTTTATTTTGTTTTTCATCACCGGTTGAAATGGAAAATAAAAGTGCTAGACTTATTGGTAGCAAGCCAAATTGTAGCCATACACATGCAATGTACTTTACACACATAATTTTATACATATATATATCCTTTTTGCTTTTTTCTTTTTTTTGGCATGTACTTAACACAGTATAGGGTCTTGCTAACAGAAACAAAACAAATGCAGAAGACATTATGCCTTATGAGTACCCTGCTGTATTATTCTATTGATGATTCATTTATTTTTGTTTCGTTTCTTTAATTACTGTTAGTGCAAAAAGGCTTTGGCCTTTTAAAGCTGTTCCATGCATTTTATTGCCTTTTACTTGAAGATTTCTTCCTGCTTCGTTAGAGTAATAATTAAAGTTCATTTAGCAGCAATTCAAACAAACAAACAAACAAAAATCTTTTTTTTCTGACTCTTGAACTTAAGCTGCCATGTCTACTTTGGGTGCCTTTACCTGCCAAATGAATGGTATTACAAAAAAATACATATCAATGTTGCAGAAAGGAAAGTTCAATTTTAGGCCTTTTTTCTCATGCCAAAGCACAGGTGTTTCAGATACACCTAATTATAGCAGTAATTAAAGTTATTACCTTACCTGTTTATTCAAGGGCACAAGGACTTCTAATGGGAACAAATCAAGATATAAAGACTTGCTGTCAATTAGGCTTGAAGGCTTGAGGAGATAATGAAGGAGGTTTGGAGTCAAGTTTCAGTTCTGTACAATAACAAAAATAGTAATTCAGCACCTCTTACTTTTCCTGGAACCATCCCAACAGTTCAGGAGAAGAAAGACAAGAAGATTACCTGGGTAACATGATCTTAAGGGTACCAGAGAATAATGGTGTTCTCCTGTAGCCACATCTATGGCAGAGCCTGCTGCCAACAGAAGATGGGACTGCTACAAATATAAGCCCATCAACCTGAGAACAACAAATCTGTTCAGCTTCTTGTCACAGATCCTGTCAATATAGTGCAGGCCACAGAAGGACAGGTGAAATGTGACTCTGCTGTGGGCAGTGCACTCGTGAGTCCTTGTCTTGGTAAAACGGCATGACATGACTAGTGCTACTTTCACAGAGATGTAATTTAGGACTGACAGTACATTGAAAATATCCTTCTGCTACATGTTTTCTTAGACAGTGTGCCTCCATTAAGGTAAGGAAAGAGGAACTATGGTAACTATAGGGCAAGATAAGTGATTTACTGAGCTTCTGTACTTGTTCTATCATTAGTTATATCATTTTGAACATAGCAGGTTCAAAAAAGGTATGCCATACTGACTGGGAATATTCCTTTTGGATTGCTTATTGGCTTTAATATAACCCTTTAGATGCACATAACTCAGGATAGACAACTACAGAGTTTGTTTGTATATTACCAGCCAACTGAAAATATCAAATGTGCATCACTTAATGAATTAGATTAGTCACACATTTTAAATAGTCTGTTCTTGTTGTCTGATTTCATTATGTATCTTTTACAGCAAATTACTAGGAATGTTGCTTGATAAGTTGGAAGGTAGTATATTTCAGTTATAGCCATTATATTTTGTTTCTTTGGAGCTGACAGTTCCAAATATTAATGAAAACACAGATCCTCTTCTAAAAAGTAACTGCATATAACAGGGAAAATTAAATGACAGAAAGGAAATACTTATATTTTCCTTTCTGTTCTGATCGGTGCAGGTCTGCAAAGAGAGGAAAACGTTAAATTGGGATAACAGTCTCTTTTTAATGCATGTGTCCCACAAATAAAGAAGCAGGTTTTATATGTTAGCGCAGTGGGAATTTACAGCAGCAGGTACGTGGTACCTGGTTAGAATCTGTTCACACCAAAGTTAAACACCAGCGTTCCGTTGATTAGAGCTAGGACTAAAACATGGCATTTCTTTTACAATATGTCTGATTTTTCCCCCCCCCCCCAAAAAACTGGGAAATATGTCATAGTGTTATACATAGGTGCTCCACAAGCTACACATTTATAATGTAGTTGAGGGGGATTGGTCTCACTGGCCAAGCCATCCCACAGTGCTAAGTTCCTATGATTTCCATTCCTATGCTTATTTTCCTAGCCCATGGTGTTCCTTAAGAAGCCATCAGGAAACAAATGGGGTCTGGATGTTAATTTAAAGCCAGGGCCTTGCAAACAGATCCATTCACACATGTCCCATTGATTTCATTAACTTTGCAAGATGCAGAATTCAGGCCCAAAGGGTTATGTTAATTCTGTATCGGGACTTTGAGGAAGCTCTCCAAGATTAGGGGAGGTGTGAAATAGGTTTCTTCCTTCAATACACTCAAGCTCTTCTGACGTTGTCTGGGTCGCACTAAAGAAGATTAGAACCTCAGGGAAAATTTTAGGAAAGCATCTTATTTACAGATAATTCTTATCTTTTATTTATTTATTTTATTTTTTTATTTATTTAATTTATTTTCCGGCCACTTTGCTCTTTTGTTAAAAGAAACATCAGCAAAACCACAGACTCTTTTGTAGTTACTACTGATCACTCCCAACCCAGTGTCCTAATCCTCTGTTTATTACATCACAAGCGGTTATTATAGAAATTACTGAGGTTATAAGCAAGGTTATGATTTTAGTCATGGAACAAGCAGTAGAAAAAAATGGGCATTAAGTAAATATTTAACGCTTCTGGGATTTATAATTTATTCATGAACCGGTAATTTCTCCTTTTAAAGTTAAGAGGTTTCATATAAATACAGTCAAACTTGCAACATTGACTCCAGGACAAACACTATCCCAAAGTCTTCCAGTGGAATCATTGGTTTTGATTCCAATTTCCACAGCAACAGAGACCCAGCTCTTCTGAAGTGGCAAAGAAATGTCAGTAAACTTTTCCTTTTATTCAAAATTTAAAGACTTCTCCATTGTGAGGTGAGACAGCAAAGAGTTATTAAGGGAAACCCTGAAACTTGGCAAATATATAGACAGCTAAGTACAAACTTCCTACATTACCTACTTATTTTATCTAGCCTAAGGCCTAAAATACAGATGCTTGAACACAGGAGTAGAGATCGCCCCATTTACTGTCAATTGGAGACCACTTCTTCAGGAGGTGTCTGTAGCCAGGCAATAGTAAGCACAAGGCACAAACCAGCTGATCTCACATCACATCTGTGATAGACATAAGGATTACACAATTTTGCCCCCTTACAATGCTCTGACTAAGAAGTCCTGCATTCTGGCTCCTCCTCCCTCAGTCATGTGTGTGCACATGTATAATATTTTGCATTAGACTGTTTGACTAAAAAAAAATAATTAACAAGGAGTAGGAAATTTCAAACTCTGTTAGGGTAGGAGTGGGCTAAAATTCAGGGCTGCTACTTTTTGGACAAGTACCCTTGTTTGTGTAATTTAAAACATTCCCTAAGCTGAAGAATGAACTTCACAATGACTAAGTCCCTTCTGGGATCTCCTGCAGGTGCCCAGAAGCTTCAGCTGAGCTTCCTCAGCGTACATTGCACCTCAATGTCAGCATAGAGGGAGACACAGGCTGAGCAAAGAAAGGCACAGCCAGAGTTTTAGATTCTTCTAGAGTCAGAAGAAGTAGGCTTTCCATGACATTTACTTTCTTACTATGACTAATTTAGAGTATAATTTCCTCCAGGCAGGGATCTATCACTTTATTTTAGAGTGAGATCTTCCACATATCATAATGCTCCAACATTCTCAAAACAGGAGTAGAAAACAGAATATATATGACATTTTGGGGAGAACTGCTTCTGAATACCTTATCTTTGTGTTGTTAGTTACCGAGTCAAAATCTCCCTCTGAAGGCAATAAGAGACAGTAACATGAGTAATGATCAAACCTGAACTATCTGCTAGAGCCACGTATAGCTCATCTTTTCCTTTTTTTTAAGAAGGTTCTTCTTTCCCTCTCTCTTAAATATATCTGGCTCACTGTATTTTTCCTTTTTGTATCACTACATTGTTCCTTTTTTTGTATGTACAGCAAACCTCAGTATACTCCTAGTAACCCAACCATCTGAAAGCATTTAAAAAAATCCTTTGCATTGCACAGTATCAGTCTTGTGACAAAGAACAGAGCACTGTCGTTATTGATAAATTTAACAAAAATAAATACATATACCCTCTAAATTTTCTCATTTTGCTTGAAGTCTTCTTTCCAAGGTGACTGTGCTTGTTCAATAACAGTCTTCTCAGACAACTTGCCTTCATTTGTTTATTAGTGAGAATGAATGCCAATATTTCTAGAGAAAATCCCTCTTTGTGAAAATACTGAATTATCAGCACCATATACCTCCGTGACGACAACTATTCCCACTTAAGTGCCGCCAAAAGAAAGAAGAGGATAGTAAGACATGAAGTCCAGGGGCACTCACAGCAGACATCATGACAAATTATGTAACATCAAACACCTGGGAAACCCATGATTATTGTTTGGACTGTCAAAATATCTGCAGACTGTAACAGGAAAGTGCTGCCTGTTTTCTCACTTTGTTTTTTAAATATTCCATGCACTCTTTGAAGGCAGTCCCGTGACAGCAGACAACAAACTGAACTTCAAAGAAATAATGGATTCTGACATAGTGCATGATTTTTTTCACTTTCCTTGAATTTGCACTTTCCAGTTTTACACTTTCCTGGAGCAAGATGCAATCTGCCAAAATGGCACAACTTGAACTGGTCGACAACTGGGTCTCTGCTTCCCTTTCATGTTGCAGAACTGAAAGTGATAGCTATTATGTTCTTTTTCACTTTAAAAGTGTTCTTGATTTGTGCATGCAAAAGTACAAGGGGCAAACAGAGAGTGCCTTTCCCACATGCTTCTCTTGCTAGCCTGCTTATAGGTGAGAGACCATTTTCATTACCATCATGATCTAGACTCTTTTTTTTCCTTAGTGACCCTAATGTTCTTTTTCTAATAAACAAACAGGAATATGCTGACCACAAGAAATAATGCATTTAAAATAAACAGGGAAAATGGGCAGTCAGGTCATTGCTGGCTGTCCCCAGAAATGTCACACTTGTTCATACATGGACTAAACCTTGTGAGGTGCTAAACGCTGTACCTCCACTGGCCTCACATTGCAAAGACAGCTCTCTAGGAAATGTGGGCCGTTATATCATGTTCTTCTACTGCAGTAGATCAGGGATTAAAGATCAATATAAGCAGCTTTGGTGCTTCAAAGTCATTTGCCTAAACACATACTATAGATACAGGACAAGAATGGAGTTTGTCATATACACCTCTTTCCTAGAGAGAAGCTTAAAGTGCCCTCTTACACAGTGCAATTTACCCTGAGTGCAGATTGCATTACAAAAGGGTGAATGGCCTCTACAAGGCAGCTATTCCCACTCCTTTGCAGATGCATGGGGAGTGAGTAATGTCTGGCTATGACCCTTGCCCCGACATACTGACCAGCACAGCCTGGCTGGCGCAGAGAGAAGAAATCATCTGTACCAGGTAAAAGGCTAATGCAGTTTATTTTCTTCCTGGAGCAAGGGGTAATCAAGGACTATATTGTGACTCTCTGAGTCATGGTTCAGTCCCTGATCTCCAGAGACATGCAGAAAACAAGTGCTAGGGGTAATTCAGCAGTGTGCCCCATGAAAACAAGGTGTTAAGTGCAGAACAGAATGTTACTTTTTAAGGACTGGAAAAACTACCGAAAAATGTGCAGAAGACACGTGAAAATGGTGCAGCCTATTTTCTTTTGGGTGACTTTTCCCCCTTTGTAACTACCGCATACTCTACCTTGCCCATGTTCCTGCATTGTCCCAGACTGTTATCACATTCACTCTGATCATTTCTACAACTGCACTGATCGTAACTTTCAGTAATTATTTTTCTAATTAAATTTTCCATATTTTTCCACAAAAAATGAAAGATAGGCCCAGGTTTAACCATTTTAAGTACATTTCTTTCATCTCGTTCCTAATAAGATACAGAGTTCTTATACTGGAAAAATTTATCCAGCATAACCTTCAGTTAGAGCCAAAGGCTTTGTTAATATGGCTCTATCTGTTTATGAATAATTACAAGATTAAAGTTCAGATGTTTTTTTTAAATTTTAAATAATATGTTTTTCCAGTTTTTTATCTCTCAAAAAATATTTTTGTTTATGCTGCTATTTTATTCCAAACTGTATAACAAAACTCTTGCAAATGCTGATTTTCAGCCATCAGTATGTACAACTAATTAACTGATTTTTTTTTTCCATGTTGTGGGACCAAGAATGGTCACCAAAAGTTTTGCTGGACTGGTATCTTGCACAAAAGATAAAAATCTCAATTTATAAATTTGACGATATCCTCTTGCAAATGTTCCTGAATGCAAATTATTGTTCACTAAACTTGTCTCAGTGCATTTAATGAGAGTGCTTGGAGGAGTGTAGATTACTTGTATGATAAACATATTGCAAGATCTGGCCAATATACATGAGGCAATATTATATCAAACAGTGGAGATTCTATGTGAGATAGACATATCTCTGTTCCCCTCAGGGTAATGATCATTCAAGGGTGTGCCTAATGCATCCCAGTACTTCTATTTTTTGCACTCTGAAAAAATACAGGGAGATTTAGTAAGCGTGCGGTACCAGGCCTGCTTTTACTGTTGTTGATTAGGGATCAGGCAGACAGTTTCCTTCTCTGACATCACTTTATTGCAGTTTTCAAACAGACACTTCACACTTTGTGTGAACACCAACCATAATTTCTGTCACGATTCATTAAGATCCAACAAACCCTCCTAAGGCTACTGATGAAACTTCAGCAGTTAATATTCAAAACATGAAAATCTAGGCTTGGATTCTAATTTGCTACTGATGCAATATTAAAGCAATATATGTATAAAAGATTAATGCTGTATTTGTTCTGAATTTATTTTATTTAATTTTTTACACATGGATAAACCCTTGCAGCCTTAAAACAACATGTCTCATTTTCAAGGATGTCCTGGGGGGCAAACAGACAAGGAATATACACACAGCTTGGTAACCTCAACAATACTGTGGCAGAGGAACTGTGCTGAAAGATATACTCTTTCATGAGCAATAAGGGTTTTGCTGATAAAAATAAAAATGTTGTCTTATCTGTTTGACCAGTTGATAGGATATAATTTCTAATACTACACCCTTGAACCCATCCATAGAAGAAGAAGCCTGGAGAAAACTTGGAGATAAGGTCCTTCACTTATTCCATCAGTGTTAAGGAAAACTCAGATTTACTTTTCTGACAGAACGTTCCTTTTCAATAATCAGATTAAGTCATGCATAAGAAGTTTTGTGCATGCTAATTGTTCTGAGCAGGAAAGAAATTTTCTGGTAGTTCTGGCTTCATCTGTAATGCTGTCCAAGTCTGAAGTTTTAAAACTAAAAACCCCAAAATATTATACTCACAATTACATTAATTAACGGTGTATTTGTACAGTTCGGAAAATGTTAAGTTCTTCTAAGTATGATTTTTTAATTTTCTCCTCAGAAAGATAGGATATGCTGTATCATACTTGATATTTGGGTGCTGCCTGTTCAACATTCACCATACCCAGCCCCACTGAACTCTGACATTTACTTAGAGATTTGGAGAGAAATAAAAAGAAAGTTTTTGTCTGTCTCAGTGTCCAGTGTTCGGCTACACTCAGTAGCTGCAATCAGTAAAGATTCCAACTATCAGTGCAGTGAGGTCCTGGAACAGTAGGGGTGACAAAAATAATGAACTGCATTTTAAATGGATTTTAATAAGGTTATGAAAAAGATTATATGATGTGGCTTCCTGGAATACCAGAGGCCTGAAATTGATGACCTCAGCGATCCCTCCCAGCCCCATGTTCCTAAATTTGAAAAGCTTTTTGCCGTTAATATTTGAGTTGCTAAGATGCATAAAAATCCCAATAGTACTTCATTTTTTAAATTCTTTTGTTCAATCGGGGGACTACATTCTGATTTGTAGACACACCACCATAATGCGCATTATATAGTAATACAGTTATAAAAGGCACTTTTATAACACGTGAAACAAGGGCTCTAATCTGCTCATTTTCCAAACTAAACATGATAAAACCACCTGGCAAACTGCTTGGGGTATAAGGACTCATGTTCTGCACAAAATTTTCAAAGTGACAGAGTAACAAAAAATCAGATGCGTTTAAGATACCGTTCATAATTTTGCAAATCGATTCAGGAATTATCTTATGAATTGTTACCTGTCTTTCAGTTCCTGAAGTATCCAAGATATGACATTAACATTATGAATGTTAGAAGCAAATTTTCTTCCATTTGCAGTGCAAATAAGTAGACGGTTTATTTTAAGTTCTTTAGGATATGGAGAAGACCTGAGCTTTCTACTCTCAGGATATTGATAGTAACAGTATTCCTTATTCATTGCAACTAAAGGGTACTCTTACCTTCTCCTATATTTGCACCCTTTTTTTTTAGACAGATAGCAGCCAATGGAAACACTTAAGTGGCAGATTTCATGTTCTGCTTTGCCTCAAAGCTGCCTTAGTGGAGGAAAATAGGGACTTTCAGGAGGAGGATTGTCTGACAGACTCTGAATATATGTCATCTACTTGGACATGCTAAGTCTGAGTCATGAGCAAGGGAAGAAAAAGCAAGGAGGTAGGTCTGGACCAAACTGGAGACCAGTCATCTCAAGACTGCTATTATTAGAAAGTACAGAATGAACAAGGAATAAAATAAGAGGAAAGTTTAAACATCGGGATGCACAGGTTTAACACAAAAAGTGTCTTACTTGAGCAGAGTTGGGTCTTGCATAGGAAATAAAACAAACAAAAAAATGAACAGTTATTTAGCCATTTGAATTAAAAAAGAACAAAAGACAGTAGTGGTATGGAATCTATGTTGAAAAAAAAAAAATCTAAATCTGTCCCATAAACTAAATTAACATCTTGTTTCAGTTTTCAATGTGTGTGTCAATGTTGGATGTGCAAAAGATGACAGGATCACTAGTGAATTAAGAAAACACAAAAGAAAATTCAAGCACTTGAAGCAGAAGCAAAGCTCTAGCAGTTTAATGAATTAAAACCAAATCAGATTGCATGATGTCATTGTAGAAATCTGAAAGAGCTACCATATGAAATGCAAGATCTTGTATTAAATCTTTTAAATAAATCTATCAAGTCACAACTCTACCATTTTAATGCAAAACAGAAAATGTAATTTCTTAATTTGAGAAAGGGCAATGAAAATGGTCAAGGCACTGTTATAGAGTCCCCCTAATTTGATTCCCATTCTATGCAAAGCATTAGAATGAAATGCACAAAGGGAAGGAACTTAAGCAGCAAGAGTTATAACTACAGAGCTCCTCACAGGGCTCACACTACTATGTGGTTTTGTATCACTGTTGTATTTGGAAGCCATAATAACTCCTTCACATGGAATTAATCTGAGTAGTTGTGGTGGGCTAACTTTGACTGGCTGCCAGACACCCATCCAGCTGCTTTCTCACTCCCCCTCAACAGGTCAAGGGGAGAAAATAAGATGGAAAAGCTCATGGGTCAAGATAAAGGCAGGAAGATCAGTTACCAATAACTGTCATGGTCAAAACACACTTCACTTGGGAAAATTAATCTAATTTATTGCTAATTAAAAATAGACTTGGGTGGTGGGGAACAAAGACAAAACTAAAAACGCCTTCCGTATCCCACCCCCATCTTCCCAGGCTCAACTTCACTCCTTCATTCCCAACTGCTCTACCCTCTCCCCACCACTACTCCGAGGTGCAGGTGGGATGGGGAATGGGGTTTGTGGCCAGTTCATAACAGTTCCTCTCTGCCAACACCTTGCCAGGTAAACACAATACGATGGTTTGTGTTTATTTTAAAAAATGTATCAAGTTCTTACAGCTACTCTTAACTTAGCCATGTTGAGTAGCATATATATATTTAGTTCTATGTAATGTCATAAGCATATACTCAATATGTATCTTCTAGGAAAAAATAATCATTAAAACCAATGTATGTGTGATATAAATTAATATTTTCTTCAGTAACTAGTTATTTCAAAGAGTTCTTAGGTTTTCTAGCTTGTTTACTTCCTTAATAGGAACAAAAGTTCTCTGAGTTGTAGATTTGTTGACGGTAGTGGTAGGAGGGTGTTGATCAGACCTCTTGATTTTTTTGTTTCACTATTTGAGGGGAATAAAGGGTTAGGCCTTTAGATATCTGGGGCAGGGTCATTAAACTGATTTGAAAAATGCAATAATGCTCTAAATGGACATCTGAGATTTCTGGGAATTCAGAAATGGAAGAGTTGCTGAGTTTTGTACCAGATTGATAAGACACCACTTCAGTGCTACAATGTGTCATGTTTTCATATTAGAATGGTGGTGTTACAGTGCTGGAGTCTGAAATAATATTTGTTTAAATAATAGACAGGGTGTAGAAGTTGTTGCAAAATTCCCTACCTTCCCTCAGTAAAGTTATTTTACTGTCAGACTAGGAGGCCATCTTCTAATCATTCTAAATTAGCCACTTTTTCATGTGCTTTCTACTGATGTCTTCCACTAAGACTATAACCAATATGACCTCGTATATTAAGAGGAGTTAGACTAGCAGCATGTTGTATGTTTAGCGGTCATCCTTAAAATACCTGTATTAATCACTGAAGAGAACCTGACTACCCCATGTTATTTTGCAGCGTCCCATATTTATAATAGTAAATATCTAAAGATAGCGAAATCAAGTTGATTTTGGTGCTGCAGTAAATATTGCTACTTTTTAAATGCCAATATTGTTGCCATTTTATTGTTTGTTTTGTTGCTGTTTAAGAGAAACTCTTTTTGTTGCAAACATATAATTTTGCAAATATTTCCTTCCTTTACTGCTCAGTGCCTTATTTTGTTAAGCCATGCATGAAAGGCTGCAAAATTCTGTGAACAGGGACTTGTCTTTCCAGATTTTTGTGAAAGACATTACATACCTTAAGCATTGCACAAAGATAATAAACACTGCCCTAGCTAAAAATAGGAAGTTCCCAGAGAACAGTTTTAATGTTCTAAAATATCTAACAAGAAATGAAAGATTTGTTCACCACTCAAATTTAAAAAAAAAAAAAAAAAAGTACCCTCATATTTAAAGCCAGAGGTTGTAAGTATGTTTGAATATTGAAAACAAATACCATATTTCTTTATTAAATTGTCCTGACTGAAGGTAATAGTAAATAATTTCTGAGTCATCTGAGAAGAAATAATAGAAGTGAGTTTTTAACAAACACTTGAGAACTGCTGAGGCTGCATTTTAAACACTGATAAGTACTGTACTGTATTAATATGAGTCTTAGAAAAATGTATTCATACAGAGGAAAAAATGTTAAATTGTTTATTTCATCACTAGAATTTTATTTCAGAAACCTTCCTTTCTGTTCTGGTGTGGGTGTACACAATTTTTGTTGGCATAGTTTAGAAAGCTAACCATTGGCTATGAAAAAGCTCAATAAATCAATAGCAATTGTTATGATAACAAGAAGTAGGACACTGTGGAATGGCAGTTGTGGCATTATGTGTGAGTATAGCCATGACTTGTTTGGGTCTATTAAGCTAGTATTTATCTACGATTACATAGGGAATTTAGTCATAGAGATGGAAGCTGGCAATTATGATCTAATAATCAACTTACTATTCCATGAAGATATAATAAAGGTAAAAAAAATCAATCTATATCTTTGCACAGTTACAAATAACTCTACAAACAATACTGAGGTGTCTTTTTCATTTGTCACATAAAAAGTGAAACCGAATAATATAGATCACTGTATAGTAATAGGAAAGTGGTATGAGAATATGAAGCAAGCTCAGTACTCCTGAAATACAGTGAAATCCAGGTAGAATGAAGGCATATTTCTCAAGGAATAGTTAGTTGACACTTCTGTGTACAGTCCTATCAACGTCCTCTGAAGACACATCCTATGATTAGAAAAGGAAAGGTCATCCTCCAGGACAGTTCTTGGTGTTCTTGAGGTTGCCTTTTGAGCTGCTGAAAACATTTGAGAGATATCTGTTGTTTATGAACGAGCCCATGTATACCAAATCACTACATGGATGCTACCCAATACTCCACATATATGTGAGAGTACTTTTCGGTTATTACATTAAAGTGTCTTAATGAATCCGTTACACTCAAATTCTGGTCAAAGTGATATGGACTGTTCCGTTGTCTCTTCTTGAGCTAAAGAACACAGAATTGTTTTACTTCTACTGTAAAAAGGGTTGCTAGTAAAAGTAGACGTTTATGTACCAGAGATGAACCATTTTGCTGTAATGTATCTTTTGACATGTGTGAAGTAAACTGATAGCTCTTTAAGTACTAAGGAGAAAGTTTTGGGATAAACTCAAACATTTATCTGACTCAGACTTTTTAATAATTACTATTGTGTATTGCCATTCATTAAAGTAATATCAATGAAAAACACAATTAAATGTTTCTTCCAGAAGAACATTGATCTTAAAACTCCACAAAACCTATGCATGTATCTAGCTATAAACATATTTAAAAAATCACAAAGTTTGAATGTGTAACTGCTATTTCCAAAATCCCAGAATACTACAAATAGGTTGTACTCAATGAAACTTAGGAGATAACTCTAAACAGATAGAAAAGAACAGGGTTTTTGCACAGGAAGTAGTAAACTTCAGAACCTCCTGCCAGAGGTGGTTGTGGTGGCAGAGAGATCCAGCACATGTATGCAAAAAGAGATTAAAAAAAAATGCATGGACAAGAGATCTGTGAGAAGGTAGTAAGATACTGGCTAGGGATACACAACAACTAATGCAGTAACTGTAGATAGTGGAAAACTGAAGGAAATGCACTGCAGGGAGCAACAAGGTTTGTGGTCTCTGCCTAAATAGGCTTTTGTATGGCCACTGCTGGAAACTAATACTTATTAAATTAACTAAAATTAATACAGGGCACTTCTTGCATTCTTAGCCGCTTGGTCTTATATTTCATAACTAATAGCCATGTCTGTCCTTGCCCAGTTTTAAAGTAAACAAACTTGTTATTCTTGTCTCTAACTAGACTTTAAACTTATGGATCTTTGGCCTTTGGCCTCCTCCTCTGGGCCTTTTGGATCTTGCCTAAGCCTTGAGGCTCCAGTTCTGATGTGGGGACACTTCAAAAATTTTGGGAAAATGCAGTCCAGTCCCTCCATCTTTTCCCCTCAAACCTCTTACATTTTGAAATTTGTCAGGAATCTAGGCTTCACAGACATTTATGGTATGCATGGAGATATGAATAGTAAAAGAGAGAGAACTTGTTATGCAAAGGCACTCTCTGGTGTCAAACAGAGTTTTTTCATAAATTTTAATATTGACTGAGGTTTCCAGACAAATGTCTTTATTTACAAAAAAATGTAATCATGGAGAAAATTTCTGCATTTCCTCCTTTCCCCTGTTTTTCACATAATCTAAGGCTAATTCTTTTGCATCTTCATCTCATTTTAGAGAAAGTTTTCAGAAGGTACCTGTCACCTGCTAAGATCTGCAGTATCACAAGGCAATTTGGAGGGTAAATTAGAGTACAAAGAAAGACATTGTTGAACACCTTTTTATGCACACAACCAACCTAGCAAAAGAAAATTTTAAGACTTGGAAAGATTTAATGTGAAGAGTAAGGAGTAGAAAGGAGGGCTGAGACCATAATGTCATTTCAGTAGCATACCATCATTAATTTCCACCCACCATTAGACTCCTTTTCCTGCTGCTGGATATAACCAGCCTTGGGTTGCACTGTCTAGTAAGGTGGAGAGAAACCTGCCACACATAAAAACCCTTGTACCCAACTTGTCATTTAACTTCTTTCTGTATCTTCCTAGAGACACCTTCGGTCTCTGCTTCTTTTGCATGTGCACTGAAAGTTATAAGGTCTAATCATACTCCAGAGACACATAAAGTATTCTCAATTCTCTTTGCAGACTGTTTAGGTTGAGAATGTGTACAAATGTTTGCAGAGCTTTTTGCATCAAGATCATGAATGAAAAGATTAGCCCCAGCACTAATTTCTGGAGAACTCCTTTCAGCGCAATACCCTTTTCCTTTTAGAACAGTTCATCTTCTATTTGCTTGTTTTCTAACCACTTATTTCCACCTTACAACTCCTGTACTAACTCCCATCCTTACCATCTTAACAAATAATTTTGAAAGTAGCACTGTACCAAAAGCTATTCTGAAGTCATGACAGATTAGATCTACTGCATTTCCCTTGTCTGGAGAATCAGTTATCTTATCAAGAAAGCTATTGGGTTAGTCTGGCATGATCTGTCTTTGGTGAATCCAAGATGCATTTTATCCCATTTTCCATCTACTTCCCTTCCTAGTTATTAATAGAAAGTTACATTGGACATGATGTGCACTTCAATTAGTTTCATAGTTAACTGTCTCACACCTTGAAGTACACCTAAGAATGTATCTGCTGATAGTGTAAATATACAGTGCATTTCTTCAACTATAATAAATTATATCTTGAATATGAGGGATTGTTTGTAACTCATTACTTGCATTTATACAACATAATGCTAAGATACTGAAGAAATATGAAGCCTTAACACTGCCATAAAATAGACAAATATATGTGAATTTGAAATAAAGCACTTTATTGTGTTAATGCGAGACTGTTTGCTTGTACATGTAAAGACCTCAAAATAAAGAAAGAAATTGCTCACGGTTAACCTGATTATGTCTTTTCCCTGTTTTGAAGTGCTTACTCATGCTTACTGCAACATTCTTTAATCAAAAAAACTATACAGAAAAGTTTGTTTGTTTCTTTCAAATCTTTTTCTCATGATTTTGGAAGTGAGGAGAGTGATTCAGGTACCAAAGCGTAGTTGCCTCATGACATTTTAGACTCTAGGGTATCCTGGCTGGGCTCTAACAGCTGTTCTGAAAAGTGCAGAGGCCCGCTGGTCTCATGTCATATCTACTAAGTTGTGTCCATGCCCTTGGTGCCACAGTGAGCTTGTATATTTAGCCACCAAAATCATTCCAGAAACATGGCACATTCCAAATAAATTATAAAAAGAAAAAAGATTATAATTAATACAATGCAGTCACATATATTGCTAATACTTAGTACACAAACCTTTAGAACAGGCATTGTTATAGGTCAGGTAATGGAAATTGACATATAAATTGTTTATTTATTTCTGAAAGATCTCATATTAATTTTTAACATACTCTTAAAGAAGGTACTGAGAAAATCTGATCTGTTTGCAATGGGTAATGCAGTAACAACTGCCACTATTGCTAGTATACTATCACCCTGACAAAAAACAACAAGAAAATTTTTAAAAGGCAAATATGAAATAAAATAAATATTCTTAAAATCCTGTTAGACTTGAAAAGCAAAGGACCTCCTTTTGGGAAAAGCTGTATGCCACATTTGAATGATTCATTTTTGGGTATTAATAGCAAAGACATCCATGTCAATCTCAATTGCTATTATAAGGTACAGAGTAGAAGGCATTGTAATTAGGAATAAGAGCTGTGGTAGCTGCATACCGGATGATTTTGGAAAAGAATGTACATTTAATTTTATATCTGTACTTTATCCCTTTAGTACAGGCAATGCTTAAGTGCCCATTTTGAATAGATCTTTTTTCTGAACAGAAGTCTTTACTATTTTACGTCAAGAGCCAAATCTTCATCTGCTCTGAATACATCTAACTTTCCTAAAATCAGGGGAGCTACATTCGCCTTAAAATTCCTGCCTTTGGTCTGGAAAAAAACAACCAAATAAACAAACAAAAGAACTTTTTTTCTTCCAGTCTCTTTAATTTATATTTGCAATATAATTAAAATAATTGCAAATGGGCTGTTCCATAATAAATCTGAAACTGGTCAGTTATATCCATTATATTATAAAGTTTTGAGATCTTTTTTATTCCCTTCCCTTCCCTTCCCTTCCCTTCCCTTCCCTTCCCTTCCCTTCCCTTCCCTTCCCTTCCCTTCCCTTCCCTTCCCTTCCCTTCCCTTCCCTTCCCTTCCCTTCCCTTCCCTTCCCTTCCCTTCCCTTCCCTTGCTTTCCCTTCCTTTCCCAACATTTTCATTTGAAATACAAAGAATGTGCTTACCTGTAGCAAGAAACTAGACTTAATACATTATTCTCTAATGTTTCTGTACCTGATTTTCCTGATGCCTTTTACTGTAGAGTCCTTTGAATTGGTGTCAAAGAAAATTGCACGAAGTCAGTGTCCTCTAAAACTTAGCAAAGGTAGGAAAGAGTCCATGTGTGGCATACTAAATAATCATGCTCATCATCTTAGCAGTCCTGATTCTAAGAAAACAGCATTAGACGATTATGGAAATGGATCAATACTGAAAACTGCATGGTTATTTATACATATATATATACACTTGCACATATGTATGCATAGATATACAGCTACACTATGATAGGCAATAGTCATTTCTATTGTGATAAGAGCTAGGTCTCTTTCATGTTTCTCTCACTATAGTAAAACTGCAAGTTTGGACATAGTAAGCAGAAGCGCAAAGTAGATCACATTGGATGGGGCAATTTTCATATTTAAGATTCCACTTTGTGTATAGAAAGAAACTGAACTGTGCAGTAATACCTGAGATCTTCGCTTCTTGCACCTTGAAGAACACAATGTTAAAATATTAAAAATAGATAAGTAGCTTTTGTAATAATTAAAGTGATTCATAAAAATATTCTGATGAGTTAAGATACTATGAGAATGATTAAAAATGATTAAGAGGCTAACAGAAAAAACTTACATTTTTAAAATCGACAAAAACTCCTAAGACATAGTTTTCATTGTTCCATTCTTTGTAGGTTGTTTATTTAGGCTATGAGTCTATGGAATCTTATAGTAATATTTAATTTTGTATGAATAGGCCTACTCTTTCCACATGAGAGTATTCATATGCATAAAAATAAGCATGTACCTAATAGCACTGACTGATGAATAGAAAGGACTTCTTGTGATGGATGATGAAGTTAATGCACCCACAAAAATTTCTAGCATAAGTTAAGAGTTTATTTAAGTTGGATCTAGTTGGTCTGTTGCAGTGTGGAGGACAGATTGAACAGCAAGCACTGCTGAAATGGTAGAACCAGTAATTCAGTAGGGATTTAGCTCTTTGAGATATAACAATATACTATGGAATCATAGGTTTATAGGATATTTCAGGTTGGAAGGGACCTCAAGAAGTATCTAGTCCACTCTTTTGCTCAAAGCAGGATCAGTTGTGAGATCAGATCAGGTTGCTCATGTCTTTATCCAGTCAGGTCTAAACCTCCAAGGATGAAGATTGACCAAATCAGTTCCAGTGCTTGACTGTACTCATGAGAAAAAAGTTTTCCTTAAGTCCAACCTGAATTTCTCTTGTCTGTGATTATGCTGGTTGTTTCTTGTCTTCCCAGTATGAAGCATGGTAAATAGTCTGGCATTGTGTTCCCAGCTGTTGACATACTTGTGCTCCTCCTGAGGTCACTCTGTACAGCTAAAGTGCTTTGGGTTATTTTCTCTTTCTGTAGTTTCACTCAAGGTAAGTTCAGTCTGAGTAATTCAGACACACAATCTCAGTCAAGTGGGGTGGCAAAGGGAAATCCTATGCTACTCTTACTCTTTACATGGTAGAGTGCAGAAATTGTTGTACAGCTATGTGACCTAAGTTGAAATGACCCAAGATATTGGAAGCTGTGTTAGCTGTAACGTCAGCCTTAGAAGTTTAGCTAATGTACTGGATTTGCTGAGAACTTCCCTTTTGTGAAAGGGAGAAACTGGAAACGTTTAAAGTTCATAATTTTGTGGTCATTTTATATGTATTGGAACTGCTCATTCAGATTTCCCAAAATACTAGCCCTTGTTATCTTACAGAAAGCAATCTGTCTTTCCCTTTTTTGTTTGTTTGTTTATTTGTTTAATATTCTTATATTTATAACCTTATTAATATGATACTTTGGGCTTTTCTGTCAACTTTTGTCGAAAGACAAATCATTTGTTCATAGTGCATAGACTGAAGAATATCTGGCGTCTCTGCCTTAGGTGTTGCTTTCATTATCATCCTAAGGAGTCATCCAGATTCCAGGACATAGGCTGTCTAGTTTGATCTTGAGTAATAGTGTCAGGAGGAACAGAGTGTTTTTCTCCCTCTGGAATGTAGTTAAATGTAAAGTTCATTACAATGCAGAACATCACTTCAAATGAGTTAAGAAATCCCACTTTTTGCCTTGCATCCAGATGAAAATTTTCCTACTAGAGAATTCTTTTCTTACTATAACGATTAAAACCCAAACCTATCACCAAAAAGTAAAAACCATTCCCTTCTTGTGGCTTTTCTGGGGTCCTCATTTGTCCTTAAATTTTGCAAAAAACCTCTAGTATGCTATCTTTATATTATCAAATAATTTAGCCTAATGGGAAAGAATTGTTAGAATGAAACAGTGGTATCAAGGACACAGCTTTCATGCTGCACAGATTTCAGAGAGTTTTATTTCAAAATAGCCCCTGTTGGTACCATGGACTGGTGTTGGAGTCTGCTAGGTGCTTTCTGGAGTGTATCTTCCTGTTGGATTTTACCCAAAACAATTTCAGTTTATGCTATTTGGGAACACTCTGTGATATGAATAAATCATAGTAAGTAGGGACAATCAGGAAATTTGGTTCAAAGCAAAGTAATAAAATGCTAATGGAGATGCATCCATTGAGAACTGAATTGTAATAGATAGAGGATTCAGGACCTAATCCACAAACCAATAAAATCTTGCATATCTTCTTAATTTTGAAAAGGAAACGTTAGAACATTCAAAGTAAAAATTAAGAAATATCTATATTTTATTTTATTCTCTTACACCTTTTTACAATAATATAATGTCAAAAGTCAAGAGATGGCTTGTAAATGTTTATGGACATACAGTGTAGTGCAAGCTGTATTGTCTTGTTTGTACTTCTGAAACAGATTCTGTAGGGTGATATGTCATATGGAGTTTGAGAGTAACCCACTTTCATTATCTTGACCCCAATTAATAAAGTTATAGCTGATTAAATGATTCACAAGCCATTAAATTGCTGAATTAGTTCTCATTTTAATAAACATTTATCAGTTATTTTAACAATGAGAATCAGAGCTCCCTGACAAATGCATAACATCATTAATTTAAACTCTGTTTATACAGTCATTCCATAGATACTTCCAAGAAAAACCTGAAAGAAACACCTTTAAAATTCATATTCAAAAAAGCTTTTGGCATTCCCCTGCACATTTATTTTGTTGCTAGCTACAGAGCTTGCTGCAACTATACTGGCAGAACCTTACATGCTTTTAATGTTACATGTTTTACAGAACAATTGACAGTGTTGTTCTTGACTACACCACAGAATACATCAGAAAAATATTTAGAAAGGCAGCTGAAGGAAGGATAAAGAAGAAAGCCTCAAATTACTCTGACCTCTAGAAAATGGATGCACCAAGGAGAAAAGCAAGCTATATGTTTGAATGATAAAAAATATTTTGAACTTTTTTCTTTTCAGTCATCTGAAAACTAGAAGTGAAAATTACCATGCATGCTTTCTGGCAAAAGAAGTCAATACTCCTATACAAATTTTACAGTATCTCAAAAAATTCTTTGTGAATTTAGTTACACAACCGCTGAGTTCAATGGAACTTTATTTTATTTGGTTTTCATTTATTTCTCAGTAATCCTGGAGAATTTTTTAATACCATTTTTTCTTTCCATTTTAAGAAAGTAGAACCTTCAGCTGAAGCTAACAAGCTATCTTTGGTTATTACCAACATACTCCTTACTTGGAAGTTTTATTCCACAGGATTAATTTTTATTTTGTTAGATTAATAACTACAGTTCATTTTGTATCAATAGGCACAGTCTTTTCAGGCGATTATAATAAGATCACAAATGCATTTTTTTTTAAAGTTTTCCCCTAGTCAGGCTTAGCTTCTTCATACTTAACTTTCTTTATACTTAGCATTCTTGAGTTCTCTGATGGGATATTTTCATAAAAGCATGATCACTTATAACTACGAGAAGCATGACAAACTCTTTCCAAGAGAAAAATATTTCTTTTTAGGTATTTTAGGTTTGGGTAGTTTTGTATTAGATATTGTAGTTTTCCTTCAGGAAGTGATTTCTAGTCAGATCATCATTGTTGGCTTACAAATAGCCCAGTAAGGAAAAATGCTATGATGACATTTGGAAACAATGCAGTCCAATCATACACACTTTGTAAAACACTAATCAAAGGTGTCCAACATATATTTTCTGGGTTTGTTTGCTTGTTTCTATTAATAGTATTGTTGTGATGAAAATGGGAAGTCTACTTCTTATGGCTTGACTTGTGTGAAGTATCCTTCCATCCATTGTCATTATTGTGATGTCATAAAATCACCTCTTTAAGTAGGAAACCAACAAAAATAGTGCATGAAGCACTTGAGGGAAAAAAGTAAATGGGTCAGATACTCAGCTACATCTGACCTATGGGTGCAGTGAAGCAGTCTTTCAAAGCTTCATGTGATCTTCTAGTCTCTTGAAATTTGCTGTAATACAAGTTGCAAAGAAATAACTTTATCTTATATTGCATAAGTTAGCTGTAAAGATTTCTTTGAAACCTCTTTATGGAGGATGAAACAGTATCACGCCTTCTGTTTCATTGCCGTCAGTCCTACCAGCAGCAGTGAGACATTTAATAAAGATGTAGTTATGCCAATTCCATCTGGTTTATACTAGTGAAGATTTGCCCTGAATGCTCTCCTAGCTGTCTCTGGATTAAATTGTCCCAGTATTTTGAGATAGACATTTGAAATTAAGAGAGGCAAAATTAAAATGCAAATCATATCAAGACATGGCAAAAAATATACTAATGACACTATTTTTCTTCAGAAAAAGCATCAGTTCTGGAAAGTACTGGCTATGATGTATTTAATCTCTAACCAAACTGGATGAAGTAGGAATTACTTTGCTACCACAAAAACCAACCAACCAAACAAACAAAAAATCACTTAAAGATTGCACAAGCAGTGCACTACAGTATTCACTGTGTTTATCTGCTTTGCCACATCAGGTCTTTAGATCATATGCTCCTTAAGGTAGATTCTTTATTTAGCACACTTAAATTCAGTACTCTGGAAAAATAGAAATAGCTAAATGTGAAGAATATAAATTTTGTGTTTACTTCAGTATTTTGAAATGGAACCTGTTAAGCATTCTAAATCTAAAGAGTTTAACATCTTCTTTAATGGAGAGCTTTTGAAAGAGTTTGGAGACATCACCCCCCCCCAAAAATACAATGCAGATAAAATAAGGAATACAGAGAACAATCAGCTGCAAAAAAAGATTTATTCCAGTTTTTGTATTTCATTCAAGAAAACAATAAAAGTACTAGAGGAATACATATTTCTTTCTTTCCACTCAGAAGAGACTGAGGACTACGATGAACAAATGCAAATTAAAGCTGGTGGCTAACATCATCACTGTGTTAGAATGCAAGTGTAAAAGTGCTAGACTTGATCAAGTGAAAAATGCATATCTAAATATGTATATTATTAATGTTTTGCTGTTGAATGTAGTAAAATACTAAGCCTCATAGTGAAACACACATGCTAGCAATTCATTTGAAGACATTCATAGACTCTACCAAGCTCCAGCTACTTTTTTACAATACACTCTGCTCCATCAAGTTGAAGGAGCTGAAGAAAGTCCTAAAAAAAAAAAAAAAGTGTATTATCAAGACCAAGAGGCATAGGCTCATCAAAAATAATCATATAGGTACTAGATTCAGAAACTTGACAAGAACAGAGTCAAGTCTTTCCTAGGCTGTAGCACTTATTTCAAGTTCATTGGCTCAGTGCTTGAAGGATGGAAAGTCTTCTACTGCCACATGTCTAGTGAGCAGCTCTGTAATGATCAAGGGAGAGAATTGCTGGCAACGGCAGCTGTGTAGCCTGTTGGCTTCTTGGGAAAGCAATTCAGTCCAGCTGCATAATTGCTGATGCCTCTTCTGCATTAAGTAGCTCTGCTGATGATCCAGCAGTGTTCCTGAACTTGAAAGTCTTATTATTATATGCAGCAAGATGGAGAGTTTTGTAGTTATTAGTTTCTACCTTTCATGTTCCAACAAAACCTGAAGTCCTGTTCAAGTGAAAGACTCTTAGCAAGATTTTTCCCAAGCTCAGCAAAAATCTTACATAGTGTAGTTGTAATGACACTGTCTGAAAAGTTAAAGGCCTGTGAATCACAGAGAACATATATGATAATCCTCCATGGGTTTTTTGTCTTTTCTGGCCATCCTGGGGATGTATCTGACCCTGGTTCCCCTCAGTGGTCCTGATCCCAACGCCAACCCACAGGCTGGCAGCCTCAGCCCGTCCCAGTCCCCAGGAAGGTGTCCGCTACCCAGGGCTGGGGCTGCCCCTTCTGCCTTCCTCCTATCTGGGGGGTGGGATGGGCTGCCAGGCCCTGCTCTGCCCTGCCACCCACCATGAGGGCCTCCATAGTCCCTGGGAGGGAGCCCCGTAGTCCAAGGGAGCCCCTGACCCTTGCAATGGCCTGACTGCGAGCTCAGATAGGGACTGAAGGTCCCGGTCTGCGCTGAAATGGGGTCCTGGTTCATGGGCAGCGTGGGGGAGGTCCCAGGGAGGCTGGAAAGGGACAGGCAGGCTTGGCAGTGCCCTCAGGGCCCTGGTGTTTAGTCTGGGCATGTATGTAGCTCATCCTTCAAGCACCTTCGAAGCACCTGAGAAGGGTCACATATGAATTAGGGCTTTTTCTCCAAAAAAGGTGGCAGGATCGGTAGCCCAACAGCAGTGCCTCTACACCAATGCATGCAGCACAGGCAACAAACAGGAGAAGTTGGAAGCCATTTTGCAGCTGGAAAACTATGATACAGTTGCAATTACGGAAACATGGTGGGATGACTCGCACAACTAGAGTGCTGCAATGGATGGGTATAAAGTCTTCAGAAGGGATAGGCAAGGAAGGAGAGGCAGTGGGGTAACCCTGTATGTTAGGGAGTGTTTTGACTGTCTAGAGCTTGATGATGGTGACAACAGGGTTGAGTGTTTATAGGTAGGAATCAGGGGGAAGGCCAACAAGGCAGGTATCATGGTGAGAGTCTGTTACAGACAACCCAACCAGGATGAAGAGGCAGATGAAATATTCTATAAGCAGCTGGGAGAAGTCTCACAATTGCTAGCCCTTGTTCTTGTGGGGTATTTCAACTTACCAGATGTCTGCTGGAAATACAATACAACAGAGAGGAAACAGTCTAGGAGGTTGCTGGAGTGTGTGGAAGATAACTTCCTGACACAGTTGGTGAGTAAGCCAACTGGAGAAGGCACCCTGCTGGACCTGTTGTTTGCGAACAGAAAAAGACTTGTGGGTGATGTGATGATTGGAGGCCATCTTGGGCATAGGATCATGAAATGGTAGAGGTTTTGATTCTTGGAGAAGTAAGGCAGGGGGTTAGCATAACTGCCACGTTGGACTTCTGGAGGGTAGACTTTGGCCTGTTTAGGAGACTGGTTAATAGAGTCCCTTGGAAGGCAGTCCTGAAGGGCAAAGGAGTCCAGGAAGGCTGGACATTCTTCAAGAAGGAAATCTTAAAGGTGCAGAAGCAGGCCAACCCCATGTGCTGAAAGGATGAGCTGGTGGAGAAGAAGACCGGCCTGGCTGAACAGAGAGCTTTGGCTGGAGCTCAGGGAAAAAGAGGTTTTGACCTCTGGAAGAAGGGGCAGGCAACTCAGGAGGACTACATGGATGTTGTGAGGTTACACAGGGAGAATATTAGAAGGGCCAAAGCCCGGCTAGAACTTAATCTGACTACTGCCGTAAAAGACAATAAATAATGTTTCTATAAATACATTAGCAACAAAAGGAGGGCTAAGGAGAATCTCCATCCTTTATTGGATGCAGGTGGAAACATAGTGACCAAGGATGAGGAAAAAAACTGAGATACTTAATGCCCTCTTTGCCTCAGTCTTTAATAGTAAGACTAGTTGTTCTTGGGGTACCCAGCTGGAAGACACGGACAGGAAGCAGAATGAAGCCCCCATAATCCAAGGGCAAATGGTTAGTGACCTGCTACACCACTTAGATGCACACAAGTCCATGGGGCCAGATGGGATCCACCTAAGAGTACTGAGGGAGCTGGCAGAAGTGCTCACTGAACCACTTTCAGTCATCTGTCAGCAGTCCTGGCTAACCAGGAAGGTCCCAGTGGACTGGAGGTTGGCAAATGTGATGCCCATCTACAAGAAGGGCTGGAAGGAGGATCTGGGGAACTACAGGCCTGTCAGTCTGACCTCAGTGCCGGGGAAGGTTATGGAGCAGATCATTTTGAGTGCCATCATACCACACATACAGGACAACCAGGTGATCAGGCCCAGTCAGCATGGGTTTATGAAAGGCAGGTCCTGCTTGACCAACTGGATCTCCTTCTATGACAAGGTGACCTGCTTAGTGGATGAGGGAAAGGCTGTGGATGTTATCTACCTAGACTTTAGTAAAGCCTTTGACACCATTTCCCGCAGCATTCTCTGGGAGAAACTGGCTGCTCATGGCTTGGATGGGTATACACTTTGCTGGGTAAAAAACTGGCTGGATGGCTGGGCCCAAAGAGTTGTGGTGAATGGAGTTAAATCCAGTTGGTGGCCAGTCACAAGTGGTGTTCCCCAGGGCTCAGTATTGGGGCCAGTTCTGTTTAATATCTATCAATGATCTGCACGAGTGGATTGAGTGCACCCTCAGTAAGTTCGTGGATGACACCAAGTTGGGCGGGAGTGTTGATCTGCTTAAGGGTAGGAAGGCTCTACAGAGGGATCTGGACAGGCTGGATCAATGAGCTGAGGCCAACTGTATAAGGTTCAACAAGGCCAAGTGCCAAGTCCTGCACTTAGTCACAACAACCCCATGCAACATTACAGGCTTGGGGAAGAGTGGCTGGAAAGCTGCCCAGCGGAAAAGGAGGTGTTGGTTGACAGCCAGCTGACTATGAGCCAGGAGTGTGCCCAGGTGGCCAAGAAGGCCAATAGCATCCTGGCTTGTATCAGAAATAGTGTGGCCAGCAGGAGCAGGGAAGTGATTGTCCTCCTGTATTCAGCACTGGTGAGGCTGCACCTTGAGTACTGTGTTCAGTTTTGGGCCCCTCACTACAGGAAAGACATTGAGGTGCAGGAGCGTGTCCAAAGAGCAACAAAGCTGGTGAAGGGTCTAGAGCACAAGTCTTATGAGGAGCGGCTGAGGGAACTGGGGTTGTTTAGCCTGGAGAAAAGGAGGTTGAGGGGAGACCTTATCACTCTCTACAACTGCCTGAAAGGAGGTTGTAGCGAGGTGGGTGTTGGTCTCCTTTCCCAAGTAACAAGTGATAGGATGAGAGGAAACAGCCTCAAGTTGTGCCAGCGGAGGTTTAGATTGGATATTAGGAAAAATTTCTTCACCAAAAGGGTTGTCAATCATTGGAACAGGCTGCCCAGGGAAGTGGTTGAGTCACCATCCCTGGAGGTATTTAAAAGACCTAAAAGACTAAAAAGTCAATGTGGCACTTAGGGACATGGTTTAGGGGGACTTGGCAGTGTTAAGTTTATGGTTGGACTCGATAATCTTAAAGGTCTTTTCCAACCTAAATGATTCTATGGACGAAGTGGAAAGTTTCTGCCTGTCAGAAAGCCATATAACCTATTTATATGATAAACCCCATTTCACTAGCAGCAATACTTCCATAAGAATTTGTTAACAAAGGTCTTGTGCAACCTGAAAGCTTTTAACATAATAAAGAGAGGGTTGCCAATAACAATTTTTAGCTTAAATGTTTGCAATTATCACTAAGAATGCTGCTTGTAGTCTAAAGATTTACAAACAGTAATTGTGGTTCAGGAAGATCAAAAAAAGTAGAATACATTTTTAAAAACTGATTTTTTCTTTTATTTGAAGCAAAAGACCTAATTTCATCTGATATGTGTCCATATTCGCAAGTGGAAAATGGGTAGTTTACCTGTCAGTTTAATCTAAAGAACTTTAAATTTCCTTCAAGAAATGCTAAAGTAAGTTTTCATAACTTCTGATTTCTTCCACACCATTTTTCAGCCTAATCTGTTAATTAAACTTGTCCTTAAACCATATACTTTGGGGAAACCTGAGACTGCATTTTTAGGATAAAAAAAAAGTCCTTTAAAAAAAAAAGCAGAATTGCCTCATACACAGACAAAGAACTAAGTGTTATTCAGAAAGATTTTTATCATCACAATTTTGGTCAGTGTAAAAGTGTAGGAGATGCTGAAAAAAGCCCTCAGTTAAACTTGTTGATGCAAAACACAAGATGGCCAGGATCTTGAAGAACGCTGCTAATGGAAAAAATTATGAAGTCTTAATTTCTTTTTCAAAAAAGTACTCTCATTTGCATAACATTAATTATTCTCACTCAATTTGCTTCCATCTCCTGTAGTGCAAAAATTATGCAGATACATCCAGTTTCTGTCATCAGTTTGCTGTGTCTTTCTCAAAAAGGCAACTGAAAAACTATTTTTTGTTTTGATCCATTTGTACTTGGAGCTGAATATCTGTGAAGGTTATCACAGCTGCAGTTCTAGAGAACTGGATAACCACAGTACAAATATTCCTGCAATATTTCTCCTACATGTGGATTAATCGCTTGCAATGCCAGTTTCTTCAATGGTCCCTTACTTTCTAGTGATAGCTTTACTCTGGAAATCAATGCTGTCAGTGTGTCACCTTACAACACATAACATCAACCACAAAGAAATCCCCAAACCATTAATGCTACTACAGAAGTATTCAATTTGTAATCAGCAAATGTATCAGGGAAAGATGTAGAGCACCTGGACTCACATGTTCTTCATTGTCTTTTCCCACAAACCTCCTGATCTCTAGCCCTCAACATTGTAGAAGAGGCTCAGATATGATGTGGTATCCAGGAGGAAGAAAAAAGAGAAGAAATATGGATAGCACAAGTACTGCATGTTTCCCCATGTGTTCACTCCAGATCTCTACCGTCGCCAAATAAGGAAGCCTATGGGAAAATTTTTATCTAAATATGATCACTTCTTTTGGGTTGCATGCTGTTGCCCATACAGCTTAAAATGCTACAGCTGATTTCTCTTAACTTGGTTTATCTTCCCAGCGTTGATTTATTGGTATGTTCAAGTTCTTACAGCCGTCATAACTTGGCAAACCCCAGAGCCCTCACTCAAAACAGCACTCTGGTGTAGCAACAAATGGTCTTGTGTTGGAGAGCCTGTTGTTTTTTTATTTAGGTCACAGAAATAGTTACTTTATTCTGTTGAAGACATGGAAATTCTAGACTCCATTTTCTACATAGTCAATGGAGAGCAGTTTGTGCCTTCAGAGGGAAATTCAAAGCATGTTGGTTGGATGCCTAACAGGAAGTTTAAGAGTACCTCAAAATATACTTTTTGTACAAGAAGAAAGTTAATTCTTTTTGTACCCATTATTTAACAGAAATATTTCTAGGAACAATGAAGTGGGACAAAATCCTCTCTATTTACTAGTTCTGTAATTTACTAAATGTAGTACTTTGAAATGCAGTGACAGTGTGGTATTTTCATGGACAATTTGTGTAGCTGCAATGCAAGAAGCTACCTCACGTTAAAAAGCTCTCCATTCCTTGACATGATCTCATATATTCCTGTATTACAGTATGATTGTCAAAGAATAATAGATAAAAATCCTGCTGTTGCTTTCCTTCAGTGCATTCCTCCTAGTTCTTTTGTTACTTCCTACAACTGTATTAACTAGTTTCAGCAGATACAAATAATTTATGGACTAAACAGGGAAAAATGTGGGAGGGACGTCTGTCTTCTGGGGGAAAAAAACCCCCACAAACAAAAAACCCCAACCTTCTAGTAAAAAGTCATTATATAGGTAAGATTGGATGCTTACTATTTTGTGATCTACTATACCTTTGCCTAAAATTCCCTTTTTTCTTTTTTCTTTTTTTTTTGTCAAAAAGTGATCTGTTCTGTTTCATACATGAAAGGTGCACATGAAAAGAATATGAGCTAGCAAATATCTTTACTGAAGCACTGTTGGCAGCCAAGATCACTGACAACTTCCTGGCTGTGATTCATAATCTATATTGGTGCCTTTGAGACAGCAAGCTATTGATTTTTCCCAGTCTATAATCCAAGACCATATACACAGCTTGTTAGACATCTGTGGGAATATAAACTGAGTTTTGATACAATTTAGGGAGCTTCTGTTAGCAGGGCACTTAGTTTTTGTCTTTGAGAAAATCTTTACACATCTGTGTAATCTTGAAGAGATTTTTTAACAGATAATTCAATAGAGTTTGGGTTGTTTCTTTTTTTGTTTGTTTCCTTTTTTTTTTTTTTTTGTAAACTGCTTCCCTGGGTGGAACTCATATGGACCAAATTTCAAGTGGGCAATAAAACATAGGGAACTCTTTCTAATGCTGTTATAGCTTTTTTCTTCTTTTTATTTCCTTTGATTTTGTCAGGTATAATTTGGAACTACTCCTGTTTTTTCATGTTTAATATCTTGTCCATTTTACTTGACCTTCCCAGGAAAACATTCCTGTCTTTACTGTGATACTCATGGTACATATGCACAAATAACACTCAAAACAGCAATCATTAACTGCAATGTAGTTTCTCCACAATAAAAGGATATTAGAGTAAGTGCACTAAAAATCTTCCAAAAATATACATAGCTAAAAAAATACTTCTCGGGTTCAAACCACTACACACACTCCCTGATTTATTAAAGTAACTACACTTGGTATTAATTTTCTGTCTTCTGAGATTAAGCTAAGAAAAAGGAAGAGGTTAATACAGTTTAAAACTTATGCACTAAGGTAGGAATGCCATAAGAAACAGTCTTAATATATGTTTTTTTAAATATTATTTAATATTTGTCCAAAAATACTTTAAGGGCTACCACGGAAGAAGAAAATAACTCTGAAGACCTTTGTGGATTTCAGGTGACAGAAATATCTCTGTGCATTTCATCACATTGCACGTTTGTCTGGAAGGTTAGGAAAATATTTACATTAAGTGTCCAAAATCAAAATAAGGCATTCTTGACCTTATGTGAAGTATAATTTAGCTAAACTTGGATGATCCAGAAACCATATAGTCAGAATGGGGTAATTGCTAATTTTCTTTTATATGATAGACAGTTTCTTAAAACAATGAGAAAAACAAAATGTTGGGATGCATACATATATTAGCAAAAATTTATGTTGAAAAACTGGACCAATTTTCATAAGTAGAAAAAAATTGAAGTCTCTATTAAATAACATGATAGAAAACAAAATCTCATTGGTATAGACTGTTTCTAAATAGAATTTTGCAAAGGACTATTTCAAATCTATATCTGAATATAGTTTTTCGTGCATCGTAAAGGGTTTTTTTGCTAGCTCATTTATCTATAAATTAATTGGGTTCCAGGAAAATAAATTCAGTCCCTAATTCTTCGTATGTTTATACATTTTCTCAACCTGAAGATCATGAGTAGATCAACTGGATTTAAGTTGCTTTAAGTTAAACAAGTCAAACAAAAGACAATGTTTTTGCAAGGTCAGAGATACTGGAATATGCAAAAAGTTAGAAATCTAGAATAATGAGTAGCTAGAGTATGTAAAAAGGAGTTTATTAATTTTGTTTCAATCTTAATGAAACAGTATAGTGTACAGAATTACTTCCCACTGTTCATATAATTTTTGTAGTCATATTTGAGCTGAACTATGTACAGAAAACATTTAAATAAGGCTCCTCAAAATTAAAGCAATTGGTTTTTATTCTATGCTTAAGTACTGTTTGGGATAATCTTAGACCTTCCTATCTTTACCATTCCCACTTTCCTATCCACCTGCTGGGAGATAGTAAAGACAAGAAGAAAACTTATGTAGACTGACCCTGCCCATGCAGACTCCAAAGTGAAATATGAAGGACAAAATGATAAAAAGGCAAGGAGAATATGTGGAAGTTTAGGATGTTAATTATAGGTCACCAGGTTATCCAGACCCACTAGTTTCAAGAGGGAAATCAAAGGATTACTTCTTTATTTTACGCTTCAACACTTTGATTCTAATGTCAAGCAAAATATTTGTTATTCATTATTTCTGGAAATCTGAAAGGAATTTGGATCCATTCATCATTTCAACAATGTGAGAAGCAGATCATCCTTGCTCGTATCACAAGAAGGTAAAGGAAAAGAAAAGGAGAGTGAGTAGACACTGTGGCCATGAGCACTTTAGAAATGCATGTGATGATAAAAGTGATAAAGTAGGAGATGGAGTGTAGTTATCAACAGTAGATAACACAGTTTTACTAAACAAACTGCTGTCCTTGGAGTAAGTAGTTCAAAATTGTTCTACCTACGTACAGGTACATGGTTCAGCAAAGGTTCATCTCATTCAAGTTCAGATGCATTTTAAAAAGTAGTTACATAATGAAGAGAAATGTCACTGCTTAGTACATGTCTCTCTAGGTCTGTACGCTTACAGAAAGGCTGGAGACAAATGCTCCTTAGTTATAATTTTCCAACTGGAATGTTACATACTCAGCTATACAAAAGATACAGAAATTGCAGACTGACCTGTTAGTTGCCCTTTCCTATCTTCTAATTCAGTATTGTAACAAAGGCTGTTTTCCCAATGTGAAAGCAAGAGTATGATTATATTCAAACCCAACTGTGTGAGGGACATGTACTTCCATCTTTACTCTTTTGTTTCTTGGCAAAACTTGCACTTACCCTTCATTCAACCCCCCTCTACCAGCTGCCTACTGCAATAGTCACAAGCTATCTTTTAATAAACATCATATGGCAAAAAATAAACACACCTTTTGAGAGTTTGTTTGCATATTTAGTTATAGAAAAGGATAAGAACATGTTAACCAAAATGCATACACTGTTCTTTCATCTGGAGACAAACACTACTGAGTGTCAGCAGGTGTTATAAAAAGTCAGTGTCCCCATTCAGGACATTCTAAATGCTCTTCCTTTCCTTTAAAAAAGGATATCAGTGTACACACAAAATGTATCCAATGCCTGTGTCACACCATTGTAGGCTTAAATTGTGCAAGCTTTTCAGGAGACCATACCTTCATTTTGCCTTTTGGTAGCTTATAGTTCAACTCTGCATTTGTCCTCAGCTAAAGTAAGGGACTAAGTTCTAGAGTAATAAGCCTAGTAAATTATAATTCCTCTTATTTTTATGACCTAGAATCTGGAAATCAGCACAGAGCAGAAACTGGGCAAAATCCGCTCTAGGTAGGGGTGCAATGTATTTTAAAGATCATGATGTATATCCCAGGGAAGGGAGTCACAGCATATGATTATCACTTGGCTTTGCAAATGGGCAAGATAAAGGACTTGCTGTCTGGAAACCCCTTTTTTAAGTGAAGTCCTAAGGGCCAACTGCCTTGCTAGATGTACAAATCTAAGAAGCAGGGAGAGCGAAAGCAATGGTGACCACCAGAGTCAATGGAGAGAGAAGGGTATAACTTTTCTCCAGTATGTGAGAGACCAAGTAAGTCTAGAAACTCAACTTCCTATTTATTTAGGTAGACGAAAAGCAAGGAATCTTCCCAAAACAAACACTGAAGGGGAATTTTATGAACCCTGTGAAGGCCTCCATCATTTGACAGAACTAGCAAATTACCTGTAAGTATATATTTTGAATTAGAAAGCTTCTTATACATCAAAAATAAGAAAAGGCATCAGTCCCTTAAATTGTGACCACAGAATTGTATACAAATGGAGAACTTTAAATATTTACTATAAATAACTGAAAACCTGCTATTTCAGAATTCTCTTTGGTAGTTCATTACATAGAAAGACAAATTCAGGGAGACTTTATCACTCTGTGAGAATTAGAAAGAGGTAACTGTTTCTTATTTTTTTAGATACCTTCAGAACCTCTGTATTTAGTGGATTTAAATTAGATCAACTAACATCGCAGAACCTCTAATTCACTAAATCACTCCTTCCAGAATAGCATTTGTGTTATCTGCAGATGAAAAAAAATGTATGAGAAAAACTGAGAACGGGGATACATTTTGTTTGATATTTTTATACCAGCAACTACAAAACTAACTTCTGAAGCTCAGCCACCTCTACTTTAAGGATAGATGATTATTGCTCTTTAACCTGCCTTATTTTTTCTCAGAAAAATATATTGTGTATTCTTGCCTCAAATATGGAGAACAATAGAGAGAATACTTGCACAGCCCACAGGTCTAAAGTAGAGACCACAAGTTCCTAGATAAGCAATTATTCTAATGAAACATTACAATATTTCTATGAATAATTATGAAGATTTTCACTTGATGTGAAATATTTAAGGACTCATGTTTTAGTGGGCTTCCAGTTTTTAAAGGATTCTTTTTTTTCCCTAGCAACTCCCAGAACTCCCATTCACTTCAATGGTAGCTGCAGGTGCTGAAAATCCATCTGAATGGTCCATACTGACTTGAAGTTTTGCAGTGGTCTTTCTCTCACACACATGCTCACACATGTTCCTCTTTACCCTTCTCTCTTTTTCGCTCCATCTGCCCAAGATTAAGACTAATCTCGCCAGACATGGATATTCATATAGTGGAAGTATGAAAGTTACAAAGAAGCAGTTAAATGAACTGAGGGGGGGAGGAAAAAAAAGGTGAAGTTCTCATGCTACCCCAACCCACCCCCAAACTTTTAAAAATAAAATGCAACCTTACAACAAGAAGGTAGATTTCCTAAAAAATTAATTGAGGCTTGGGATACATGCAGATGAGTGAATTCTTTTAGAAGCACCTCTAATGCATTTTTACAAGGGTCATTGTGTTTTACAGTGTAACAAAAAAAAAAGAAAAAAAAGAAACTAAATCACATTTTTACTAGACTAGAAATAAAAATAGGCAATTGGAAATGCATTGTAAACAGGATTATTCAAACTCAGCTTGCCTTAAGATAGAAACAGCTTTTAAGCAGGTTGTTACATAAAGGTCTAGTATTTCTGAGATTTTATGAGAGTAATCTAATGCATTGGTCAGACAAGGTTAAGAATAATGCCCTTGCAGTCTCCCTAGATGCAATGATAGTATTTGATGTGAATAAAAAGGCTACACTTTCTGGGTGTTGGTGAAACTGAACTGCACAAACATCTATTTGGATATTTGAGTACAAACATCAATATTCCTCAGAAAAAAAAAAATATCATAATAAAATATCCACAGTCTTTTTGAATCTTTTTTCCTGAGTTTTGTACTTATGCTTCGTTGTCCATCTTTTCCTCCTTTCTCCACATTAGCTTTCAAAACACTTCCTGAGGCTTTTAGAAATGTTGTAAACTTACTGTATCATTACTGATGCACACAAGCAGGAACATAAATGAATACTGTATGTGGATGATATTCTTCTTTTTATAACCCATCCTGATATTTCAATCCCAGCTATTACACTGTTCATAAATCAGTTTGGGATCCTCTCTGGCTTTAAAAGTAATTATAATAAATCCAAAGATATGTTTATGTATAGGAGGCCAATTGAACCCTTTGCTTTTCAGTTTCCATTTAAATTGGTCTCCAGAGGTCTTACCCTAGGTTATTTATTCCTTTTTCTTTAGATCTGCTGTACAGATTTAATCTTGCTTCTATGCTTTGTAAAATTCAATAGACACCGTACAGGTGGTTTTCGTTCTTTCCTTTTTTTATTAGGGGAAAGAGCTGTTATTAATTAAAAACAAACTGCATTTTGTATTTCTCCTCTGATAATAACTAAACTTACTAAGAAATTGTGAAGACTGGCTTAAGAAATGTTTCTAAGTGCCTTGAAAGCAAGTGCTCAATTCATTTACCTATTCTAATACAGCACAAACAATGTGTTAGTCTGCTCTGCAATTTTTTCCATTTGCCTGACTGTAAAGTATAATTCAGCTTCTAAGTAAGTCCTTTCTTTCTGCATCTTTCTGACTGATTAAATTCTCATACAGAAGTCATATCAAGGTAAGTTGGCATGTCAGTAGGTGTGGATCAGAGCAACAGAACTGCATGGCTGGAAAGCTTTGTCTGATCACACAGACTACTGATTTCACAAAGCTATTCTTCCAGAAATGCAGCAAATGCCAGAGTATCTTGAAAGAGGTCAGCTGAGAGAGAAGATGCAAATCTTAGCAACGACCTGTTAAGACCAACGTAAGAAATCAGGGAATTTGTTTCATGAAACACATACCTGAGGAACACCCTTCCACAGCATTTTAATTCACCTTCTTCATTTTATCTCCCTTCATTCTCTAAATAAAAAAAAATGTGCCACACACATACAATTCAAATCTGTGAGTAAAAATGTCCCTTTTCAAGTATAATAACTCATCAAATAAACATCAAATATTCCAAATCCTTTACATTGTCTTTGTACTTGAAACATATAACTTCTCTTTTATAATAGAGATAAAAAATAGTGCTTCATAAGCTTTGATTCTGAAATAATTTCCACTGTAAGAAACCCTACTTCAATAGTTTGATGTTTACAGAAATGGGTGTATGAGGAGGGAAATTTATGAGGAACAGTACTGTGGTGAACTTGGTATGCATCGAGACTGTTTATGTCCAGGAGCTGCCAGAATTTACAATCCAGGAGGAGAGGAGAGGAGAGGAGAGGAGACCAATTTTGTAAAAGATGTTTTTTCTTTCTTTTTTTTTTTTTTTTTAAGAAAGTTGACGTGTAATTATTCATAGGAGTCCAGGGGCTGTGGCTTTAAGGATACTGCAAGTTATCATACGAACTAGAATGAAACTTTCAAATGGTGGTCTGGAAAATGGGAGCTTTTCTAGAGTTTAAGGCTGTAGAATTACAAAATGCTGGATGCTAATGAAAGCTGAACCAGAAAACCAGACTAGAAAAAAGGGCCCAACCTGCAAGGACAAGATAAGCAAGTTAGCTTAAGAACTTTTATTTAATCTCTCACCAAAAACATTTGACTTTTCTCTCTTTAAATTGCAGAGAATATTTGTTCTGTTTTTTGCTTTTGTATTTATTTTCTGTTTTTAATAGCACAGCCCTAGAATCTGGAAAACCTCTGGAACATTCACTTGTAAAGGGGTGGAACACCTGCTTCAAGGCTCTGATTAGCTCACTGTCACATCATGATGTGCCTTACCATTTTTAAATTGCCTCACATATTGTCTGGAGGATTGATATCTATTTGCTACTGAGGATACTAAACAAACTGGCCCAAATTCTTTTTTATTAATTCAGATGAATAGTCCCAAATGAACCTGACTTTTTCTACAGGACAGTCTTTCCTGACAATCTATTGCACAAATGCATCATAAATATCAATCCCAACTATATAATAATGAAACTCTTCAAAATGAAAATAATCTCAGTGTTATAGATGTTTTCAGATTTCTTTGTCTTTCTCATTTTTTTCTAGTTTTGAGGTATGAGTTATATTTCTGTTTAGTTCTGAACAACTGTGTTTTGGAATGTCAGTTTAATATACTGATTTATTAGCTCATCGCATATTCAAGAATTTCCATAGTCTTATCTTGATCTACTTGTGAAAAATACAATTGAGGAAATGATCACTATGTTTGGATATGTACTAAGATCAGTTCCTTCTACACCAAGTTAAAATCTGTCTTCAGTCTAGCACAAGTGATTACCTGGAGTTGTATCTGTCTTCATAAAATCAAACTGGTCTTGGTGGTATGTGTTTTGTTTTCTTGGGGTTTTTAACACAGAAAAAGTGATTTCTTATCCATTCATTTCCAATTGACTGACATCCTCCTCTGTGTTCCCTCCAAATGGACTGAGATCCTCATAATCTTGAAATTGAATTGAGACTTTGAAACTTATTTTAGTAATGTTTCTTTCTTTAGAAACACACTTTTACACAAATGAAGCTATTGACATTTTGCTGGGAATAAACATTGTCTCTGTAGACATAGCCTGTAGGATCCTGAGCCTATTAGGTTCTGAGATGCCATTTGGTTTTCAAGTGAACACTTAGTGCTGATTTTGACCTTAGGAATACTCATGAGGTGTACACTCCTGTCTGCTGTAGAGACAGATTTTTGGAGACATTCAGTGTGCTACCTGTAAGATTTTTTAAAAAAGAAGGCTAATACTGGGGGTTCTCCTCCTGCAGTTGTCCTTTTTTCCATTTTTCTTCTGAGGATCCCTGGATATGCAAATCATGAGGCTATGCTAGAGGGCTTATCTGTTTTGCAAACCTTTCTTGGGGAAGAAGGACTTGAGGGTGGCAGTAAGCATTTTTCTACTGGTTATGTAAGTAGAGGTTCAAAAACTTCATTGAACTATCTATATTATTGCACAACAGTTAGGATGGTAAACAGGATTTGTTGTGGATAATATTCACCTTTGGATATGATTTGAAAGCTCTCCGAGTGTCTGAACATATAGGGTTTAAAAATATTAACAGGCACTTCTCAATGTTTCTCTTTCAAATAGTTTTTATGTAATATCTCTGTGTGTGCCTACATATATACAAATATATATGTTTGGGTTTGGGTTTTTTTTTTTTACCGTTATTGTGGTATTCAGTAAGAGGAAATAATTTGATCCAGGTCATACTAGGATCAATGAGAAAGTTACCATTGATTTTTCTGTGTAAATATATTAATTTCTCAAGTATCCAACTCTGGTCCCAGTTCCAGACACAGTGTTGTGATTGCTCTGTGCTGTCTATTTCTAATTCCTGTGTAATTGTATTATAACTGGTCTTACATAAATCCAGAGAATAGTTTTTGAATAAGCATGTTTTAATATGAATAATGGAGATAGTATGCCACTACAGAGTGACAAATTTGTGAGATACTTAGAGATAGTCAGAGATACTCATCAACCTCATTTTCATTATTTTCATGCTCATCCTTGGAACTTTTCTTGGCATGCATCTTTCTGTTTATTAAACTATTGGCAATTGCAAAAGACATGCAGGTCAAGTAGACTCAAGACCATTCTGACAAATAAAGCTACATCATGTAGCTGTATCATAGCAGAGTTAAGCACATGAATGCTATGAAAATGAGAATCTCTTTTTAAGGTGTTTTTTTTAAATTTTCTTAGACTTTTTGAAAGTACACTTCAGCACTCTGTATTGAAGAGACTAATTCGATGCTATAATCTCACATTTGGTGAGGGTTATATCACATTATTAAACTGGACTAAAATATGGGGTAGAATTTTAAATGTACCGACTTGCACCCATACCATGTTTTAAGCTATAAGGTCTAGAAAACTGAAGGAGTGTTTTGCATGTCTTTGTGTGTAGTTCTGTTCTTTAGTTGATAGTATGTAGGCCATTATGTAAGACAAACGGAGGACATGACTGAGACATACACATAATGAATGATAATAAACAAAATTGGATAATGCTATTTCTTATCTTTTAGGACTTAAGAGCAGGGAAGAAGCAACTAATATGAAGAGTACAATTAAAAAAACAAGGAAAGAATATTTTTATATCATTCCTAACATTTGGAACTCAGTCCAAAAGATATTTGACTCCTGATTTCAGCAGGATTCAGAGCAGTGTTAAGTCTCTATGATACATTTTTATTAATTAAAAATATTAAGAGTGAATAAACATGAAAAATTATTGTGAAAATCAGTAAGGAAAAGAATGGTGAAAATAAGGCAGAAATACAAGAGTAAACATGGATTTAGTGGTGTATTATCTATTTCTTTTGCAAAGCTGTAAAGATACACTTACAAACCAGATAATAATTTAAATGGGGAAAATTAGGAAACAAATTTATTAAGAGGCATGATTTACGTTAAAATTATTGCCTCAGAAATACTCATTGCTGAAAATAAACCTGAGGGAATGCTTTTCCACTTACTATAAGCCTGATTCTTGATCTTGCAGTATGCTAAGGTTTGCTTCTTGGGCTGTGTGCTTTAATTGTTTTGGCTCAGCATCATGCCGAATTGCAACCGTGGCCTTTAACTGCTAAGAGGATGTAACTCTAGTAAACAGAACAACATATCCATGGCAACCTACAGTTTTAGTTCTAACTTTTCAAAACACAAAAAGGTAATTATTTTTTTTCTTTATATTTTTATATTCCTATGGCTCCTAATAGCAGTGATGACCTCCTGGCTGGGCATTTCCAAGCTATTAATGACAGACTGAGTTATGCGACCTTGACTTCACCTGCAGCCATTAACTTTTCTATCTAGTCATTAACTGCTGAGAAATGCCCTCCCTTTTGGTCATTATTTCTTATATATGCATTTCTTAAATAGGCATTTTCTGTAACAATTACATGTCAGAGTAATTTCATATTTTTTATTAATAAGTGCTATCTTATCTTCATGTTCAAGCCACAGAGATCCTTTGACATCTAGCAGCTTGCACATCATTTAAGTTTCTAAGGAAGAGGTCATCATTTATGCACAGGCAAATGGGAGACAGAGGGCTTAAAACATCACATTTTACATGGGAGGAAAAAGCCTTGCATCATTTGAGTTAAATCTATGGAGCATATTCAGAAATGCTGAGGAATTCATTTTTTGATCGGGCATTTAGATGTACAATGTATGCCACAATACCAGCTAGAAAACCCTTAGCGTTAATAGTAAAGGTGACCTCTAAGTTATCCCTCCTGACTACCGGATCTTTAGACAAAATGGTTAGTAATTTCAGTGGGATTAATTTGCCAGCATTTTGCAGACCCTTATCTTATTTTCTGGAACTCATAGAGGGATCAGAATCCACATGATATATTTCTCTTATCTGTCAGTGCAGCAGCATAAGATAAAAGAAGATTCTTATTGAATGGATATATTTTTCATTGTCCTTCATACGATAGATTAAATGGGTCTTGTATGATTTTTCTTTTCCTGATAGAGCAAGCCATACTTCTACATAAATAACTTCTGTGTAATTTGAGAACTCTTATGAAGAGCTCAGTAATCAATTTCTGTAATTAGTGGCCTTACCTGGATCAAAAATTAAATGTTGCTGGAGGGGAAAAAGGTTGTAGCGTTATTTTCAAAGGTGGGACTTAGTTGTCTGCATGAATGACAAAGAATATTATCATATATGCCTGGAAATACCAGCAACAGAGGATTTGTTTAATTTGTTTGTTCCTGTAACTCAGACATACAGTTATACTTCTGCAAACATTGTTTGTTCAATGAAGTGCTTAGTCCTTTGCATAGGAAATGTCTCTGACAATATCCTTGACTAACAGGAAATATCTGTCCTATGAAAAGAAAAAATGTTTCCAGGAGATAAAATTTGTTGTTCTTTTTGTTGTTATTTTATTTAGGTGTCTGGTTTATTAGAACATATCATCCTAATTTTGTACAATAGAGGGGAAAAAAGCAGAGAGAGGTGAATGAGGCCAAAAGAACGTAAACTAAAGAAGTAAACTCTGCAAATCTTGATAAATGCAACTCCACCAGTAAGTGACAATATAGGTGAAACATTTCTCTTTTAAACTTTTTTCCATTAGTTTTTTGACAGGAGTACACTAGTTCAGCTTTAATGAGATTCTAGTGTAAAAACTTCAGGGCTAAATAAAAGAAACAAATCAAAAGGACCGGATGATTGCCATTTAATGTGAAAGAATGAAAGTGCAAACAATCATTGTATGACATCTAGCTGTGCTAGTCACTGCAGAATGACAGGTAGAACAATTCAAAGTTACTGATCTAAAGATGGAATAACAGCTCATATGTTTGAAGTGCTCAGAAGATGAAGAAATAAAACAGACTCTAAGATAAGACATGGTTAAGCCTTTTAAATTCCATGCCTTATTGTCAGCATCATTTGAACGCTTTTGTACACATTTTTTTTTCCCCTCGGAAACTATTTTATCGAAGGAATTACTTTTAAGAGCTGATTTTTATTATTATCCTTCAGGCTGAATGGTGTGTTTTGTTTTTCAACATGATGAGAAAAAATGTACACAATGAAAAGTATATTACTAGTTTGCTAAGCACCCATATTGTATACATTCAGAAGTATGTATTCTGAGGATATATTGTTAAGCTATGCATTTTAAGCAAGTTCAATAATTCACATGCTAATTTACTCTACAGGTAGCCTGACTTTTTTAACATGCAACCTAACAAATTTGTTATGAATTTCTGTATATAATTTCCTTGTCTATTCTTTTCTTGATATTATTTTAAGGCTCTAAGGAAAATCACCTATTCTTTCTTTCAGCAAGCTTTTTTATCAGTGGAATAACCTATTCTAGTTACTGCTGGAAACAATAATCTGTAATTGTTGCTTTCAGTCCTAATTTGGCCTGTCTCTAGTTTTTCATCTCAATCTAATCTAAACCTATTTGAGCAAATAAAATGATATTTACCTCATCCTCTGTTACAAGCTTTCAAGATTACAGGCTTCAGGAAAAATCAATACAAAATACCAGCTTAGCAGCAGGTTTGTGCTCAGAAAGAATGCTAACTTTTCTTCCCTGCATTTTCTGACTCTACTCCCCTGGAGTGAAAGCAAACCTTAGACTATAAGGAATGAAGGGGAAAAAAAGAAACACAAAAAATCCAGCCTTCAATGATGTGTTTGGTTCATGGTTAGTAGCCACTTTTGAGCTTACACGCCAAAGTGCAGTGCATGGTCAAGCTCCTAACCTTTAGCTTCTGCTTCCACGCTACACATCTTACAGAGTTCACCAAAAGGAAGAATCTCGACCTCACGGATGATTTTTCAGACTCAAATACCATCTTCATTTATTATTTATTTGCTTCAAGCAGTTGGGATTTGAGGTATCATCATACCTGACTGACTGATTTAAGGAAGTGGCCACCTCTCTGTGGGAGAATCTCATGAGAATAAAATCCTATTACTTTCCAAAAAGATTACTTCATTTGCTCCCTGAAATAAGCTTTTGATGAAAACATTTGAATGTTGAGTTTGTAAACAACCAAGAATTCTCAGCAGTGCTACCTTTTTTTCTTTTTTCTTTTTTTTTTTTTTTTAATGCTGAAAAGGATGTCTGGTTGTTTTTATTTTGATTTTGCTTTGTTCTGTTGTTGGGCTTTTTGACCAAGAAACCAATTAATACAGAACGATGGGTCTTTGTAATAACTGTGCTGTACCTATCAACCTTTTCAAATTATTTGTTCTCCCTCTTTGTGAAACAGAAAGGTTCTTCCTTTTAAAACTTATGTTGGATTTCTCTTTCATAGCTCTCTCTACAGGCTTCCTCTTCGCACCCCCACCTTGTGAATAGTCTCTGATTTGAAAAATTATGAGGAGTTACTTCGTCTCTCGTTTTAGACACTGTGGGATTGTAATCAGGTAATAGTTATGTAGTGTTTGAAAGAAGCTCTAAACCAAGTCAAATATTTAACTTAATCACTCCTTTTTGAAATATTTAATTCAGGACTCAAGTTTTCTCAGAAAAGTAACAAAATAGGTATGTCCTTTTCTTTGGCTGCCTGTATAAGAGTAACACAGACACGCTCAAAAAAGTAAATCACCTAAGTTTTTATTTCCTCAAGAATAGTAGCAGTTGTATCAATGCATTTAGGGAAAAAATAAAGATTATTTTAAATAAGAGATTAAGACCTAATTGTATTCACCTAACTGTGGTTACTAAATTACTAGCCTAGTTACTCTAGGCACAGCAGTAATCAATGGAGGGATATAAGTACCTTCAGAGTGCTTGAGTCTTAGGTGAACTGAACTGCCCTTTGGAGATGTTTATTTATTTTCATTGAATATAGAGGGTGGTCAAGGTAACCTCAGGTGTTTCATCCTAAACTTATATAGGATAAATCCTAAGTGATAATTTTACTGCTAGCATCTTCTAAGCCATAAGACCCCTATTCTGGAGACCTTCTGTCACCCATATAGGGTTCTCCAGAAACCCAGAGTGGCTGAAATGTCTATTAGTTTCTAGTTCAACCCTGACAGAAACAACCAAAGCTTAGGAAAAGCTGTTCCTACATGTAATTACTTTGGGTTTTTAGAGTGATTTGTTAGATGCAAGTCTTTGAAAAATGGTAGAACATTATCTCACTCCCCTCATGTGTCCAAGATTTGCCAGTGTTTAGGTGAAGTCAAGTCTCTCCTGCATCTCTTTCTTTTTCTCTCCAGTCCTCTTACCTGTGGTAATGATTTATCCTGTAGTCTCAGATGATTATGTGTCTCCTTTCTAAAAGAGCAAAATGGGACAGCTTACACGAGCCAGAGCTGTTGTTCCAAGATCTCCCCAGATTCTTTTATCACTTACATTGAGCTCATGTTTTGAGGCTATATTTTCTTAATGAAGACAAAAATCTGAGAAATATAATTTTTAAAACAACCACTGATATTTTATACTACTGTGTATTGGTCCCATTAAGCTTCATGAAGATTGATCCCCATTTTTTAATCTAACGTAAGATTATTGTGATCAATTTGCCTGTGTATCTGTCAATTGTGCTGATAACTTTTGAAGTTTTCAACCATTTTCAAGCAAATTTGACATACAGGTAAAAGTCTTAAGAATTCTATATTCCTGAAGTAGGCTGATACTGCCTATCCCATCCATATACACAATTCTTCTGCCAGCAATGAGGTATTGTGTCCTGTTTAGCTCAGGACCACAACAAGAACTTTAACTCCACTTTATCCCTGTGTAATTTCTGGATTCCACCAGCTGTTTTGAAGAATCTCTCAGCATTTTAGGCTAGATTTACAAAATTAAACTCACCACATCTATATGTAATTTTGACCAAAACCCTGACCAAGCAACTGTTCTATTCCAAGAGCTCCTTTACATTTAGTTTTCACCACTCCTACTGTAGCTGTTTCCGGATAAATCTGGCTGAAATAATACATTCATATAGCATAGACACAGTTCTATCTGTTAAAGGTGTTGAAAAATTGGTGTAACCTCCTTCTAAAAAGTTACAAAAGTTTTCACTGACTGCTACAGAAAGTATTTCACCATGGCAAAATAAACAAAACCTGACTCATTAGGGAAGTGTACACTCAGTGAAAATGACAAATTCCTTCTTCAAAAAAAAAAAAGTCTATGACATCTTTTAGCAGAATGTTTTTCCACGTCTATGATTTTTAGGAAAAATCAAATGGAGGTGGCTGAAAATCAGCAAAGCTTGGGGTTCATCCTGATTAGCTGCCTGGACAGACTTTCTGTGTCAAGGGACAAGGGATATTTTCTTCAGGGAACTACTGCTAGATCATTTAAAGTATTTAGGCAGCTGAAAATGTAGACAGGATGAATCCTTCAGTTTATCTTCCAAGACCATGGCGCTTGAGGATTTTGGAAGATTCCAGGAGATCTCATTTGAGTATTTAATACCTATATAGTCTTAAAAACTGGTAAAAGAAAGATCAGTGTCACACTGAGCCAATGATGCAGTGGACCAATCTTCAGTTCAATTCAGTTTTGGTCATTTTTGAGGAAGAAATTATGAGGGTTTTTTGTGAAAAGAAACAATACTCTAGACATTCTAATCTCCTAAACATAAAAATATTTGAAGGAGGGAAGAGATGCTTCAGCACAGTTTCAATGGAGGGAAGCTGGAGAATGCAGAATACCTAACTGCATCTCATTCAATCAGTGGCTCTTTGTTGATCATGGACTGTAGTAAACTCCAATGGAAGATTGGAGGGCGGTTGCCAGACCAGACTCTCCACAGTGCCCCCCCAGGTTGTGCACAGCAGTAGGAGATGGACATCACAGTTGGGAACTGGAGTGAGCTTGCACAGGAGATGGTTATGCCTGCTAAGTATCCCAAGAAGTACCTAGCAGCATTTCCCTAGCAGAGCGAAAATGAACAGTAGAGCAAGGACAGGGCCAGTTTCATCCAGTAAAATCTGAAAAAAAAAAAAAAAATCTTTATTTATCAGAAACATCTTGTGCTATGGAATCCATATTAACAGACACAGGAACACAGAAGATTGTGATACTTTTACAAGTACTGAATATATTCAAAGAATATATTCAAGCAGTAAAGTGCCATGTTAGTAGAAACGTTACATCCTTACATAGCCCTCTGTAAGATTTTATTCTACTATGATGCCAGTGGTTAGAAGTGACATAGTGTAAACTTCTGTGATGTAATGTAACCAATGAAGAGAAATAGCTGCCTCCAGAGGACAGTTCAGGAGCTCTGTATTGGAGGAGACATTTAAATGATGTCTATTCACTCCCCTGTGCTCCTCCAGTCCATTTACTGTAGCCACGTGTTGTTAGTAGTCTTGTATTTCACTGATAAGATCTTCAGAAAACTGGTATATTTATACAGTTTCTAATACAATGGAGTATTATCTTGTAAACCCTTGGTACCACCAATATAGGAATCAACACAACTACCGCTATAAATGGCAACAGCAGCACTAATAGAAGTATTCATTAACAGTAATAACAAATTCTCTCAATTCCTAGTCATGCATTTGTAAGACAAGCTTTTTAACAACGTGTCAGTGCTGGTTTTTGAAGAAATAATACTTTCTGAAGGATTAAAGGTTGCATAATCGTAATGACATGACTTCCTCTGGAAAGTCTAAATTGACAGAAAACTCTGAGAATGCAGAGACAACGGAGGCAGGCTGATTCTTAAGGGCAGCTGCTCCTTCCTCTTCTGAGCAGGGTGACAAGAAAAGGTAAACAAGAAAACGACAGAAGTCACACCTCCACAGCTGCCAAGAAACCTTTGTCTTCCAGAAGGTGGTCAAAACCTAAAATTTTCCCGTAGATGCTGAGAATCAAAACATGGCACCTTCAGACTTAAAAGAACAAGTCTCAGCCAGCTGTGCCACAGAACTGATATTTAAGTACTTTTTGCTATCTCAGGGTGCAAAGACTTGTCTTACCTTTCTAATACTGTCAGGCTCTATATTTATTGTCATCAAAGAGCACTGGATATCTTCATGTATTTTTTTTTCTCCTTGAAAGACTGTTAGGCTCCTCATTTTTTGGTTTTACATGCTTATCAGTTCTAAAAATAGTTTCTTTGTTTCTGACCTCACTTCTAGTAATCTAAATGTAGAATTTCCAAGATAAGAATTTGGTTCTAAGTCTCACTGCCTTTAGGTGTTGAACCTGACTAATTGTTTCACCTCTCTGAAACTTAAAACTCACAGAATGCCATCATAAGACCTATTTTTAAACCACAGTTTTGCAGTATTGCATTCCCTCCATTCTTCACTAGCAAACATTTTTTCTTGGTGGCTTAGCCCAAGGATCTAAACTGTACTTTGTTGTTCATCCTGTACATCCAATTGTGCAATTGTACCCAGCCAAGTGGTGTGGGTTTGTGCCTAACATTAATTAAGTAGAACAGATAACTTCTAATACGTGGCCTCTCAATTCTGAAAGGCTAAATTACATCAAAGGAAAAAAGTATAGAAGTGAATGTCTTAACACTAAACACTATTCATCCATATGCCCAGGAAATACTGGAGAAGTAAAGAAGCTTTAGGATGCTACACAATGCAGAACTGCTTTGCCCACATGTGCAAATAATGATAGTCTAAGGGGGAACACATAAAGAGTCTTTCCCCCCAAAAACCCCAGACATGATAAAGGCTTCTACTTTGCTTTTGTCACCTCTAAAAAATTATTTTATTTGAACTAACACATTTTCTTCTGACTTTCCTAGGAAAGGCAGCAGGATGCTTAATTTGGGGGGGTTATTAAATGCAATTTTTGTGCCTTTCCATGTTCTTAAAAAGTAAACTTCCTAAAACACCACTAAGAAAAAAAAGAAAGAAAAAAAGGAAATTGATGCAGAATGGGTAATACTGAAGGAAATTCAGAAGTTTGGACAGCTTTCCTTTTACTTTTCCATTGAGATACTACTTTTTTTCTGAAGTTTGGAATGGTTTCCAACTATTGGCTTTTTTTTTTCTCCCTGAGATGGTTATTTTTTCATATTTTCTCCTGCTGCTGGGGATTCCGTCTCAATTGGAGGAAGCAGGCATTGAGGTCAAATTGCAGCTTAAAAAAGTGTTCAACCTCTATTTCAGGGATGAACAGAAAAAAGACCCAACAGTCTAAACAAATGCAGAAACTCAGAAAGAACGATTTATTGGTAAAATAAATCCCACCCATTCAGATGATGAGAAATGAATATTATTAGGCAGAATATGCTTCTACTTTAAAGACAATTTAGGTGTCCTTAAAGTTGAGATTGTAAGTATCTTTAAATTTTACCAATTACTTGTACATAGAGGAATTTGGACTGAAATGAAATTCAGCATGCTATGCATCAGTAGAAATCTCACAGTAAACATCCTTTTTTATTCTATATTCTTAGCTTGCATTTCTTGTGCTTCTTGGTGGATTTTGCCAGACTTGTTTTGCTGTATTTCAGTGAATAAATTGTAATTTTTAAAAGCTTTTTTCCTAATTTACAGAAGTAATTTCTTTTAAAATTAATATATACAGCAGAACATTCTAAATTTAAGAAAATTAATTGTACAATGTAATGAAAGATTTTTCTAGATCTAAGACAACATAATTTAAAATAGTCAGCTTAATGTTCTGAAATATAATTTTGCTTTTGTTGCGGTTGAAAAATGAAGGTTTCTTTTATATACTGTATATCCCAAGATGATTTCAAAGCACTTACACTTAGAAAAGCTAGCTACTATTACATATGAATTTTCAAAGCTTGCCAAGGCTTTGGAAGGAATGATGAAAATTACTATTGCACGACCTTCAGGTTTTCTTTGTTTCATAAAAGGCTAAGATAGCATTTTTGTCATTTTTCTTTCAGCTCAGGTCTTTCATCATAAATATCAAAGCATGCAATTATGCCTGCTCATATTCTGCCTGTTTTCTATCCATAGTGATGGTGTTCTCTTTTAGGATACCTTTTTCTTTTGTTTTTCACAAATCTGAAAGAAGTCCCATGTTTTTGTTGAGTGCCATAAATTGTTCATGAAATGTATGTTGCACTGATTAAAAAGAAGAAGAGTTGATTAAAATGGCTTTTATTCTTTTTTTCTAAGCAAAATCCTAAAGTAATGTTCAAGTGTCAAACCTAACAGGATCATAGGAGACTGATTTGGCCTACAGGTGGAATTTTTAAATACTGCTCATTGTAACAATGGGATGATCTGCTTTTCTATTAAAATTAGTTTCATGCTGAATTATTCCTGTTGTTCCTTTTCATTTTTCATGTATAACTTGTTGTTCTGTCTTGTTGTGTGGTTTCATATGGCCTGATCATCAAAGACATAGAATGCCCATAGCTGCTGTTGCCTAAATTAAGTCATAGTTTCATAATATACTTTAAAATTATGTTACTTCTATGTATGTCTTAACTACTTCAAATGAGTGTCCATTTGCTTTTTTGCATGTGTTTACTGATCTATTCCAATTTACAATGCATATTGGCATAGCACAGGTGTTATATTAGACTGAAAATCCATGGTTCATTTGCTTCTGAAATATCTTTTTTATTTGGTTTTGGTTTTTTTACAACCACTACCTTAAACACTAATAACAACTTATACAGTAAAAATATTAGAATTCTATTAATTGACTGAAGAAAAAAAATTTCTTTCTTGAAAAACAGAACAGCAAACCTTTTTGTTAGTGCTTGCAGGAACACACCTCCTCATTTTTTTGTTTATTATGCTCAGATTTTTATCAAATTTACAATGACACAAGGAATACATTGTTTTCATCAATTTGAACTGTGCTGTCACATGAATGTGAACTTACTGGCTATGTCTTAAGTTAAATGTCAAAGCATATGCATTTTCTACATAGAATAAAATTGATTTCAAGTTTCTTTTAACAGTGGTGGAGCAAAAAAAAAAATCCACTGTATTTTTAAACCAAGTAGAACTGCCCCAGCATGTGTTAATAAAAATGTATATGCCTAAATAGTAACAGTGTTACTCACAGTACCTAACATAAAAAATATTTTTAACAATAATAATTTGAACTATCAAAACCTTACTATTTAATAAGATTTGCTGATGTGAGATTGTGATAAAATGAATAAAATTTGTTCAAAAATAAAAAGCTTAATTTAATTAAGAGAATAGGCATTTTTCAATCCTCTTAAAAAAGAACATGAGAAAGGAACAAGCAAAAGGGAGAGGCTTTCAGAGGGGTTTTTTGCATATAGCTTTTGAAAAGTCCCTCTTCAGCATATAAAGACTCCCAGCAAAACCCTCAGCATAATGGCTATGTGTATCAATACTGCAAAAGAAAGGAAGATGACACTCACCATAAGAGAGTTCATTAATTCTTAAGACTTCTAAAATATTAATAGGACTTTCAAACAACATTGCTTGCTTATGCAGTGTCCATTCAGTTCACTGTGAAGTTGAGATGATAGGTGGAAATTCTTAGATTACTATATATCCTTCTTCCTACATCACAGTCTGTGCTTGCTTATTTTCCACAGTGAATGATAAATATGCTCAGAAGTTATTGTACATTAAAAAAACCTGACATGATAAAGTATCTGAGAGCTATAAACAAAGCAGCTGCTTTAGAAACTTTTTAATTTCTGTAGCAACTCATGGAGGATTTCGGCTTCTGCCTATCTGAAATCCTTTTGAAGCAACTTGGCTTCTACATTGCCTCTTTCTATCAGCCAAAAACTGCATTTCAAATGTTAAACCTCAATAATAAAGGGATCTTATATTGAATAACACTAAAAGGCATTTTGTTCTCCATCCATAATACTTGGATCTCAGAATACTTTAAAACCTAGCCATAAAACAACTGATGCTAAATTTCTTTTTAATTGAAAGAAACTCCTTAATCTATTTTAGCATTTCTTATGCTTACTATAGAATAGCAATGACACTGTTATTTTTTGCAGATTATAAATCTATCTCCCTATAAGCATATCATCATCCATGCTGAAATAATAGCTTCAAGTAATAAAAGTTTGCCTTTGCCTTTGTTAGGAAAACCATAAAAATGAATTAAAAAGTATGCAAAGTAATATGAAGACATTCTAAAGTATTCCCTTTTGCCAGAGGCAGACACTATTAGAGACTGATGCAGGTGTAATATTTATGATCAAGGCTGAAGAGGACAGAGCTTTGTTAATAAAATTAAGGAGGTATTCCCAATTGCACAAGTGTAAAGTGTGGGTTCCAACCCAGAACCAGGCAGAATACTTCAAAGATAGGGGGTGGAGGCTTTACTTATTGCTTTCAGTATAAGCAATAAATAAATAATAAAATAAAAAAGTGAGATGAAATGTGGTATAGTGGGAAACAAAGAACCAAGCAATGGAAGGTAACATACATAATAACAATTATAAATTACAATGATCACTGGAACATCATGGCAGCAAAAGAACAAATTATGCTGTGTAGTTGACAGAAATCAGAAAAAGGAAAGAGTCTTCTTCCCCAAATGTTGCATAAAATATAAGGCAAGGAAAGGTGTCAGTGAAGGGGGTTCCGATAGTGAAAATCTGTATATTTAAAGGTTAGCTCTCAAGAATAAATGTAAGCAAGTTGTATTGCAGTACTGACTTTATCATTAGGAAAACAATATTGAATGCTTAGCAATAAAGAAGCTCAAAGATGTTACTAATTTTCTATTACTATTAATCACTATTTCTGATAATTAAATAGTAATAATAATGTGATTCACTTAAACCAGCACAGTGCCTCAAAAAGCCAGGTTTAAAGATGAGTGATCCTTTAAACCATTTCTTTCTAGAATTACAAATTCTAAAAGCACACAGGAGGAGTAAATTGGAAGTGATAATATACAGGAATTGTTTGAAAACAATGGGGCCACTAAGAAGAAGTGACCACAATATAAATTATTTCAAAATTGCAGGAGTAAGACTCAAACCAAAAACAAGTACTGTGACATCAAATTACAGAAAGGATTTTTCATTGGGGTTTTGTTGTTTCTTTTAATAGCATAACTAGTCAAAACAACCCTAATATCAAACATGGGGAAAATTAAATTTTGACTCAGGATAGACATATGTTGACTGTGTTATAACAGAATTATGGAGAGCATAACTTACTTCAGCAGAAAATGTAAGACAAATGTCAGTATTTGTAAATGGAAAAATCTGCAAGATTACTTGAGCCAAGCTGGAAATCCTATCTTTGTGAACCCAGTAGAAAGAATCATAAATTGTGTCAGACAAACATTTAAAATAGAGTGAGATCCAAGAAGACAAAAAAAAAACATATATCCAGAGACTAAAAAACAAATAATGTATTATTTAAGTATGAAAGAAACAGGAGGTATATGTGAAAATTTGTGGTCTTCAGGGTTCCCAAGGGCTTATGGGACAGACTGTGAATGATAAGGACCTAGTGAGAAAATGGTTCATTTCTTCCCAACAGTATTCATCTTAGGTCATACAGTATCTTCAAGAGGAGCTCCTTCTTCAATGTTAATCCTACTGTACCATTATCTTCAGATGTCTTAGTTTATGGATGACAGATGACACCAAGCTGAGTGGTTCATTTGATATGCCTGAGGGAAGGGATGTCATCCGGAGGGACCTTGACAGGCTTGAGAAGTGGGCCCAAGTAAATCTCGTGAAGTTCAACAAAGCCAAGTGCAAGGTCTTGCACCTGGGTTGTGACAATCACAAGTATCAGTACAGACCAAGGGATGAATGGTTTGAGAACAGTCCTGTAGAGAAAGACTTGAGGATATGGTAGATGAAAAATTGGACATGAGGCAGCAACGTGCACTTGCAGCCCAGAAAGCCAACCATATCCTGGCTGCATAAAAAGAAGAGTGACCAGCAGGTTGAGGGAGGTGATTCCCTCTACTCCACTTTCATCAGACCCCACCTGGACTGCTGCATCCATCTCTAGGCCCTGCAGTGCAAAAAAGGCGTTGATCTCTTAGAGCAAGTCCAGAGGAGGGCCATAAAAAAGATCAGAGTGCTGGAACACCACTCCTATGAAGAAAGGCTGAGTTGAGGTTATTTAGCCTTCAGAAGAGAAGGCTTTGGGAAGACCTTATTGTGGCCTTCTAACTAAAAAATAAATAAATAAACTGGGGTCAGTGACCAGAAACTAAATTGCTGGAAGAAGAAACCTAAGCTAGGAACTCACCAGAGAAAATAAATTGTCTCACAAAACACCAGTCAGGCCAAACTAGCCTCAGTCCTTGACTAACTGACTTTGTTATCAACAGCACCAGGAAAAAGGGGGAACGGGATAGGGGCAGTACAAGCTGTTACGTACGTCACCAAAAGTAATGTGTTCACTTCCAAGTACACTAAAGTAGTTTGCAATAGTGTATTAATGCAACATACTTATATTCAAACGCAAAATCAATGAAGCTGAAGTATCATGAAGAAGTTTGACAGAGGAGAAAACCAAAAGTGACAGTGCAAAGTGATGTGGAATTTAGGTGCTACTAGATTTCTAATAAGTTCATTTATATATCTTTCATAAAATGGTACATAAAGAAGCCTGAATCCAGAGCACCAATTCAGATATCCAGTAGAATGTTAATCAGGAGACCTTAAGGACAAGTAAGTAAAAAAAGATGAAATATTATATATGACCATGTGATGACCCAGGGATTGGTTTTAGGAAATTTACCAGTAATTAAATAACTGGAATGATCTTCAGTACAGTAAAATGTTTCCAGGGGTATGGAGACCCTTAGATCTGTGCACTAGACAATTTTTGCTATGCCATGTACTTCAGTGTATTTCTGTAGGACACTTGAAAGGTATGCTAGGACATTATCATTGAACTGTCCAATCTAACATGGCAGCTTGCTCTTCAGGATCTCTCTGAAAAAAACATCTCTTTCAGTGTATACATGTATGTATATATATACTTCCTGGTAGCTGGGAGCAAAGACAAATTAACTTAAGATTGTAACAAAGAACAGGTTAGCAGAAATCTGTATTCAGCAGAGGAAACAAAGTTCTAGCCACTCATATCTGACTTTTCTTTAGCCTTAGCCAGAGTAAATCAGGCAACAAGATTCACTAAACGTTGCAGAAGTTAAACCTCGTGTTTGTAAATCTAGTTAATTATGGCATATATGTTTGCTTTTCCAGCAAAGCCAGTGAGAGGGAAGCATGAAGAGATACACATTAGTAAGAGTCAGGTGTAAAGGAGTTCATTTTTGCTTGATTTTCAGTTTCTAGTCAGTTAAGATTCTTTGGATCTTTCTGTATAGAAAACTACCACAAAACCTTCCTAAATGTATTTAGCTTTTCTTGGGCTAATCCCTTAGCAATTCATTTGTAACTATCCATTCAATTAGCATAGCACCTATTACCCTTGAAATTCTAGGGCTTACTACCTTAGACAAACTAAAGCTTTAGGAAGTGTTAATTAGGAGTTACGGGACTTAATTAAGCTGGAGGAAGAAAAAAAGTTCTCAAACACCATGTTGCATTGTAACATGTATTTCTATTCAGAATAACAGTTAATTCTGTTAGGAATAACAGTTAACAATATTTTAGTTTAAGGATCCATACATCAAACAAGAAGAAAAAAATTAAAGTTTGACTTGCATAAGCTTTTCGAAGTGTGATACGTTATGTATAAAGCCACCTCAGTTCCAGCATTGTTACAAAAGTGATAACTGAATGTCTTAAGCAGAAGAAACTTTACTCATGTCCTGTAATTCAGGTAGTGTTCCATAAAACAAACAAAATTCCAAAAATATCTGGCTGGGATACTAAGCATGCTGGAACTTCAATCTCTAAAGGTCTTCGGTGAACAGGTGTTAAAAAACGGTTCTGAATATTCCTTCCACTAGTAAGAATCCACTAGGAAGGAAGAAGATTGACTAAAGCTGTGTTTTGACAAGAAGAAACATTTTCAAAATATTATGTCAAGTCCTGAATAAAGTTCTTTTGAAGAAAAGGTGTGGCCAGATTTTAACCTGTGTCAATAAATGAAGTATTATTGCATTTGGTCTTTCACTGTCTTTATAAGTAATGCTTATTCAAACAATACTTCCAAGTGACTTTGGTTTGATCCCCCACTTCAGGAGGAAAATACCTGTCTGATGAATCAATATAGATATATGTAGATACAGAACGGAACGTAGCAACCAGTGATGAGGAAAAGGCTGAGGTACTTAATGCCGCCTTTGCCTCAGTCTTTAATAGTGAGTCCAGTCATCCTCAGGGTATTCCACCCCATGAGCTGGAAGATAAGGATGAAGAGCATAACATACCCCCCTTAATCCAGGAGGAATTAGTTAGGGACCTGCGACGCCGTCTGGACACTCACTAATCTATGGGGCCTGATGGAATCCATCCAAGAGTACTGAGGGAACTGGCAGAGGTCCTTGCCAAGCCACTCTCTATCATCTATCAGCGTTCCTGGTCAACAGGGGAGGTCCCAGAGGACTGGAGGCTTGCCAGTGTGACTCCCATTTATAAGAAGGGTTGGAGGGAGGATCCGGGGAACTACAGGCCTGTCAGCCTGACCTCGGTACCGGGGAAGATTATGGAGCGGTTTGTCTTGAAAGCACTCACATGGCAACTCCAGGATAAGAGGGGGATCAGGCCCAGTCAGCATGGGTTTACGAAAGGCAGGTCCTGCTTGACCAACCTGATCTCCTTCTATGACCAGGTGACCCACCTAGTGGATGAGGGAAAGGCTGTCGATGTTATTTTCCTAGACTTCAGCAAGGCCTTTGACACTGTCTCTCATGGCATAATCCTTGAGAAGCTGGCGTCTCGTGGCCTGGATAAGTGCACTATTCACTGGGTGAAAAACTGGCTGGATGGCTGAGCCCAGAGGGTAGTGGTGAATGGGGTGAAATCCAGTTGGCGGCGGGTCACAAGTGGTGTTCCCCAGGGCTCGGTGTTGGGCCCTGTTCTGTTTAATATCTTTATTGATGATTTGGATGAGGGGATTGAGTGCACCCTCAGCAAGTTTGCAGACGACACCAAGTTGGGAGGCAGGGTCGATCTGCTTGAGGGTAGGGAGGCTCTACAAAGAGATCTGGACAGGCTGGATCGATGGGCTGAGGCCAATTGTATGAAGGTCAACAAGGCCAAGTGCCGGGTCCTGCACTTCGGTCACGGCAACCCCATGCAGCGCTACAGGCTTGGGGAAGAGTGGCTGGAAAGCTGCCCGGCAGAGAAAGACCTGGGCGTGCTGGCTGACAGCCGGCTGAATATGAGCCAGCAGTGTGCCCAGGTGGCCAAGAAGGCCAATCGCATCCTGGCCTGTATCAGGAACAGTGTGGCCAGCAGGAACAGGGAGGTGGTTGTTCCCCTGTACTCGGCACTGGTGAGGCTGCACCTCGAGTACTGTGTTGTTTTGGGCCCCTCACTACAGGAAAGACATTGAGGTGCTGGAGCGTGTCCAGAGAAGGGCAACCAAGTTGGTGAGGGGCCTTGAGCACAAGTCTTATGAGGAGCGGCTGAGGGATCTGGGGTTGTTCAGTCTAGAATAGAGGAGGCTGAGGTTAGATCTTATCGCTCTCTACAGCTACCTGAAAGGGGGTTGTAGTGAGGTGGGTGCTGGTCTCTTCTGTCAGGTGGCTGGAGATAGGACAAGAGGAAATGGCCTCAAGTTGAGGCAAGGGAGATTTAGGTTAGATATTAGGAAAAATTTTTTTACTGAGAGGGTTGTCAAACATTGGAATGGGCTGCCCAGGGAAGTGGTTGAGTCACCATCCCTGGAGGTATTCAAAAAGCAAGTGGACAGGGTACTCCAGGGCATGGTTTAGGGGGCATGGTTAATGGTTGGACTCGATGATCTTGAAGGTCTTTTCCAACCAAAATGATTCTATGATTCTATGATTCTATATCAGGCACATATTTCCTCATTCAAGTAATTTGATCAGAACAACATTTTGTGCATGCTTAGAAATATTATCTGCTATGATATAGATGTCTACCACTTTTCTGAATATACTGTCCACAATTTTATCCTCCAAATCAGTTTTAATTTTGGAAATGAAAAATGTTAACAGACTCAGAAAAATTTCTTCTGGTAAGTTAAATGAAAAATCTACATGAAAATCACTGAAATATCTGACAAGCCACCTAAAACTAAATTCATAGTTATTAATGGCATAATAGAGTAGCCTTTCATATTATGATCATGACTATGGGACAGATGTGTCTTGTTTCATCTTTATTGCAGCTTCAAGGTTGCAGTTCATCCATGGTGATGAACATTCGTGGTGAAACATTTGAGATCCAGACTGTAGACACAGCCAAAGCATGCAGAGATTAAGTTTTCCTGTAAAGTAATCTTAAAGAAGGATTGGTGTGTCTTTGTAACTGTAAGAGATAGGCTTAATACTATCTAGCCTGTAGAGGAACGGTATTTTGAATTATGCTGCTTCAGAACAGTAAGTAGGTTCTACCTCTGAGTAACTTCCTTAAGCATGGGTCCAGATCCATAGAAGTTAGTAACACTTTACACTGTCTACTCCTTTGCTTGGGCTAATTAGAAAAAGAATTGAGAGTCTTGGTTCCCTGTTTTCCTAAGTAAAGTAAATGTGAATGTGATAGAAAGATCAGCAGACAACAGGGCGAAGGTGATAGCCAGGTAGTGGTGAAGGCCAGCTGTAGATAAATAAATACCCAGGAACGACGGGTTTGTAGAAAAGGAATAGTTTCAAAGAATTGTTCCCTCCCTATGTTGCTACCGATGTGGGTGCTGCACTTAAATAGTGCAAGTACAGCATAACCGCAGTCTCTGCGTTACATATTTTTCCCTTAAACTTTAGATCACAAAGTGTCATGGCATCAGTTAAGCATGATTGCAAATAGTCCTTTAAAGTATTACTGTACATTGTGATATTAAACCATTTCTTGCCTAAATCAGAAGCAGAAGAGACCGCTTAATGCTGGATACATATATAGTAATGACAAAGACATGGTAGAAACAGTGTGATCCTTTTAAGTTTTTATTTAATATATTTATGACCTATATTTCTTTGGGTTTCAAAGAGATTGAAAGAGTAAAAATTGTGATAATTATATCAAAAGCCTGAAATGTCAATAATATAGGTACCTGTATTAAACAGAACTTATGCAAACTGTGTTTTTTATTTTAGCATTTTTACTTCAGCCTCCTAAGTTACAAAAGATGCAGATGCCTTCTTATATCTAGCCTTGAAGGTGATACAGTGTATTGATTTGACACATCTTGAGACCTAATAATCAAGTACATGTTTTTATGATTGGCTGATGTTGCCTTGTGTCTGGCTGCTTAAAGAATGTTAAGTTGACTGAGGTCATCTGTAGCCTATAGATAATCTACACGACTAATAAAAATGCTAAGTAGACTGTCATCTGTTTTCCAATCATATCAAACCTCCTAATCCAATTTGTAATTTTCAAGATGGAACTAATCTAAAAAATAAAATAAAATATAAATGTTTACTAGAACAGAGTGATATATTTCTGGTACGTATCTAGTTGCATTTTAACATTTGAGCTTTCTTTTGAAAGGCTATGAGTGAATAGCATAGCCCGGTAAATTTTTAACAGATCTTTATGGACAGAACATTGTACCAGTGATTATTATCCAAAGTAAAAAAACCCCAGCTGTATGTGAGCCTCAGATATTTGGAATGCATTACTCTATAACCTTAAAAATCCAGTTTGTGCTTTCTCATAAGGTATTTTCAGCTGCAGATTCATATCTGAGTACGGTATCTGGTTGAAAGTATACGTTATAAATATAATAGTAATATTTGGTACTGCTTACAGTCAACTACAAACATTTTCTTTTGCTGATGTGGTAAAATGTTGTATATTTCAGTTGAGTGGACTTAGAGATATAACACATAGGAACTGTGACTATGGAATACTGTATTTCAGTGCCATGGCAAAACCCTAAATTTAGCTGTGGATCCAAGACTACCCTTCTTCAAACTAGTGGGTGTTAGCAAAGAAGCTGTGGTCCAAAAGTTCACACTGTCAGAGAGTAAGTATTATATTTTCTTTCTAAGATGTACATCTAAAGAAAATCAGATGTTAATATAGACTATTAATTTCCATTTTCATCGTTAGTGAGATAATTTCCTAACTTCATTTAAGCTTGGTTTAAACTCACTTACACATAGCAATATATTGGAGGGTTCATTGATATGTTGTCAGTCTTGTCCAGTTATGTGAATACAGATTTTACAGCATAAACCAGTCGGTAAAAATTTACCACGACTTTCTGCTGCAGGGCCTTTAAATCCAGTAGAATCACAGGCAGATGTGGCCATTTCCCAATTCACTATCTGCCAATATATTTTAAGTTTCTCTTCAGTTTGTTTTTTAAAGGTCAGATTCCTGAAATAATGTAAACGTGTTTAGGTTAGAGCATTAAATATTGATTCTGAATGTTTTTAATTATATAATTAATATAACAAATCAAACAGATTCATACATGAGACTCCTATTATTTAGCCTTTGTTTTCAGTGGTACAGCTGTGTATTACAAATACAGAATAAAGAGTTAAAAATTTTAAGGCCCAAAATTTGTCTTGGCTTCTGGTGTCTTGTTCAGACTGGGGAACTTACGGTATTTTCCATCCAGCCTAATCTCCTCATTTTCCTTCCTGTGAAAACCAGAGAGAAGGGGAAAGGCTGCAGTGTTGGGTTCCCACATGTCATCCTAAAATAGGACGGAACAGAGAAGACTAGGAGCTAGGAGGTGCTCCTACATACCAGCCATGCTACCACTAAAGATTAGCTAAAAAGACATAAGTATTATTTTGCTTAGTAGAAGAATGACGAGAATGAAATTACATGCCCTGTTCTAGGAGAGGTATTCACAATACTGAGCAAGGTGCTCAACTTCCATATACAGTGAATGAGAAGAGCTTTGTACTTCATGATAGAATGTCAGGTGTGCATGATGAAGGATGCAAAATGAGACAGTAGGAAAAAGTAAATTAACAATAAACATTTGGGCATTCTTTTTATTTGATAAGTCTTTCTTCAAACAGCAAGCCTGTAAATAAGTGAAATTGTGAACTCTTTTATGGTGAATTTTGAGTTTTTTGACAAGATGGGCACAATTTATTTGCCCAAAGATATGTCTACTGCCATTTAAGGCATTAGGTATCCTACCTGGCTTCTACTCTCATCATGAAATAGATCTGCAAATATTTTGCTATATTTTTCAATCACATATGAGGGTCACAGCTTATTTTCTTAGTTCCTCTTTCATGTATCCTTTAGAAGTAATGTATAGATTTCCAGGACCTTTCAGACAGTTTAAGAGGGACATTCTGCTTTCAGGTAAACTTTGATGACATTTTCAGACATTTTGCCACAGTCATTGTTTCTTTTAAAAACAAACAAACAAAAAATGGTTTGTTTGTTTGTTTTTTTCCTAAATAAAAAATGAACCTGATTAGGGTTTTGATTACTTTCAGGATAGGGGATTTAAAAAAACTCTCCAAATATAAAACAAAATAAATTTTAAAAATGCATCACTGAAATACTGTAAACGGACAAAATTAACCTCCATTCTCAGTGACAGGGATTTTAACACAGGTCCATTATCCTTCTTCTTTACAAAATAAAATTACTGAAATCTACTTATGTAACACATAAATGTGATTTTTTTCTTAACCTCTTTTGGATACTGTAGAATCCATGTTTTTTGTCAGGCCTTCCAACTTTAGGAATTGTCAATGCTATGACTACTTTAGCTGTAGCTGAACTATTGCACACATAATCCCCTGAACTAAGGATCATTTTCAAGTGATTATTTTCTAGGTGAGATAGTTTAATGTGCAATAAAAAAATCTAAACTGCAACTTAGAGAAAAATGAAAAATGCTCTGAAAAGTTACTTGGAAATCTCTTAGTTATAGCTAAAGTCTGCCTACTCCCTACAGTGCAGAATAAAAATTTTCTACCTTCCTTTCTTCCCGGTTTGGCCAACTAGAAACTTATCTGATTGTGATTTCAGCCAAAGAGAAAGATAAAGGCATTGCCTTCACCCTTTCTGTAGTAGAGTCATGGCAAAAAAAACTGGTAGCTGTTAGGAGAATTGATGTTCGTTCTTGTTCAGGGCAGCCAGTCAGGAATGTTGAAACACTTTCTGAAACAGTGAACTCATTTTTAGCTATGCCAAAGTAAGGGTCGATGTGAAGAATTTCACCTTACTGTGGGTGATGCCTGATGTTGCAATCAACTCCCAGAAGGCAATGTCTGAGCTGACTTTCAGTAATTTCAGTTAATTTTAGTTAGTTATCAGTAGGTAAGAGACTAAATATCTTACCTTTTTCTCTTCCTATCCCTCTAATTGGCAGAATTTCAACCCAAGTCTTTAGATCTGTGACTTTCATTTCTTCCTGACTCTGCCAAGAATATTTTTTGGCATCTGGCATTTTAACAGTAATAATGCCAATGACCAGGCATTGGATAGAATCAAAGTACTGGCACTGTATTTTGTAAATTTCACAGAAGCATTTGATTTGATTGACTCTAGAATACTGATCAGAGGAGATAAGACTATGATGCTCTTGAGGATAAGTCACTTAACTCAGATTCATGACTTTAACAAGAAAAGCACACAGATTTGTTGTACAGGGCAAGGAATCTGGCTTGGCTGAAATGGACTGTGATGTCCACCAAAACTTAGTCTTCAGACCATGTTTATTGAATTTATTTGTCAATGATTTATTCTTGATTGTATTAAATCTATTTACAACTATATAGATGACGCAGTGTTAAAACATGGTTCTAATTCATTAGCTATGGTAGGGAAGGATTCAGATAATTTATGGAGGAAACTTTAAAAAGAAAGCTTTTTCTCATGAACAAGAAAACTGCTAGGTATTAATTTCCAAACAAACCCCAAACACTTCTGCAGTCCTTACTCAGGCAAAAAAAAAGCAAGCCCTCCACTGAAATACATGTTTAAGTCATGACTTAAGGGTTGGATCAACACAGTCTAGTTACTCTTGAGCAATTTTGTGTTGAAATGCTGTTAATTCGAAGCAGGTATCATTTTAACAGGTAAGAACTCCACTGAAGATATTGTACTTAAGCAATAGATGAAGCAAGAAACAAAAAATCTGCAGTGTGCTGTCAGATGAAAGGTTGTTTAAATTTAGAAGTAAGAAAACCAGACTGTAATATCAATAAAAAGCTATGTAGATTTGTTTTATGTTAACGCTATGGATAGATAAAATCCAATTTGCCTTTAGGCAAATTTTCAGATTTGTAGCTTGACAGAATATAAGAACACATCACTGCAGCTTTTATGTGAATAAGTCAACTTACTTCCTCCTCAGTGAGTCTGGAACTATGCAAATGTATTTTATGTTTGGAGAGGCCCCTGGTTATATGAAAACAATGTTGTTGTTTCTTTTAGATTTTAATTTAATATTCTGAGCCTTGGAGGGAGAAATCATCATAGACTCATTTACCCTACAGTCAGTGTGACAATATGGGAGGGTACATTTAATGCCTTAGCAGTAAGCATTTTGAACATGCATCCAAAGGTGATAAGAACTGAAATAATCTTTGGCAAAATTCAAATGCAGCTTAATTGAATATTTAAAAACATTCTCAAGATATAACTGAGAATAAATTATGTAATGATGTGGTAGGAATGATTTGATTTTATACTTCCTTCTGCTTAGTAGTACCACAGACGCTTGGATAGGGGTAGGGCAAGTTTCTTGCTGTGAAAGTCATTTGAGATGCAATACAAAGCATTGTACATTAATGAGATTTTATTATCTCCTGTTCTGATATTTTTATGGAAGAAAGTATAAAGGTATTTATATAACTCTTTAAAGCAGGTGGTGGTTTAGACCTTCATTTTATATTGGCATCTTCTGTTGTATTTACAATTTTTAATCCTTTATATTTTAATATACACATTTTAAAAATCAAAGAGTTTTCATACGCAGTGAATAGATCATATATGACAGTATGTGATACAAGACATTCCTTCTTCAAGGCAGAAATATTTAGATGCCTCTCCTGTCTCTCACTTTTATGTTTCAGGTGTTGGGCTTGGGGATTTTTACATTTTTTGACCTGTGGAGAAATCCCACAGCATAAATGTCTATGCCATGAAAACCTGGTTATGCTTGGCTTCATATTTTAAAAAGTCAACAGAATACCCTAAGTCTTGGAAGCATGCATTACTGACATCTAAGCCCTGTGTAAGTACTCCAAATGTTAGAATATGCTAATACTAAAAAGGAAGCAATATATGTTTATTTTGAAAAATATTGAAGTCCTGAGCATTCAAGCCATTTATCAGTAAGTACACACAATCATCGCATCAAACTGCAGCTTCAGTGAGAGCAAACAAAAGAGTTTTAGCTCCAAATTTCAGTGTCAGACTTTCATCCCTGTCATCAGGTAATGTAATTATAAATGTTGAAAATATGTTTCCATGTACACACAAAACTAAGAAATGCATACTTTGTTCGTAATTCCAAGTCTGTTGCAGTCAAGGTATAGTTCAGAGGGTCTCTCTCATGGATGTTTATCAGGGTCACTCTCTTGTTTGTTCTACTTTCTGTCCTGTGTCTTCCCTTTACCTGTATTGCATTCCTTCTCCCGCCATAACTATGCTAGCAAAATCCAGAAAATATGGGTTCTTTTTACCAGAATAGCTCATTCAAGTCAAGGAGCTGCTATAATAGAAGAACTCTTCTGCCACTGTATGCTAAAATAGCTGAATCCTGTCTAGGGAGAGTGTTGCCAGCATTGCTCTTTGCATGTATCTATCCTGTATTCACACATAAGTAAAGAAGTCCTTTGTGTTAAAAATGGAAAAAAGCAAGTCAGGAAAAAACAAGTCAGAAATCATTCTTAAGAGAAGAGTGAGTTCTTGAAGCGTTGATGCTGACTAGTGAAGAAGGAAAATCCTGGTGATGAGGAGGATTCCTGTATTTAATTGCTTTAAAATAGAATAGAGAGAAATAGAAGACCTAACTCCATGGAGCTGACTATCCACGATGGCCTTGGGGCAGAGACAGAGGTGGCCTTCATTGCCTTATGCCTGACAGTTTGGTTGTCTTAGTCAAGCTCCACATATGCAGACTGAACATGATAAGGGTCACTTTGAACGAAGTTATTCCTTTTTAATTGCCAGCTCTATTGACAATTCCTTTGGGAGCTCAAAATTAGATTCTGAGAAATATAGGTTGGCAAAACTCTGCTCTTAAACAATTACATTTTCTGATTTGTACATCTTATCAAAGACTTAATGATATTATAAAGTTTCTAATTTGAAAACAGTAGCATCAAATACAAGTGTTCAAATTTGTTTTGATAATGTTACCTTCTGTGATATCTTATCCTCCTGTAGCATGGTGAAAAAGGAATCAGCCATGTGTTTGCTACTTTTTAAAACTTCCTTTTTTTCTAAGGCTGATATGGTTTCCTTTAATTTCTTTAAATATTTGTTGAAAAACTTGTTATCTTTTGCAGTTACTTTGAAGATCTTCTGAAAGGATCAGTCTTTGAGTGATAATGAAGATAAAGGTACAGTGTGTTTAACAATTACATGATTTGGAAACTATCACTACTGGAGGTAAGCAGGAACAGAAAAAGTCCATCTTAAACTGCGGATGAACTTATTTTTTTCCCTTACAAATTCACATGTCAAAGCCCTCTTGCACATGCTGAATTTTTGTTTACTGTCAGTTAAATTTTTGCATGTGCAGGAGATCAGGCTATTGGAGCTGTGGGGTTTTGAGAAGATTTTCCTCAAAAGGGTGGATCTTAAAAAAGAAGCAGAGGTGAAAATGCTATGAGCAGGTCAGTTACAGATCTGTTTCAACACCTCTCAGAGAAACTAATTTTTCTGTTCAGTTTATACATTAATTTATGTTTTGTGCAAACAATTACTGGGATAACTCTAACATTTGCATTCCATGACTTTTGAATGTTTAAAACAGAAACCTTCACATTGAATTGGCAAATGGTTTGTATTAATATAAAACTAGATTTAGGAAAATCATTTAATCTATAAATGACATCTGGTATTTACAGCTTTAGAGTATGATGAAGATAGATGTGCTACCTTACATGTTTATAATATTTTGTAAATTTGCAAATGCATATTTAAATTGATTGTATCCCTCTCCCATTCTTCAAATGTCACTAGCCCTCTAAGGACCTAGTCCAAAGCTCACTTTCATTAGTGGAAAGACTTACAGGCTAAATGTATAGCCTAAAATTAAACAGAGCCTAGGAACATTCCTGAGCTCTGGAATACTACCCTTTCTACTGTTAAAGTGTTACTGTGTTCCTCAGCATGATTTTGGCCTGTGCCAGCTAGCCTTCGGGTGACTAATTCCTGGATGTAGTTCAGGAGCTGTTAATGTGAGCCAGAGAAAATCTCTAATGGACACTTTGAGTGTAGCCACCATGTTCTGGAGGGTGAAAGAGGTTAGTAGTATGGGTGCGGGGCCTGTGTTAGTTGGCCTTGGTATCTCCTCCTGAGTAGCCACAATGAAGTCTAAACCAGCAAGTTTGGGGGTCGTTGGGTCTTCGTATATTCTCACAGCCTTGCACTGTATAGAATTCCTTGCATGTGTTCGGTCAGGAGCTTTTTTTGGATTTCTTGTTTTGATCATAAAATAAAAAATTCTTTATGGGAATGTCCCTTCCAGTCCCAATAACTGTAAAACTCCTAGTTAAGAAAGGACACAATTCCACTATCCCATCCAAGAATAATAACCATCTGGAGTGGGGAGAGTAAGGTCCTGGCTTAAAAGAATCAACAACTGGGGAACCAGTAGCTTCCAGCCCATAGGAGTGTTCTTCTCTGAGTCAGTGTGATGGTGTCTGGGATCTCAGTGTGAGGCTGAGGACAGGTGCCAGGATGCTGTTATACTCAGAGAGATGGAGTCAAGTGGGATCAGACCTTTTAAATTTGAAGTGGCTCTTTTGAGTATCCAGAAGACTGGAATCCAATCCCCCTGGCTTGGAAAAACAGTGTATTTAAAGGCAAATATTTAAAAAAACGTCTGGACTAATTCCACTTCTTTGTATCATGTTTCTTTTTCTGACTCAACCAGCATCTTAAAAGTTTTTTATTTTTATTTATTCAGAAACTTGTCTTGAATTTTTAAGAGCAACATTTTAAGCAACTAGAAAGGTAAGGGTCATATGGATGCTCTCTCTGTGCATATGTGTGTGATTGTGTATAAACACTGCAGTAAAGGAGTTCTGCAGTAAAGTTACATTTAGTAATTATTTCTAGTGTTTCAGTATTTGTTTCTTCTCTTGATGTTAAATATGTCTAGATGGAGAAGTAAGGGAGGGTTCGTGAGGTTCTTTACAATGGGTTAATATAATTTACTTTCGTGTCAGGATTTAATCTATGCAAGTTCAAGAACAATTTGGGCTTTTAACGTTGTTTTACATGAATGCAGAATGTAATTATTTATCATCTTTCCCTTCCTATGCATGTTATGCACAGGAACATACAAAGCCTTTACAGTCTTAAACCTATGTTGCTCCACAGCAAACTGTACTTCTATTATATATTTTCTCCAAAAGGTAGAGATAAATATGTAGGCTGCAAGTTCTGAATGAACTACAGTTATGACTGAAAGCAGGTACCCTCATGGTACACGTTTGTGTACCTCTTACACAATGTGTACTCTCGCATAGCAATGAGAATTTTCTTTGGCTGTGTTCTGGTCAAAAAAATGTTGTATATTTAATGGATCTTTGCCGGAGCAAGAAATAATCTCAGTGCATGAGAGTCAATAGAGTCCCTGAGACATCCTTGCTAGAATGGGAAAGGACATATCATTCCTTCAGTTGTGCTCATAATTTCAGTGGCCAGCATGCTTGTGCATGTGTTTCTCAAGTGCCAAGAATAGTCTTCAGCGCTCCAAAAAGACAGTGTCTCGGAGAATGAGTTCATTGCCAATCTGCAGAGCCAGAAATAGTGTGCATTAGGGAAAGGAAGCATGTGTTTTATCTTGCCTATAATGCTGTTGCTCTGTGCAGTTCTCCAGTGCTTTTGTAAGGTTTATGGATAGTCTTGGCCTCTGAAATCATAATGTCTCCAGACACTGCTGCTTCTCAGCTCCTTTGCCAAGACAAAATAAGTTAGAAAAATATTAATGTTAAGACTGGGAATATTCAGGGAACTTCTTCAGGTTGGTCAATCTTTTTTTTTCCAGTAGTTTAAACTCTACTTCTTTTATCCCTATCGAGGAAACCTAGGGAAAACAAGTTTTCTAACTTGAGCAAAATCTAGTCTTTATCATTCATAGAAAAAGAAGAAGTTTTGTCTGTGCAAGTGAATAATCTCGGTAAGGCATATAAGAAATGCTATAGGCATTAAACTTTTCCTTTTCTTCATTTTAGTTCCAGTATTTGTATCTCTGTTCAATGGTTCTATTCAGTTCTGGTTTTGCTTTTCATCTCACTTTTCTCCACATTTTATTTAAAAATTTATTTTCTTGTTTTCTTATCTCGGCTTGTCCTATTGGGATTCTGCGTCCAGTCCTGGCTCTGTTGAACTTTCACTCACACAGCTTTGAAACTGGTTGAAAATAGACCAAAAAGTCATCTGTTGCTGGCTAAAATGTGACTGTTAATTTCACACTCATTAAATGGATATTGTGTACAGATGTATATATCTGGACATTGTGTGACATGATCTTTTGGGTTCACTTTCCTGCTACCTCTGATGCTGCCTACACAAAGCCTGCTTCACAACGTCATCTGATGCAAGCAAGAATATCAGTTTCAAGCAGCATAGATGAGAATGCAGTTGTCTCATTTAAATAATACCTCATAACGAGATGCTCTCTGAGGAAGCAAGGGGAAAATAGAGCTGTGTCTGTAAGTTATTAGCCAGAGACCATTTTACATAAGGTATACAAAATCTGTAAGGAAATGCAATGTATTTGGAGTACTTTTGCCATAGTTAATAGATTTTAAGTTCTTTATACAATTCTGAAAAAATATCTATAGCAACCCAGAGATAGAGAATGTTTCCATATCACTACTGATAAAAGGAATCTTGGAAAGGAAATACAAAAGTTGTCAAAGATCAAAAAAGACACCTGAAATCATTGTAAATATCACCAACAATCAATTAATGATATCTGAAGTAAATGTGCATAAAGGAAAGCAACATAGAAATGAAATAAAATACAGCTAATACACCCAAAATTGAAAATTGTTTTAAGAAGTGCCTTTCTCATTACAGCTGAATGTGATTTTCCAGATAGAGGCATTGTAATATGACCCTGTGTGCTGTTCTGTGTGTACAATAAAGCAAGCAAAATTAATCCCTTCCCCTGATGACCTCTAGAAATGAAAACCCATTATAGTAATAATATTTGTACTTAGGCCTTGATGGTTTTGTGCTGAATCTGAATGCCATGAAATGATTGTATACAGTGGCTGATGAGGACACATGTACAGATAAATACATAAATAATCCTCTTTATATAGGTGCAAGGTGACTTTTTAGATCTGGTATGGAAACTAGTTGAAGCCTAATAAAACTGGTAATCATTTTCTTTACTGCTAAGGCCTGAATCTTATTATGCTGAAAGGTCTATTAGGAATGTTTCCCTTTTTAACATGGAATGTATGTAACTGGATCTTGTGCACAATTTTCCTGTTTGTAAAACTTGAATTAAGCATTGAAATTTCTGCCTAAGTTACTGGGTTTGGTGTTTGCCAAAGTATATATGGTATCAAATACTATAATACGTCTTTGTTACCAGTCTGCGGTTCGGTTAGCAAACCCCACTTAAAGGGTAAAAGATCTTTTAAAAAACAACATTATTTAGCTTGGAACAGGAATCAATACTCCATATGATATGGTAATGAAACACAGACTTTGCAACATATTGATGGACACTGAGAAAGTGTGTGTGGTGAGAGGAGTGGGTGTATTTGTGTGCATGTTGGAGGGACCACAATAGTATTAATAGCCTGTAAAGGAGGTTTCTGACATTTGGTAAACACATGAGTATGAGACAGAGCACAATAGAAACTACAGTTCAGAAACAATGATACATACTTTACTCTGGAACGCCATTAAACACATGTGAGCTTTCTTCTGTCAGCATTTGTATTTTCACAGGATGTAGTAGCAAAACATAGTTTTGTGGAAAAGGAAGGCTAAAAAGACATCCACATATTGTTTTACTATTTTGCTTTACTTTTAATATTTGTGTATCTTTCTGATGCGGGCCATATATCCAAGCCGGTTCGGTTTTGCGCAAACAGTCTGGCTTTCTATTTGTCTAAGTGGCAATAAATTCCCATTGATCAGGGCTTAGTGGAAATTAGAACACCCTCCATGTGCCTCGGTCGGGGAGGCTGCTCCCAGCAGACTCTCGCTCATGTTAAAAGCCTGCTGGAATGTTTCAGAATGGTTGGTGTTGCTGCATATTACTTCACAATGTCAATACCAGAAGGCCTATTGATTTGGATCACTTTCTTTAAATAAAAGAAATGTTTTAGTATTTGAAAATAGTAAAAATGGCCACCTGGTGTAAAAATAACACTACTTCATCTCTTTTTTTTAGACTGTCCATCGGCTTGGGAAAGCCTTGAATTATTGCACACTGTAATTATTTAAAAAAAACATATACTGTGTGTTGTACTTTCAATATATTGATTGTAAAGGCTTGTATTTGTAGCCTTCTGCTAAAGAATAAAACTTGAATTTATCAATTGCATTTTATTTTAGATTAAGATTAGGGGGATTTCCTTTAAGCAGTGTGTATAGGTGTTTTGAAGAGGGTGACCTGAGAAAGATACAGATACATGAAAGACTTATCAGTCTTTCAGACCTGTGCTTCTCAGTGTCGGTCAAGCAGCCCTGGCAGAGGAGATCTGGAAGGGTCTTTTTCTAATGGTGATTTCCATATGAGTGTCAGCAGACTGCTAAAAAGTGAGAGAGAGAGAGGAGCTATGAAAGCAAAAAGGACAGATATTAAATGGGAGGCAATATACACTATGCTAGTATCTGTACACATGAAACGTCATAATTAGTAAATACCTAAATCAGCTGATTAAATCCATATTATAAGGAACTAGAAGTCAAGATTCATCTGTATGAAATAAAGATTGCCAGTAAAGAGGGTGTGATTTGGTTTTGGAGGTTGGGGTTTTTTTCTCAAGAGGTTAGGAAGGCTGGAACTCAGCCACATATCAAAGTGTGCCATATGTCAGGGAGGATCTTTCTTCTCTGCAACAGTAGCTTATTATCTGAAAGTATTTTCAGTATTTTCACCCAGATTGTTTCCCATTCCTTCTTTTGGGTTCCATTTTCCTTTGTCTGATCCTTCAGGATCCTTCCTGATACTTCCTCACCCCACCTAAAAGCTTTGCATATATGATGAATGGTCAGGGGGTGATGAAGCCTATTGAAGGCATGCAGCTCCTTGGGCAGGCTAGGAAGATGTGACACTACTTCTCCCTGGGCATTCTTTGGTGTCCTTCTGGAGCTCTGCCATGCTGAGGATCCGTTTTGAAATCCTGGTACTATTCTATAAAAATAATGCAGCTTTCTCTGCTAGCTTAAAATGTGTTATTTTCAAGAACAGCATCACTCATGCACAGCCTGTTAAACGAACACTTGTATTCAAATAACTTACTGATTACACAAAACAACTCTGCCTGTTATGGTACACATTCAGTGCAGAAAATTGCTCTGTTAGTTAGACTGCTTTTCCCATCACAATGAAACATACATCTGCTTACAGCTAAAAGTCCAAGGGCCTGATTTACTAAAAATTAGTGATCCATCAGATTGATGGGCAATCTGTACTCTTGGTGCCTTGAAATTTCTTGCATCAGTCACCAGATCATGATTTACTAATAGGGTTTCAGGGCTTGCAAAATAGCACAACTCTAACCACATATTAATATTTAATCTGGCATTTTAAGTGCACCTAACAAAAGACCCCAGAGCTGCTGACAGGACCCTAAATTGTGAATTTCTTAAAAAGGAATTTACTATTTCCATAGTGGTTTCATGTGGAAATCTGAAATAAAAAGAAATACATGAGTTAAGCTCTGCTCATGAACTTACAAGCTTCTGACTATATTTTCTTGAAAAAGTGTTTCTAGTTGGTTTTTTTGTAGTCTACCTTCATTAACGTATGACAAAGCTTCCTTTGGCAGTTTCACTGTCCATAGCTCATGATGGCAAAGAAATTTTGAAACTCATTTCTACATTGTGTGCAATTAAATAGTCTGTTCTTTAAATACTTAATCCACTTGGCAACTCTAGAAAGGTGCTAAATGAGGGTAAAGATAATGTATAAATCACAAAGGCCTCTTTATTACCATGAAATTTAGTAATTGAATCTGCATAGACTTAGTAAATTGGGCCCTCTGTGTTTTGTATAGCATTTTTAAGTAACCAAGATAGGCAAGAAGCTGAATTACATATTGATAGTGCTTCTACCATTTCATGGCTTAAACAGAGCAGTAGGGTGAGTTAATAAGCAACTTCTCCTGCTGCTGTCAGATGAATATTCTAATTTTACAAAACATATAGAGTGCATGTCTAGAAAAGGGTTTATTTGTTTCTTCCATTTTCATATGCCATAATTTATGAAAGATGTTCCCAACACCACCTGTAATAACAGAATGTTTATTAGTGTGCAAATGAGGGTTATAAACGATGTTGCTTATCTATGGAACAAAACACAAAAGACAACTTATTAGCAAAAGACAAATTGCTCAGCAAGTTTCAATGAGCTGCTATGTTTGTCGTGAAAAAAAGCTTTTATTTACACAGATCAATGCTTTTATAATCCATTTAAAATAATATACTTGCCACTAGGTGGCTATTTCTGATCAGATCATTTTACCATTTTAATTACATTTTTAATATCCTGGCTGCATAAACAAAGATAAATTACAAGCCTTGCACTATCTGGCTGCTAGCTCAGGCACAATCTGTAATAATATCAGCTTTTGTTTGTGCCTCCTTTAATTAGATTCTGAAATCTAGGCTTTATCAATCAATAATTTTAATTTCAGAATTGCCTTTTGATCTTACATTTCATGTTTGTTTGCAGAAAATGATCAGTAAGACAAAGCTGATAATTTATGCAGAAACAATCTCTCAGCAGAGTTACAAGCGCATTCCTAGCCATCAACACAACCCGGCAGACTAAGCTTGACACAGGTCTAATTAGCATGCAGATATGTGTCACCTCATTGGCAATTCAAATTGCTTTTTTATAATGTACCTCAAATTGTGCTACTCAAACATTTTATTTGATTTCCCAAGCCCCCTGGGCATCCCATAACGTCTCCCTTCATCCTGGGTACGAAGCATTTATTGAACAATCTGCTTCGACTCTGGCTATCTTTTCGAAAGCACCCAAACATCGTAACCATGGGACCAGCTTTTCCTCCTTGTCAGACAGCAACTTGTTCTTCTGCGGAGCGGCGGGTGCCACGTCTGTAGGTTTAGCGATGATATGTTACCTTGCGAGCTCCTGCTCCCACGGTGGCTGCTCTATAGAGGGCTTCGTTCCTGTGCCACTCATCTAAAAAGGGGGAGGATGTCTACAGAGCACACATTAATATGCGGCACATAACCACATCTCTGAATGCCAGCCTTCCATTCTTCATTAAACAAAATGGCTGGATTGCAGTGATTGTTTTCCCCTCCGCACACGCACGCGCGCGCAGACACACACACCACGCACGCAGGCACATACCCACACACCCCCCACACGCACTCCGGCTTTCTCTCATTTCCTCCTTCATGCACACACATGCACTTTCCCCCACGCACACAAACACACACACACACACCCCCCCACACACACGACATTCCCTGCTGTAGCGTGTTGTTGTCAGTGCAATGAGTTACGTGCGAAAAGTTGTCTGCGGCATGCGTGACACGCAAGGAGATTCCTGCCAACGTCAGGGCCCTTTTTTGCCATGCAGCAACAAGTGGCAGAATCAATGGTGTACAGTTATTCAGCAATGTAATTCATTTCACTGGCTTTGGCTCCTAGCCAGATCCGCCATCTGTCTCTTGCTCTCCCTCTCTCTCTCTCGCCTGAATTTGTCCTACATTTCGTAATGTTACGTGCTTGCCATCCTTATTCTATGTCAGAGGTACAGCACGAGCCTCACCCCTGTTCCGGCGTGGAGTTCTTTGAGTTCAGTGGCACTTTGGATATTCCACTTCAGTGCCATGGGAAGAAAAGGGTAAGCAAAAAACAGAGGGATAGCTGCAAAGAAAATGGTGTTCTTCTACCAGAAAGCCAGAGCCTCAGCTTTTTATTTAAAGCATTGATATGGATCTGTCTCACACGGGAACTTTTCCTGCTTCGTTAGAGTATCTTCGTTTTCTTTATTGGATGCTGGCACTGTACGCCACTGCACAGCTCCGTGGAATGCCTGCTGTTGGATACTTGCAGATCCCTGCCACCAAGCAACCTCCTGCATTGGAAATCGGGTGACTACTCCAGGATCTTATGCGTGCTTGCTGTTTGAAGCTGCAGAAAAGTGAATAATCAATTAAGTATTGATTTCTTGTAAGATTTGGTAAATTTCAAAGGCAAGACAAAGAGGATGGCTTAAGGAAAGCACTGCAGGGACTTGGCGTAAATTAGACAACTAACAGCAGTGCAGAATAAAATAACACCTCAACTGAATATTTCCTTGGAAGAATTAGCACTAGCTATTGGAAGACGATGGTGGATTTAATCAAGACGGCAGGCATGCTTGAGTTTTAACCGTGAACCTGAAAGAGGAGCTAATTATAACCACCTTTTTATATGGAGCTAATTTGACTGAATGGATGCAAATGTGCTTTATTTATGGATGAAGAAGCAAGCCTTACAGCATTGACTTTGGGATCATCGCATATGCTAAGCTTTACAGCTTCTCTAAAAGTCAAGCCTACAGTACATTTTTATTTACTGAGAAGGTATTTATATGTAAGCATAAGCTAGCCGTACAAAAGATTCATCAGAACAATGTACTGTGGCACTGAGGATCTAATTATAATTTTGCAGCATTTCATGTTTTCTCTAATTTGGTGCTTTTCAACCCTTGGTTGTGATGGGCTATAAATGGGACAATAAATGTATGATTTAAACTATTGTGATTTTCATTGTGTAGTTTATTAATCGTACTGTAGTTTTCTTAGTATGTTTCTGAATTATTCAGCAGTAATTTATAATGAAAGAAGCAGAACTGGTGGGGTGGTTTTAAATTCATTTATAATCTTCTTACAGATCTAAATGTACAGGTCCTACCAGCCGATGAGCTCTATAATTACGAAAGAATGTAGAAATTTTCAGATAAATGGGGCACTGACTTTACAATGGGCACAATATTGTATAATCAGTAAAAGGAGGATTGTTATGTTTTGACTCTGTGGAGACTGGTCTTGGTTAGTTAACTCCTTCTCTGCTGATAATGGTAAGCAAATGTACCTTATACGAGAAAATAGGGGGAGAATGTAATGTATTAGTTTGATGTTTTGCTAGTCTGAAACCTTAGCATTTTTTTTTCCCATTTATTTCCATTTCTGTTACTTTTCTTTTCCCTATTTGCTTCTCTGGTTTTTGTCGGGGTTTTTTTTTTCCCTCCTGTCTTGCAATCTACATTCCCTGAGCAACCACAGGAACCAAGTTACATTAAGCTTCAACACAAAGACGATGTAAGAATAATGAATCCTCATTTGCATTGACATTTGTATTCAGATTTGCCAGGCTATAAACTTGGCAGATCAAGCGGAATATTAAGTAGAGGCTTCCATGGTAAATTGCGACTCTCGCAATTGCTGAGGGTTTTTTTCTGTTTTTTTTGCATATGTGTGTGTGTATGTGTGTGAGTGTGTGTGTGTGTACATATGTATGTATGTGCATATCTGTAGTGGCAGGTAAAGTCTTATGACTACTTGATTTCTCAGAAGCACATTGGCTCTCTTTCTCTTTCAGTATATGATGTCAGTTTATGCAAAATGAAGCAGGAATACACCAGCAGTAAACATTTTAGTTGAAGATATAGTGTGACATATGACTAAGATATTAACTCCCTTGTCTAGAGACCATGTGAAAGAATTCTTTAAGCAAATAGATAAACACTATTGCAAAAGCAAACAGATCTTCTGCATCAGCTGGAGGTTTGATTTCACTGCAAGTAGAGTCCAAAGCACAAACTGTGAAATAGCACTAAACCTACCTGCAGCATAACATGATACACTGTTTTATTTCTGATGGTGTTAATGTATGCATGTATGTTTCCATTAAAAACTTGGGCCTTGGTATGCCTACCATCAGGTGCTCTCCACTTTGGTTTGGTTGGACTGTCTCCAGCTTTACAGTAGTATGTGTGAGAGAAAAGTTGGCCCTTCTCATCCAGGGTTGGACATTGAACCTTTTCCTTCGCTGACATTTGCTGAAGAAGAGGTGATCCTAGCTATACATTTCCCTAAGAATTCTTCCTTTCTCTCTCTGCATGAACCTTTTTCAGAATGAATAATTGCAGAAGTTATCATTCTCCTCTTTAACTTTGTGTTATTGAAAGTAATTTACACACAAACTTTGGAAACCTTAAGTTATCTGTAACATGGATTATATTATTTCAGAAGCAGTGAAAAAGTGTTCAGTCAACAAGTGCTAAAAATGCTCCATAACTCGTATTTGCTACCCACAGATTTTAAAGTAGTTGTCTCAGGACTCCAACAAAGTTCTCTGGAAAGAATTTGAGAGTGGTACTGAATTAGGAGATGCGGTAAATGATCAGGCATGCAGGAAATGCTTTCAGTGCCTTCTTTTCGTACATAGCCCCTCCCTACCACATAGATAAACACAAACTTAGGAAAGAGAATGGCAGCAGAGTCCATAGCATGTGTTTTCATAACGGTTTATAGCTGGCTTCTATGTTAAAGAGGTACTATGATAAAGAAAAATCCTGGAATTTTTTCCAGTCCTTCCTAAACAAGTTAAGGGACTGAATTTAAAAACTTAATCTATCGCTGGTCATTTAACTTAATCCTCCAAAAAGCAAGTGCAATGCAATGGCTAAACCTGTTGTAAACAATATTATACTGTATAATTGTTGGCTATAATTTCAGCTGGGAAAGTCGTATCAGCTTTGTTTTCTGTTAAAATACACAAAACCCTAATAATGTTTGGATTTACTTTCATTTTGTTTTTACATGGTAATAGGATAATTGATCATGCAGGGAACGGTCAGTTGTAATGTAGTGTTTGCTAAGGGTGGAAGATGATATGCTGCTCATGTAGAACAGTGACCTATGGCAGGCAAAGGCAGCCATGCATTGTTATTTGTTTGCTATTTTTGAGAAGCTTCAGAACTTGATTCTTTTAATATGGGGAAAAACATGGAATATGGTGTCTACTTCCTTTGAAAGAGTATTCTGGGCTACATTTCCAAAATGGTGCTTAATGTAGAAGGGAAAGGTAGAACTTTCAAGATATGTTTCCATACTCCACTTCCTTATGCACATCATCTTGATAAATTAATATTAAACTTTGTTGTTTGGGTTAGTATGTGTAGTTGCCATTAACTGTTTTGGAAATTTACCCTAAAACAGTTAACAAAGTGGTACTTTTCTGAGAAAGGAAAAACAAAACAGTATCTCATTGGCTTCCCCCCCCCTCGAAAAAAAAAATCCAGTGTAAAAGAAGCCTTGAGATTTAAGTTACAAATCCATAGAGGATAACAGATTAAAAAACTGTCATGTTTTTGCTGGACATGCATTTACAACAGTCATTCACTAAAATGAATCCTTTAGAAAATTAATTCCTGTGGGGTTTTTTTGGCCCTATACAAAATTCCTCAACTTTCTGCTGCCTGTGACTATAGGACCCAAAGAAAGGAGAGATGAATGAAAGTACTATAAGTTCCAAATACATTCATCAGATTCACTGAAAAAAAGATAAAAACACCTGGCATAAAGGAAGGTGTGAAGCTAATATTTCCTGGGAGAAACTCCAATCTGTTCCCTGGCCTTTTATGTGTACTGTGTTGTTGAGTAAAATCATAGAATCATAGAATGGTTTGTGTTGGAAGGGACCTTAAAGATCATCTAGTTCCAACCCTCCTGCCACGGGCAGGGACACCTTCCACTAGACCAGGTTGCTCAAAGCCCCATCCAACCTGGCCTTGAACACTTCCAGGGATGGGCCAGCCACAACCTCTCTGGGCAACCTGTTCCAGTGCCTCACCACGCTCACAGTGAAGAACTTCTTCCTTACATCTAATCTAAATATATACTGGAGTGCTATTCATAACAAAAATATACTGTGCGGTGGGTATTCACCATCACTGGACAGAGTGTAGCACAGTCAGACCAGGCATAGCATACAGATGCTTTAGTAGGAAAGCTCAAGGCCTGTTACAACATTTCAGTCTAGCTTGTTGTGTTGCTAAAAAATTTAAGAGTCCAACACAGAGCTCACTATATATAGTAAGGCCCATAGAATTTAAAGGGAAGCTATCATTTTTTATAATTATTCTTCTGATCAAAGATCCTTTTGTGTAACCTACTGTTGTGATGAGTATCGTTCAAGGGTTGTGTTTCTTACACGAAGCTTGGCTGACTGTTTCTGTCACTGGTGTGGACTTCATCTTGGGACTGAATTGTAAGCTTTCTGCATCTGCAGGAATGTAGTTTCCTATATAGTTTTCTTCTGATTACTTTGTGCATGTAGCAGCAGTTTGAACTTAGGCAATTTAACTGTTTTTGTTATATAGACAGTAAACCTTTTCCCCTTCATGTTTTTTGTTTCCTAGGCACAAAGGAGACAGAAATGATTTTTAAAAGAAGCAAATAGGTAGACATGCAAACAAGGGAGGAGAAGAGATAAGTTTGAGACTGAGAAGTGGCTTTTGCACTGGCTTTTGATAAATGATAAGAGTTAAATCTTTCTTTCCAAGGTGAAACTTTTGTGTTCTGCTTTATGGTTCCTTCAGTGGTATGTCTTTTGAGACACTGTATCTGTAATCTCCAATTGTGCACGCTGCAGTAATTTACAACTAATAATTGAAGGTTTTGTGCAAGATTTTCTAGTTTTGCTAAAGACTGCTGGGAAAATGTAATCCACTGAAATGTATTATTTGCACTACTTTGGCAGTCCAAGAAAAAGTTCTTTTCCTTAATAAAATAAATATGCTTTTAATACCAAGCACTTTCACATGGCAAAGCTTTTAATTTAATTGCCAGGATTGAGTTAGCTATTTTCAGTTTCAAGCAGTCCTTCGATTACTGAAGACAAAATTTAATGACTATAAATATTGTTAGATAATTAATAAACTGGATATGCACAAAATTCCCTCAGACCTGAGATCTCTTTCTGTGGTTTGTTACTTATTGCATCTTGTATCAAATTACAATGCAATCCTGTAATTTGTGTTTGCATAGCATCCACCATAATAAGGCTCCAGTTCTGATCAGTATCATAACATAAATAATAATAGAAATGCATTGTTTTAGACAATAGGCAAGCTTTCCAGGGTGGTTATTTATTTGCATAATCAACACTGTCTCATTTAGTTTAGTGGTTACTGCTTTTGGCAAAATTCTGTGGTCATTAATTGTGCTTTGAATTTCATTGGGAATTTTCCTTAATGAGAACAGATTTTGATGCAAGGTCAGCTCTCTGAAAACCATACCGACCCACGCTTCATTATTGTCACAGTGAGTCATATAGTGAGCAACGTGGAAATCACTTTACTCGGCACTGAACTTGGCCAGCTCTAGGGCTGAATTCAACACTTGGGTAACAAAACTCAGCAGCTGAGCACAGGGGAAGATTGAGGAAAGGGGAATCTAATTTTTGAATTTTAGGTTATTACAGCACAGAGATGAGAGGCAGGGGAAAGTTTCTGTGAAATGGAGGAGGGAATACTGGATGCTGATAAAACATGCACAATGAGATGGGAAATTAAACAATATTTTTACTGTTAACCTGATGTCTGTAGTTAAAAGAAAGAACAAGAAGCAGAACACAAATTCCAGTCATTGCAACTTTCAATGTATAACTACCAGTTTCCCCTGGATCCATAATTTATGTTGGAACCTGCAATGAATCATGCCACATAGAAGTGGTCCTAGGCTGCAGAAGATAAATCTAATGACACATAAGCTATTACTAATTTAGGGCTGCTCTCAGTAATGTAAGTGGGAGTTTTCCTGTGGACTACATTGGGAGCTGTATTTGGTCTTATTCACAATACACTGAAGTTACTTGTGCTATACTATGCCACAGTCATAAACACTGAATAGGAGGTGGCATTTTAAATATCTGAAATATTCTGAGATGTGTTTATGGGGCCATATTCAGTTTAAAGTTTGCTCATCCTGCTCTAAGCATTTTCCTATTAATAGTTAACATAGTAGTTTATCACTGTAGTTTAGAGAAGCATTTGATTTTTCCTTCCAGCAAAATTGAAGTTTTTGCATAATGAATTGTCTACATAACAAATAAAATTTCCTCAAAAGCACTTTTCACTTTTTTAAACCATTGTAGTCCTCCTTATAACATATAAATAAAATGCTGCAAAAGAGAGGTTAAAAAGGATCCAGCTATGAAATTTGTTTTCTTCATCTTGTATTTCTCAAATTCATGTTAGCTTTCCTTCTGTTAACAAGTGCATTTGTGTCCCAACCAGCCAGTAAATTCCACCCTGAAAATCCTCGCAGCCAGAACGACCCTGGTGAATCTTGGATCCACAGTAAAAACATGGAAATGAACTGGTATCCCACTGACATCTTTCAGAATCTTCTTGACAATTAGCAAGCCCAGTATACCAAAAAATTGAGAAGTAAGCTATGGTGAAGCTGTTGGTCAGAAATCTAAGTCTGGGGGGGGGGGGGAATGGGAAAAGTGAAGAAAGAAAGACTTATGCATGTGTTGTTGCATCGTAGGAGATGTGTGGGGCAATGCTGGCAAAAAGGAGCTTCCCTCATAGATCCAGTTAGATACAATAGGTAAGCAGCACTCTTCTAGGACAGCACTCTTCTAGGAAATTATTAGCAAAACACAAGAATATAGAGAGCTTTATAGTACAGGGAAACATTATTCACACTGTTTAAGCAGTGGAGTTATTTTAGAAAAAAGGACAAAGTACTTTCTAGAATCAACAAATTTTTTCCTCTCTATTCACAGCTTCTTAAAGTTTTCTAACTACTTTGTTTTACACTTTCAGCAATATTGTGTATGATCTTTAAGATCCTACCATCAAAATTGTTTTCCATTTCTTATACATACTACTTCAAGAGCGCTGCTTCTCATACATAATGACTAGTACTATCTGGATGACCTGCTGAAAGTCTTGAAGAGTTTCTCAGCAGGATCAAAGTTAAAAACAGAAAAAAGCTGTAATCTTCTTGATTATTTACAGGGAGATCATGAGTTGAGGGAGAAGGTTACCTCCTCAATAAAAATGGTTGATTGTCAAAAAAAAATGCTTAGCATCCTGTGGGAGTTTTTAACAAGTCGTCCACTAGTTTTGTCTCAGTTATGTACTCCAATCTTTTGTTCAATCATTTTTTTCCAAATGAATCTAAGTTCTGGTGTTCCTTATTACTTGCATTTGCTTTCCAATTAGTGCTTTAATCTAATTCGACACCAGGACACTTCCAGATGTTTATTGTTGTGAAGTGTTGAGCATCTTAAGCATATTCAGATCCTCTGACCTCAGCACCACATAGGTTTTGCTCAGAATACCTTGTTATTCCTTGAAGACTCAGTTAGCATGTTCTGTGTCATTAAAAACGGAGTACAAGGATGGTGATACCTAAGTTTTGCTTTCACTGACATTTTACATTAAAAAAAAAATAAACTGTTTTTTAAAGCTAAATCCAACACCAGCCAGTATTTGGGATCTTTTTCAGATTGGGAGTGCCCATTTCAAAGGGTTATGAGTGACAGCACTTTCTAAAATCAGACCTCTGTCCCAGCTGTGAAAAATGGCAGTCTCCAATCTTTAACTTACCTTTTGAAAACACTAACTTCAGTCAGTGGTGTATTTTAGATGGGATGTCTTATTTCTTTAAAAAACAAACCATCATTCATGCTGAATTTATCTAATACAAAAAAAAACCATACAAAAAAATACCCAAACTGGTTTTAATGTTCATTTTACAGTAACTATGTATTCATGCACAATTGCAATGAAGATTTCTACTACCCAGGCTGTAAATATGGTAGGAAATGCAATGCAGAGAAACATAGTAGAGAGAGTTCTTGTTTCTGCCCCTGAAAGGGCAATACTGGACAGAGCTTGCTTGAGCACTGTTATAGCCAGTACAAAAAGGGAGGAGTTTCTTCCATTCAAAAGAAGAAAAAATATTATCTTTTTATCATCAAATCATTTAGAAAAGAAACCACAGGTGGGAATCCTGAAAGCTTACATGAGTAAGAAGGGTCAAAAACCAATTTCTGACTTGTTGAAGACACCCTCCTGATTCTTTGAAGTGTGATTTTTTTTCTTTTTTTTCTTTTTTCTTTTTTTTTTTCTTTTCTTTTTTTTTTCTAGTGGTATTCTTGGCCAGCCAGGCAGCTTATTAGACAGTCAGACCGCTGCATTTGACTTTTCTAAAGACTGTGTTGGCTTCTTATTTGCACCTCTATTTAGTTTAAGGCTTGATCTGTGAAGGTCTATTTGGTTTGCATGTGGTGATATCTCTATACTCTTGTGATTACACTTGTCATAAAGAGCAAGACTGTTTACTATGATGGTCTCTCAGCCCTATGATTTGCAACTTCCAAACATGCCTAACTCTGTAGATCTTCAAAACATGGTGGAAAACCCTATTTAAAAATCAGTTTTTTTCATGAAGCTGTTGACTGACTTACTTACTTACTTACAGAAAAAAATGCACAATAACATTCTACGGTGGGGATCTGCTTTTGAAGGTATGACTCTGTACTGTGACATGGCCTTAGTAATACACTCAGTAAAACTGTTGATAATTGCTAAAAGTCAAACAAATATTTCTAAATAATGCATTTAGTCAAAGAACAGAAAGCATTAATTTTCATATTATACCTCAAAGAATTTGTCTCCCAAAATATGTAGCATATTTTACATTGTAAGTAAAGCAAATGGAGAGAGAAAATCAAGTATAGGGAGGGGAAAAAAAGATTTGATACCCTGCCACCTGATAGCAGTCACACTTCCCATTATTGTCAAATGTGGTAGATTTTTGCTCATAAAAATTACTTTGTGGGGGAGGGGAGAAAGAAAAAGGGGGTTATTGACTCAATTACAGTCCTGATACTTCAGCTAAACACCTTACCAAAAACTGGAGATAATTAAAAAATAAAAATGACAAAGACCATAGAGGTAAAATCTCCTGGGAAGTTTTTCCTATATGATAATGATTTTAGCAACATCTGTCTGTTACCTCTGTAGGAATCTGGTAGCATCTCACAGTAGTCAGGGTTGGAGGAACATTCTGTGCTGGACAAGAGTCAACCCTGAAAGACAGCATACATTTTCCTGTTAGAAACAACCTTTTTTTTATCTGGACTTGACTGAATCATCAAATTATTTTCCCTATGTGAATATCCTTTTCTGAGATCTGCTTTTATCATGAAGCAGAAATATGTCATTTGTGAAGGAGTGGAAATATCTGACTATAGCTTCTAGATTCAATTTTCTTTATAGGAAACATTCCGAGATCTGTCCTTGTTTATAATTCTTATTTCACTAAAAGTACCCCTTAAAGATAAAGTTTTCATATTCTTATTCTAGACATACTAAGAATAAGTTTATTATGAGTTAGTGTGTTGTTGTACCACAGGTTGCACAGAAGTTGCTGTGATATTGATTGCAAATGACCTATTGAAATTTGGAGGCAAAAAATACGCACATCCCACTTTCCACAAGGAAAAAAAAAAGAAAACCCAAACCTGCTGGATTTCAATTGAAGGTTTGCAAATCATTGTGTGAAATACTAACCTTTCATCGCATCCAACAGATCCTATTATGTGACAGTATGAATCTTCTAATCAAGCTGCCTAAAACCCTCAGGCCATGGCATGACAATACAGTAAATCTTTCTTCAGAGCTCTTGCTATAGGACTGGAAATGCCACAGCCATGTGATGCAAAGCACTCATCTGGTATAAGATTGCTCTTATGTTTGTACCACTGACTTTTTGCTGGATCAGGTATGATTTTTCCTCCTACAGCTGACATAAAACCCCTATAAGAGCAAAAAGCTGATATAAATACTATATTGCGTGTTCTGTCCAGTTCAGCAGTAATGCAATGGCATATCCATGTTTGAACAAAATCAAATTAGTACCTGATACTGCAAAAATCTAGTATAAGTGGTGGTGAAATTGCAACCTCAGAAAAAATCATTTTCTCTATGAAGGCGTTGCTGATTTCCAAAATGTCTAAAATTGCTAGGAGCGCTGCGAAGTCATATACTGAAGACTCATCATAAAATTAAAGACTTTGTTCTACATGTAGACTTAGGTACCTAGTGGAGCTTACTAAAAGTTTGAGTTCTACCACATAATACTCAGTACTAGTAATATGAGTAGAAGTATGCAGTATGAGATCCTAAAAATCCTGTTGTCCTGTGCTATATCTTGTATAAAAGTGTGGGTGTTAATTTTTTGGGATATTTTTTCAGTTGCTCCTAAATGTTGACCAGAAAGTTGGAAGGGGTGACATCCTTCTACAGTACATTCTCACTGGTTTTCACTGCCAAAGTTTTCGTGATAATCATCAAAATTTATACCAACAATTGCCCCTGACTGTGCTTAATAGTAAAACAACATGGAAAGAACATTTTCAAGAACAAATTGTTCATTTGTATGCAAACTACTTCTGCTGAATTTGTTGAAAACCTCTTGCTTTTGCCTTACGCCCACACCAGTGCTGTTCCAAAATATTCCAGTTTCAGCATACTTAATTCTTATTGTTCCTGGCACAGCTTGCAGAAGAAAGGGATTCTGAGGGGATTTCAAAGCTACTTGTGTACAGTATAACAGTTGTCTAAAGCGTAACTGAACTGTGTCAGTTAGCATCCAGTATAATAATAACATGCTTGATACTGCTATACTTTAAATACAATTGTACTCTTTTGTAGAATAAAGAAGGATCAACAGATGACCTAACAGTTATTAGTAGTCCAAATAATAAGCCTACTTCTTATTTAGTTGCCTTTCTTTAGTGCAAATACGTTATGACGTATTATACTTGGAACTCAGAAGGATCCGCTTTCAAAGTTTAAAGCAACTGTTGGCATAAATGACTGTAAAAAGACTTTTGAAGTGGAAAGTATTAATCAAAACTGGAAGATATTCAAAGGCAAATTAAATGCATGTTCATAAAGCTACAATTTTGCAAACAAGTTAGGTAAAAGGATGTTAAAAGGAGAAGCTGAAGAAGCAATAAAACATGACTGAAATATATAGACAAAATAAGTACATTGAAAGAGTTTTGTGAGATTCTCAGAAGAAAGTTCAGTTATGCCTACTTTTGATTTTGGTGATGATGATGGTGGAAGAGAAGGAGTGCAAGTGATTAAGGCATTATTGTAATACTTTAAGTAACGTGGATCATTTCCTGACACCTTAAAGCCTTTGGAAAAAAAATAGCTGTAAATACCTGTTTTCCAGCCACAATCAGTGACACCATAGTTTTTAATAACAAAGGCTTGAAAGAGCTGCAATTTTTCCAAAGCTCTTCTCTAGGCAGTGTTGGATTTGTTTACTTGGAAAAGAGAACTAAAAGGTCTGTGTTTCGGATTTCTTTTCTTTTTTGCATTGGTTTTATTTGGAATTTCAGTGTATCTGGGCATCACCAAATGTAACACTATTTCTACCCTCAAGTCTTATCTTACTGGTGTTTGAATGTCCTTGACCTTATGCAAGTGAGCTGGAAGTCCGTCTGACTGTTGCAGAGACTCCCAGGCAGCAGCTATGACAATATTCTTCCTGGCTATTATGCAAGTGCATCGGATAAAAGCTTTTCTTCCACCTGATGCATGTAAAGTGATGAGGAATCCCAGCCTTTGCATTTTGGAGAGTGCAGGCTGCCTACCAGACTGACTCTTCTCTCCATCACCCACAGAAGAGCTGGAAATAACGTGGTTGAAATCACCCTGTATCTGAAGCTGCCAAGCCTTTGTCTACTGACTGTTTCTGCTAAAAAGCCAAAACAGGGGCTGGTATTTTTCAACTTTTCCGTGATCACTTGACATGCAGTTCCTGACTTCAGAGGTAAGTGTCATGCCATCTTACAGTAATGGCTGTCAGATAATTCTGCATGAGTACAGTTTTAACTATAAACTGGAAGTAATTTAATACACCTAATAAATAGATATGATTGTTGTCCTTATCCTGACTTTCTGTAACTGATGCTACCTATAACTCTTTGCATTTTTATGCACCAGCATATTAAAATTTCAGTCAAATTTTGCTTCAGTTTGCTTAAAGAAAGTGTGTGTGTGTGTGTCTGCTCATCTGTCTCTATGTATATGTGTATCAAAATAGATTTTCAAGGTGGTAATGTGAAATATACAAGTAAAGAGTTCAGAGATTGGCTGTAGACCCAATCATATGTCTCATATTGAAAGAGAATTACTTGGCTGATTTGTCTCAAAGAGATTTTGGCAGCTTTTCATTTGTATTTTCCACCAGTAAGAGACATCAAAATAAGTGCAAAGATTATTTTCCCCCCTAAACTGCCAAATTAAAACATTTGCTGTCGGTTCCTTCCAGTTCACTGCTCTTTCATAGAATCATAAAGTAACCAACTATGTGAACAAGAAAAAAAGTCTGATAAATATTTGTATTGGGCTTTTTTCAATCAGAACTTCATAGAGATGTTGTGTTGGAAGGGACCTTAAGAGGTCATCTAATCTATCCCCCTGCTCTGTAAGGGATCAGCTATCCACAGAATGTTACTGACAAACATTTGTCTAACATTCTTAAAAAATAGCCTTTGCAGGGTCTTCCTCAACCTCGCTGAGCAACCTGTTCCAATACTATTCTTTTAATAAGTTTTCCATAATATTTGAATTAAATATTTTTCTGATGCAAATACACTGATTGCTTCTTTCCTTACCACCAGGGAATATGAAGAACAATTGATCACTCTTATAACAATCTTTTATTTAGTTGACTACTTTTATCATTGTTTTCTCTCAGCTGTTTGATTCTGTTGATTGCCTCAATGGCTATATATATGTGTATATATATATATATATATATATAAAATTGGTCTCATTGGTATAGAGTTTGACCCTGCCATCTTTAATAAATATGGATCTTTGCCAGTGAATCTGATATCACATTATATGCATGTATATATAAACATACTGAGAGAGAGAGACTACAACTTCTAAGTGAGCAATCTGTAATAAGTGTCAATATTCAGGTAATAAATTTCACAATTTCAGAAACTATGAAGCATAGATAATGTATATTTATGTAGCTGATATATTTGACTTTCCACTTGCTGTATATATATATGGTACTACAGTGTGTGCAAAAATGGTACAAAATTATGAATAAACTAACAATACAAAAATTCATTTTGTATCAGAAAGAGCTCCTGTGGCTTTGGGATAGTCACATTCTGCTTAGTGACCAGGATATAAAAGTGTGTGTCAGCTTCAGGCTAATTATTTCGTAGTCAAACATTGTCTTTATGTGTAAGGCACAAAAACATACAAAGACACACACACAAAAAAAATCACAAACCACTCGTGTTTCTGAGCTTCTAAAACAGAAACAGAGAAATACCGCTAAAAATACGTGTTTCAGGTTAGTTCAGATTTTTTAACCAATGAACTCTGGGCAGGTTTACTTTTTTTTTTTTCTGTGAAGGGTTCACCCAACCATCATCAAAATCAGTTGTAATGAAAAGAACTGCAATATCAAAAAAAAAAAAACAAAAAACACCAGCTTTGAAAGACCTTAAAGTTCTGAAACTTTTGATCCAACACATGTTGTCCACAGGCCTTCTTAAAGAGATTTCCTAAAGAGATTTCCAAAAGGGGAAATCTATCCTTCTAGTTCCAAATACAAATTTGGAAAAAAGGTCAGAAGGGGAGCAAGCACCCTCATAAAAAATGGAACATTTGGGTCATTTTCCCACAATACGATATATTTTCAAAGTCTACTACTCATTTTTTGGTTTCTAGTTTTTACATCCTTTGGTATTTCATAGCAATTTATTTTTCATGTCACATGTTAAAAACAGGATTCCATGTCTTAACAAATGAAAAAGTTGTAAGATTTCATTGTTTGTAACACTCCACACTCAGCATTTTTATGGGATTAACATGCTCAGAACCACAGAGATACTGAGCTACAGCTTCATCCTCCATAAAAGAGAGCACATTTTTATTCAGGAAAGAAGAAGTATCAAAGTACTTTCTAGTTCTTTGCATGCACTTGTCTAAAGAAACTTTTTCTTTCTTTCCCTTTCCCTACATTCCTCCTCTGCTCACCAACCTAAGAGAAAGTATCGCTTTGATTAACTTTTGTTTGTAATGTTGTAAGACTTATATTCTCTAAAAGATCCATTTGGACTCAGATTTGTAAAATTTTTGTAGAACACTGTCTAATGATCCAGTCAGTACAATCTAATAATATTGTCACAAACAATTCTTTATTTTTCTCTTTTGTGTTTAATGTTGTGGCCTGAATTTACAAATGCAGTTCTATTTGATATGTATCTATAGAGAAGGAAAAGGATTTTGATAGTTAAAAATTACTGCCTTGTTAAAAATCTTACTCACTCCTCATTTGATCTTCTCCTTTGAAACCATTTTAAAATGTGACAAAGGTGAAAAAGGATCTCAGAGAAGGGCAAGCCATAGGCAGCATTTGAATACCTGGGGATCTGTCATATTCCTATACCAACACACTGGCTTAATGAAAAATTGAATAAATTACTATTTATTGATTTTTTCACTATTTATAAATTGATGGGAGAGTCTGTAATGAGATCATGCCATTATAATAGGATCACAAATGAAACCCATCCATGAGTTGTTATTAAGGATGCATCCACATTTTCATTTTGGTTCACTTTTTTTCTGGACTGTAACTACTAAAAATGCCTTTACTGTGAAAATGCCTGAGCTCTATTTTGTGCCCATTTCATTAGGTACATCCATGTTTCCTACTGCTTGTACTTTCCCTGATGTGAGGTGGTTAATAAAAGAATAACAGAAAAGTAGACATTCCCTGTGTTCTAGAAGGCAGATTGCAAAGGACAATAGCTGAGTTGTGGGTCTGAGTGTAGTGTGTCAATTGGTGATGACAAAGGACCATATTAAAACACCCTTCTTTAGACACATTGTTTTAAAAGAAAGCATTTCGCCCTGGAGGGAGTTCTGTGTTGAGTACATTATGGTCTGGATGACTGAATCACAGTCCATGCCTGAGCCCTGGTGCTGCTCATTAAAAACCCAGCTACGCTGTAGACAGGAGACCAGTGCCTATCTTCCAGATCAGGCTTCTTTCAAGCATGGAGTACTCAGAAGTGAGGTGAAGGTCTCAGGGCTGAGATGGCACTTAAACCTACGTAGTTTGAATCACATCCTGATAGCCAGTCATATGAACTGACGGGCAAAGATAAACTTAATGGGAAGAAGCCTAGCTACAACCAGTTGTTGGAAGAGAAAAAAATTAGGTTGACTGAATATGCTTCCTGAAGAAAAGAAGTGTAAAGCTGGTGGCGTGTTTTAGAGGTGGTTTGATTGGCATGACTGAAACATGAAAAATTATTTTGGAAGCTGCACTTCTTGCAAACTAGAAGAGAGCATGTCCATTTCAATGTATTGGCTGGAAACCTTTTTAAAGGATCTGAAGCAGATATGCGTAAACCCTTATAATGTCCTTTTCTGACTACCAGAGAACTTCCATGTTAATTTTATCAAGCTTTGTACATGATTACTAAGATTGAACAGATCCTAATGCATAATCTTAAATACAACAAGACAAAATGTGGCTATGACTTACTAGGTTTTACTCAGATTTTAAACAGCAAGAGTTTAAATGAGCTCAAAAAAAAAAAAAAAAGAATAATCCATCTCATATTGTAAAACTAAGATCTGGAACTTAAGGGACCTAAAATGTTTTGGGTTGGTGCTATCTATAGTATTCTGAAATATTTATAGTACTTAGACACAAAAAAGCATGCATTTAGAATTGCACATCAGTCTTCACTCAGAAGTGCTTTATTTTGTCTAAGTTACACCCTGAACATAACTGTAACATAGCATTTGAAGTTAATTATACCATATCTAGGAAACACCCTGGATTTTATTGCAAGGCTGAATATGCCAAAGGTTTAGGTGCTTCTACTGCCAGCAGCTAGTATCACCGTAGGAAAGTCCAGCTTCTGGCAAAACAGGATAAAACAAGAATTTTTATAGACATAGTGAAAATATACATATATTCATGAGTCAGTGGAATGAGTCACAAAAACCGTGTTTTCACTTGAGAGGAAGCAACTTTAACCCATATTACTGAGTCTTAGATGGGTCAGTCGGGTTTTTTTATTGTAACTACTTTTATGACACCTTCCTCCTACTTCTCTACCAGTATGAATGAATTCTCAGGGTTCCTTTTGATCTGGAAAACTCACAACTGAGACAGCAAAGTGCTTAGGGGACGACTTCCAGCCCAAAGAAAAACCATTTCCTTCAGGAGGAGGAGAAACAAAATAGTATAAAACAGAAAAAGAGCTGTTACAGCACAAGCATAACACTAGAAGATATAGGTTTGCTAATTAGAAAATTATGTCTGATGCCTACCTTTTCTAACTGCTGCTTAAGATATTCACCAGTGTGACACTTTTTAACAAAATAGGGAATGAGGTGGCTAAAGCTCTAACATACTCTGAAAATTTAGGACTGGTATTTCTGTTTCCCTGAAAACTCTGGTGTACTCCTGAGCCTTAGTGTGACCCTCTAAAAAAGCACTGTAAGGATCTGATTCTTGTCTTCCTTTATGTGCTCTTATACCTTTTGCAGTCTAGTAGGCTGATAGAAAAGTAACTGGATCCATAAATATAATCAACAATTATAAGTATCACAAGAGCAGAAATATGTTCCTTAGCTAAATCTGTATCTTACATAAAATAACCCAATTTGATTTAAAAAAAAAAAAAAAAAGGAAATGCAAATATCATTATTAAATTCTTCACACTTATTAGTCTTGGGTTGATTTCCCTTACCTTTTTGCCTGTACATACAAAGTGTGTACAATAATCCTTGCTGGAATTTGCTTAGCATAGGTTTGGTGAATACCAACAACAGGAATTTTATGACTTTGGTGCATAAGTAATTGTTGCAGTGAAAATTCCTGATTTTTCAGAAATAAATGGTGCATAAAAGCACATAAAAGCTCAGTTAATATGTCTGAGCTTGTTCAAGAACATGGACCAGCTCAACCAATGGAACTAGTTTTTTATTCAGCAGAGACCTCTTAAATTCATTGCCTCACTGCACAGTAAATCTGTTCTTTTAGCAGGTTTTTCTTTTAGCAGGTAGTCAATTAAGGGGGGACAGGTGTCCTTATGATATATATCTTTGCAGTGAAGTGAATGTTCTTACAACATTTCAGTTATCTTTAAATTTCATCATATATTATTTAGAGAGTTGTATCTTAACTAAGTTTATGATTTCCTAGGGTGACATGATTATATTTTTAAGCATATAGATGGTGAGGGGAGCATACCTGTATAAGTAAGTCTCTTTCTTTTCACACTCTCAATTCCATATATTTTAACCAGAGAAGAAATACACTCTCTTCTGTTTGTAATTCTCACCCTCTACTCTTCCATTAACTGGTATATGTGCTTCAACTTAATGTGGATAAATAAATGAACACCATAAAGTTAACATTTAGAAATTTAGGATAAGTGGCAAATAGAATATTTAAAATGTACAAGCATTACATTGTTGGTTTTCAATATTAGAGGAATTTCATAGACTAAATGTCAAAATAGACATAGGTGCATTTCAGGTGACAGAACACAAACATACCTGTAATGTTTATCGGATTAATTTTTACCTTCTGAGCCTTACAGTGATGGCACTCATTGCTGTAAAGAAACAGAAAAAGGACAGCAGATTCTTTCATTGAGTGTATGCCATACAAGTCTAATTTTTAATTAAATTCCCTACAATTTAGTGTTCATAGAAATCAAATAATTGAAATATTAGATGATTCTGAAATGTAAACCTTATTTCTAATGTAGGCATTAAAATGCTGTTATAAACAACCATTCTATTCTTAATTGAATTTTCAAAAATCTCCATTATTTAAAAAATAATAAATGTACTAATGGAGTTTGATAAGATTACTGTAACTGAACACTGCTATGAGCTCCAAATACTAGGAACACTGCATACTCTGCAGATGAATTAGCTGTTCTTAAATTAAGGAATATTACAGTCAGTAATGGTATGACATTCTTTTTTATGGCCATGGCTTGGGTTATAATGTGACAGAAAAAAAATGTAATGTTTCCAAAATGACAGTTTTTAGATTTGTGTTGCCTGAGGTAGTTCAGCTGAACAATAAACTATAATTTGATTGATGGAAAATTGAAGTGGTTCATCTAACTTGCCAGGCTGTCTTACCCAAGGCTTTGGTTTTGCATGTATGATGATGTATCACAGTTTTAGAGATAATGTTGTTTGTATTATACATGAGATTTTTTTTACACATAAAAATGAAGTCTTCATTACCCAGTAAAGATCAAAATATGCTATGGATTAGCAAGGAATTAGATTTCTTTGAGAATGGATTTGTACCTCAAAATGTGTTTGCTCTCTTTGTGAAACCAAATGATAAATAACATATAGGACCAGAGTGTCTTTATTTTTATGAGCAAATCAGCCATATCACCAGTTATGAAATTATTAACTTAAAGGAAGGGTGACATCTGCACCCAAGAGAAACAATCAGAGAGTGGTAGCTTTTCCTTTATCCAGAATTAATCCTGTGAAATAACAGACTGGTCAGCAGAAATCTTTTAGAAAGAGCAATAACATTTTTATAGATGTATTAATATATACTTAAGGAGGGAAAAAAAGATGAATGAGAAAACAATAAAGATGCTATTAAATACATATTGGTAACATTTATGGGGTTTGGGTTTTTTTTAATTACTGATGCAGTGTCTGTACAGCAACAGTTTCAGAAAAATTACTCTATAATATTTTAGCATCTGTGAGGACAATTTTAAATTGCTCAAACTATTCAGTCACCATCCATTTTTTCCCTTAAATATTTTGCATCAAGCAGGATGTTTGTCCTGTGCTCTTCTGTCACCAAACTAGTAAGGCCAGCCATGTCTAGACAGATAAAAATAAGTGATGGCATCTAGTTTCAGCTGCTGAAGGAAGCAAGATTTGAGGAAAGGATCATATAGCTGGGAGTATGATTATAATGTCTTGTTTTGATTCCTTTTTTCCCTTCATTTTCATTCGAAAGGAAAGGGCAGCTGTTGAGCCATCTTGAAGAAGGGTCTTTCTTGCTCTTTCTCTTCCTCCCTAAGTACATGAAATAGCTAATATTGGCTTTCCAAGTGAAACCGTAACACTTGAACTTGAAAAAACAGGAATATTACATATCTCTCTGCTATTTATTACCCTGCCAAACACTAAACAAGGCTATGATCAAACAAAACTGTGGTAATCCAGTCTTCTGGCAGATTTAATTGGTGTACTACACTCTTTATTTTTTCTACAAAATGTCCTGAATTACAGATGTTCAAGAGTTGGGGCTTAATTGTCAGATAGAGCTTCTTATTATTACACAGAAATACAGGAGAATTGTATTTGAGGCTATCCTTGAAGTAACAGAAGATCTGCCTGTAACGAGATTTCCAAAATTACTGTAGGGAATTCTCTACAGTGGAAGTACTTTCTTCTTGGGTCATTACATTGCCATAAGTCTTAATTTTCCAGGCATTTTACTCCTTCTCCCTCTGTGTCATGCTTTTTATCAGGGTTCAAATCTGGAAATACCATTGTCTTTTCAAAACTGCAGCTTAAAACTGAACCATGTACTCAAGGAGATGAATAAAGACAATGTATCAACAGTAGGATTGGCCTTTCTCTGTTAGAAAAACAAAATAAAAAACCAAAACAAACAACAAACCAAACCAACCAACCAACTGTAGTGGGTTGACCCTGGCTGGATGCCAGGTGCCCACCAAAGCTGCTCTATCACTCCCCCTTCTCAGCTGGACAGGGGGGAGAAAATATAACAAAAGGCTCATGGGTCAAGATAAGGACAGTTTAATAAAGTGAAAGTCAAGGTCGCGCGCAAAAGCAAAGGAAAACAAATGATGTTATTCTCTACTTCCCATCAGCAGGCGATGTCTAGCCACTTCCTGGGAAGCAGGGCTTCAGTACGCGTAGTGGTTGCTCCGGAAGACAAAAATGCCCCCCTTCCATCTCCCTTTACTTAGCTTTTATATCTGAGCTGACGTCATATGGTATGGAATATCTGTTTGGTTAGTTTAGGTCAGCTGTCCTGGTTATGTCCCCTCCCAAGATCTCGCCCTGCCCCAGCCTGCCATTGAGGGGGGGGGGCAAAAATGTTGGGGAGACAGCCTTGATGCTGTGCCAGCACTGCTCAGCAGTAGCCAAAACACTGGTGTGTTATCAACACCTTTCTAGCTACTGATGCAGAGCACAGTGCTATGAGGGCTGCTATGGGGAGAATTAACTCCATCTCAGCCAGACCCAATACACCAACCAACCAAACAAAAACGAACAAAGGTTGAAAGACTGCTTTTCTGTATTTTGCAAAGTAAACCAGAGACTAAAGGAGAAGGCGCTACAAGATGATAACTGTTTTTATTTAAGGAATATAGAGAGAAATCTAATTATGGAAAGAAAGTAAGGATCAGCTAGAAGCATAGGACTGGAGAAGACATTTTGGGTCTTCTATTCAAACTCACAGACAGAACATCATATCATCCCTTTTACAGAGTTATTGAGCTCTATCTGAAAACCATTTAGGGTAATTTTTACTGCAAGGCTGTTTAGGAAGCCATCAGTCTTACTGCTTGGTAGAGCAGTGAGTTAGGAATGTCCTTCCAGTTTCCAGAAAAATGTAGTAACTGACAACTTATTTCCAGTTCCTTAGCTGGGAATAATCAATATAATGTTTCATCTAAAGTAGCTCTTCTTTCACCTTAGTATTACTAATGGTTTATTGATAGACATATCTATTTTGGTAAATCATCTGAGAAAAACAACTGGAGAAGGGTTGGTAGGAGGAGTATTAGTTGATGACCATGGGATCATCACCATTTTGGAGCCATGAAAAGGCAAATTTACAAAGCGAGGGGTCAGAGCCAGCAACAGGGAACTATTCATAACAGTACTGCTTGGTAATGGCTACAGCTCCTGTTGCCATCATTCAAGGATTAAATGAAACTAAAAGAAGTATACTAAAGGAAGCAAAAGCAGAGGAAAAACAGCAGGGATGATCTGCTTTTCCTGAGAACATCAGAAAGGGAGAAGAGAGAGATAAACTAAAAGGCTATATTAGTCCAAGTAATAATAGTAGTGTGAAATTGGTCCTGAGTGTCTTCAAGTTGGGAAAAAAAAGGAAGTTCTGAACTGGTTGGTCACAGAAATCCTTGAACAGTCTTCTAGTTGGAGCAGTGGGGTGAAAACCAATCTGCTTTTAAGATACTGCAGACACTTTACATCTCCTGGCAAACTCCATCCCAGCTTGACTTTAAAACATTACCTTCTTTGTTAGCATACTTTTTTTCCCATTATATATATGCATCTGATTGTACAGGTTTTGAGGTGGTTATGCATGCATTAATCCCCTTTTTGGAAGGTTTTTTCTCTTTATCTGTGGAAAAGCTTCAGACCTCAAGTTCTTGAGATCAGGTTAACCATATTCAAGGTTTTCAACCCAACTGACTTTACTACTCAATTCCCATAACAAAATAGATCCTTCTGAAGTCCCAACCTTACCTACTGTCCTACTTTTGTATATTTTCCCTTTAATTTAAATTGAATCAACTTTTTAATTAACTCCATGTTAATTAGTTACTTAACGTTATTTTCTCCAAAAGTACTTCTGGGGGATACTTGATTAAGAAACATGTCGGCTAAACACATCTAGGAATACAGAGTTCCTTTGGTTATTAGTTGCATTTGTTCTCCAACGTATACCCTGAGAATTAAAATTTCTCAGTGTTGAGAATAGTGTTTCTCTCCATTAATTTTACAGATAACTCTACCCATAGAAACATGCATATCTGATTCCCTGGGTGCAGAGAAGACTTCTGTCATTAACTACCCCAATGGAATTTCACCATTTCACCAGCCTTCCAAAAAAGTTACTTTGGCCCTGGAAGAACCCTTTTAATATATGCCTATTCCTTCTTTTTTTTTTTTTTTTAATATCTTATCATATGCAATGTTTTTCTGCCATTTTTTCCCATTTTGTCTGTATCTCTGGGTAAGCCCAGACCTGCATTTCATACCTGATTTCTTCTCCAAGGAACTGATCAACCAAGTTCCTTTTTTCCCCAAATGTCTGTTTCCTGTTCTCTGTCACTAGTTCAGGATTCTCTACTTTGCTGTACAGGTTCCTGGCATTTGAGACTACTTCAAAAACCATTAAAAAAAAAATCCGTAAAATGAGCTAAAAAGAATTTAAATGGTCCTATGGTAGTAATTCAAGTGCCACGGTACCTCAGTGTCTCACTAACATGCAGAAAAATTGAGATAAGAAGCTAGTAGTATTCAAAATTTTCAGATGTAGAAAACCAAGGCAGATTGATTAAATGTTTGTCCAAGGTCATACTGGAAGTTTGTATAGAAGTATAAAAGTATTTACTGCACTTTTCTTGTCTCTCCAGTGCCATGCCTTAATCAGAATACCTACCTACCCTCCATCTGCCTGCAAAACATAGTAACACTGTGGGACTGTTCAAATGGCAATAGGAAAAGAAGACCCTCAATACGCAATGGCTTGTCAAACTTTGTGACAGTTCACCCTTCACTTTTTCCTGGTAGTTATTGTCACAGCCATCTGTATGCTGATTTGTTTAAAACACAGTTTGTAAAGTATGCAACCTTAATGTACACATCTAAATTCTTTGAGCTCTTTGAACATTAGAGAAAAGCAACCATTTGTGACTTTTTAATTGGTGTCAGTTGGCTGTATCATTGTTACTACATGACATATGTTACAAGGACTGTTCCTGCTAAAGGTAGGTGCATAGAATGTCACTTTACATTTTTTGCAAGTAGCCAATATGTCATCAGTTTTGCATAGCACATCATTAGCAACATCACACAGGGTGACAGTATATTGTGCCTAAATATGAAATGCTGATTCCTAGCAGAAAATATATTATTTTTAGGTTGGAAAGCAGTTTCTGTATCATAATGTGGGTTTCTGAACCAAAATGATTCTGTGGTCTGTCACAAAATTGCTAGCTGACAGATTCTACAGAGGAATCTTTTACATTTATTCACATTACCAACACACTGCAAACAGTTTCTCTCTCGTTTGTTTTGGCCCAAGGTCCTCTTAATCTTGTATAAGTGCTAGCAGGCTATTTCCAAGCAGAGAATATAGAAACAGATTTTTGTTTTAAAGATTTTTTCAGGTACCAAATTTCTATGCCTTCTTTCTAGTTGATTGAAGAACGTAAAAAGTTATGTTTGTTCCTAATTATATTTTAAAATTTTATAAATTTTTAAAAGAAGTACAGCTATGAGTCAGACTATTTCTACTTTTCTCTGCCCTCAGACAGTGAGAATATGTGCTCTCCCACTCCTATTAATTTGAAGAATAAGAATAGATTATTTGATTTTAAGGCCAGGTGAGTCTGTTTATCCTCAGGCAAGAATAAGACATGATGTGAAATCCTGGATTCACTGAAAGCAGTAGCAGTAACTTCTGCAGAGCTAAGATCTCTCCCATTGTTCTGTACATAGAATTCTATCTTAAATATGCAGGAGATTCCTGAATACATCTCGGGCTTTAAATTCAACCAGCCTTTTCTGTATCACAGCTCACTTTCTGGTACTGGACGATTTTTAACCAAGACACATGCTTGCAACCATTAGTAAAGTCTTTGTGAAATACAATAAATATTCAGATCGAAAATTCCACTAGCTCAACAGAAGGCATAGACTGAAAATCTTATTATAAATAAGATGACAACTGCTATCATTTATATATAACATAAGAGGGCATGCAGGCATATAGACCTAAAATTCCTAGCCATAAAGTACTTATAAACCAAAATCAATTTATGTAAAGCTTAATTATAAACATATCTCTAAGTTTACAGGATTGAAATTACAGATTCTACATTTTAAAGAAAACAACGTCAAGGCAACATACCTCTTGCTCTGCATTTAAAAACACAGGTGAGATCTATATTAAACAAAAGACTTGGGAACAGGGAAATACTTGAGCATATATGAACTGATTTTCTGTAAGAATGAAAATTACTTTTTTTTTTTAAATGAGTTACCAGAAGGTGATACCCAGATAGGATTTGTAGAAGTAGGATTGATCCTCGTGACATCTCACAGCTGTAACTAAGACTCTTTAAGGTGGTTTTCCCTGGATATAAATGATGAAACTGACCTTACACTACCCAGAATATCAAAGATCTAATAACCTTTCTGAATGATCTGTTGGTTAAACCAAATTGTATTAAACCAAACTCAGGCAGGAATGTGTAATTTGTGACCAAGTACCAGTTTCCTATTTTGAGAGATCAAAAATACTAACAGCCTTCCCAAAGAGCAGCATCCTTCATTGCTTTCAAGTGTAAAAACGCTAGTGTGAAACATAAACAAAGATCTCTCACAGGAACAAGAGATGACTTTGAAAACCAAATGACATTGCAAGGTTCTCTGCCCCCCTGGAAAATTGAAAAACAAGGGACAGTACTTACATGAATACCTTTCACTTTTCTGAGGCCAAAACACATTTGTAAAAGTGCAGTTAGAAAATCTGGGAAAGGCTAGTCCAGCACACAGTATGGAGAAGCCAAAGCTGCAAAGTACCAGCCTTGGAATGCCTCAAGATATACTCAGATCAAATGCACATGATGTCTTCTTCAAGTCAAACTTCTGGGGAAATTTACATAGAAAAAAAAATAACATTAAAAAAGTACTTGTCTGGTGCTTAGAGGTAGCTGTGGAAAAAAATATAGAGGGGGCATCCTGCCTTACAAATAGTAGAACCAGAAGAGAAAAAAAAAAGAAAACCAAAAAACCCACCAAGGAAAAGTCCTAGAGTACTCTGCCTCCTTTTGATACCTTCGTGTGTTTCCTCACGCTTGGTTGCTCTTTAAATTTCTCTCTCCCCAGTCTGCTACTGCTGAGGCAATTATCCCAGGACAGTCCCCCCTGCAGATGTTGCAAAGGCTGGCTTTGACCCATTGGCACTTTTATAGCTGCCTAACTAGCCTCCCCAGATTAGGGAAGTAAAGAGTTTGCCAAGTTACCTGGAGGTCTGGAGGGGTTTAGGCCCCTATCTGCCTGGACAAAGCATCAAGATGACTGTAATGAAAAGAGTCTGGCACACACTGAAAATCCCTTTGCAAGTGGAATTCAAGATCACGCTCTTCAGCAAAAGCACATGATAACTCTCAGGCTAACAGCTTGGCTTCCTTGCAACATCCCCGTGGGACCATTCTCCCTCTTCTCCCATCATTATCTACAGCCTCTAATGCTCTGCCCACTTGCTGTTGTTCCAGGTGAGCTCTTCCTTTAGCCTGGCAGAAATCATTATAAGGCCAAACCATGAAGGAAGATAGAGCACAGCCAATACCACTTTGGGCTGTTGGTTTGTGCAGCACCTGTGAAGAATATTTAGGATTAAATGACCACTCCTAGGCCATGAGCACTGCCAGAAAGGAAAGTCAAAATGAGTCACTGGGCAGATATGTTTTGCCTGTGTGACTGGAAGCACTTCCATAGGTTGCAAGTGTGGTATGGGAAGCCAGAAGGCACACCATTACACTAGGAGTCTGTGAAAAACGACAATGCTCATGTGAGACAATGAATAAGGTCCAACCTGAGGAATGTTTCCTGCCTATGCCCTTCACTTCTCTTCCATCATCAGCATTTCAGTGCTGTTCTCCTTAATCCTCTGGATCGTCCTTTGCCACACTAAGCACTACAGAAAGACTCTCTGAAGTTTTGCCACTGCTTGTGACTAGATGTCCTAAGAGACTCAGCTTAGTTCTTGGAGCACGTGCCAAAGAAGTCCATGCTCTTCTCCATATTAGCTCAGGTAACAGGGGTACACAGTCAAGCTACAGCACTGGCTCACAGTCAAGTGCCAGTACCTTATTGCCAAATGGTGATAGCTGACTCTTCTAGGGAGAGGTAGTTTGCAGCTGTGGCATTAATGTTATATTGACCTGATTAGCAGTTGTCTTAGCTGGGCTGTGGTTTTGCAACAAAGAAAAACAGCTCATAGCTGTGGATGGTTAAGTCCTGTCTTCCCTGGTTATATTCTTGGGCCATGTTATAACCTTCCTTCATGTCCTCTAGCTTAATCTGGTACTGATCACTGACTGTCTACAACTGTGTTGCATCAAAAAGACAACTCTTTAAGAATTCACTTGTAGGAATAAACAAACAGGGTCATCAAAGCCATCACTGTTAGCACAGTGATTGTTTGTACTGCTGCAGAGGCAGAATGTGAAAGACCTGTGTAAATATTCAACTCTGTCTTCATATGTGAAGATGTTTCTTACAGTTAAAAAAAATGTTTCCACGAGGTTAAAATTATTTTTGCATCTTGTGAATCCTTCCCAACATTACTAAAAGGGGACTAAAAGAAGGGACTAAAGCTACTAGATAAATGAGGCTTTATTTAATTTATTCATGACAGTAGAATGACAGCAGACATCATCTCTTGAAAGAACATTTGTTATAGATTCCTTATAGAATTAAGGAATGGCTAAAAATTGTTCTCATATATTAATCTTTTGTGAAGAGATCTAAACTGAGAAGAGATTTGAATGCACATTTATTAAAAGCATTATGCCTGTTGTAACATTGTGTTTGAAGGAGGCAGACACAAGACAATTGATTGAAATCACAGTCTTATGCAAGAAGTTATGGATTCTGCAAATTAAAAAGTCCAGGAGAGAATGAAAGGTCCTTATAATTGTAGTAAACTCTTTGGAACATGATGTAGGCCAAAGGCTGTAACTTTGTCCTCATACAACACTCTTATTCAAGAAAAACATAGAAATATGTGTGTAGTTATTGGAACATGGATTTTTTTTTCAAGGAAATATTCATTATTTTTCAGTCTCATTACAGTCCATTTCAAGCATGGACAATACATTGAACTATTTCCATGGGCTGAATTAGATACAGGCATCACAAATACAGAGCTCACTCTGCACTTCTCAGAAAGGCCAGTTATCAGAAAGAGTCTCTCTCCTCCTCAGCACAAAGCTTGTGGGGAAAAAGGCAAGTCAGCTAAAATTCAGAAAAGGAATGTTGATGTCACCTGTTCAGTCTTGGGGGCAGACACCAGCAGAAGATTGAATTTCTCAATGATTCATACATATGTTTAAAATATATATGTAGCAAAGGTGATACAAATCCTTTTTTCTGTTTTCACGTTCAAAAAGCAACACATTTTCTGCTCAGAAGTGCAGCTAGTCCCACTAGTCCATGCATTTATCTAAACTAAACTGTGTGATCATGGTCTGACTGGGAGCCACAAAGAAATTCTCAATGACTCTTCTTCAACAGCATATTAAGTATATGAGACTGAAAAGATCTTTGCATTAGGTGGTGTTTCTCTTTCCAATGCTGAGGTCCTGTTTCAAGGTCCTGTTTCTAATACTGAAAGTTTCAGTCGGTTGAGCCAATGTATCTCAGGGTATATTACTTATCTATACATATATGCATGGGTATGTAGTAATATGGATATATGTAATATATGCTGCATATGTGTGTATATATATATATATACAACTTCAAACCTGCCCTTGAGTCCAAATTAACCTGGCATCCAAATTAGTTGGGCATGGTATATTTGCATTTCAGCATGGGCTTTGGCAAACCTGAGAGATGGCAGGAACCTGTGTCCAGCACCGTAAACCTTGGTGTTTGAAGATTTGCCCTCTGATCAGATGCATAGTCAGATTACCCCACTCCCTTATCCCGAAAAGCTTTGCAACAGCTTCCTGTGGGTTTTGTGCCCCTCACTATAAGAAAGACATTGAGGTGCTGGAGCGTGTCCAAAGAAGAGCAGCAAAGCTGGTGAAGGGTCTAGAGCACAAGTGCTATGCGGATCAGCTGAGGGAACTGGGGTTGTTTAGCCTGGAGAAAAGGAGGCTGAGGGGAGACCTTATCGCTCTCTACAACTACCTGAAAGGAGGTTGTAGCAAGGTGGGTGTTGGTCTCTCTTCCTGAGTAACAACTGATAGGATGAGAGGAAATGGCTTCAAGTTGCACCAGGGGAGTTTTAGATTGGCTATTAGGAAAAATTTCTTCACTGAAAGGGTTATCAAGCACTGAAACAGGCTGCCCAGGGAAGTGGTTGAGTCACCATCCCTGGAGGTATTCAAAAGACATGTAGATGTGGTGCTTAGGGACATGGTTTAGTGGTGGACTTGGCAGTGTTAGGTTAACAGTTGGACTTGATGATCTTAATGGTGTTTTCCAGTCTAAACAATTCTATGATACTATGTTCTCCAACTCTGTCTGGAAAGCGGCATTGCCTGCAGCAAGGGAGAGCCCTGATGGCTGTGCACTGCTCTTCTGAGAAGGGGCACAGTAATGCTAGGGGTGTGTAGCCACCAGGTGTGGCCCAAGCAATGGACATACTTTATTTCACCATCAGAACAACATGCTGCCATCACAGAGGCTTCAGAGGTAGATTTCTTCTCTACTTCTGAGTTGTTTAGCTTTACCACTCAAAGAGTGTGACCCTCAATTTTTTCTTATTTCCATCTCTCCTAATTCCAACTGGGGTCACACTGTCATTCCCAATCTGTGGCAGCTGCAGACTGACTAAGCTGCCTGACATCTGTGACGATAAGGCATTAAGAAAGAAAAGAATTCACTAGAAAAGTAGAATTTGTTGTTCTGATGTCCTAGGACTGTTAATCTTGGTTATGCATATTTGGTTTTGATGGTGCCATGTGGAGGACTGGAAATGTCTAGGGAGATTATAAGTAACAATCTTTTATCGGTCATCCAACATTTAAAATGTCTGAGAGAGCTGTTAGATTATCTTCTTTTATAAAATTATTTTTGTCTTTGATGGGTTATTTTAACGTTTTCTGACATTAATGTAAAAACCATAATTCACTGTCCTAAGGCCCCATTCCAAATGACCTTGCTACAACAAAGCAAATAGTTGTAAATACAATCACAAAACACCTATGAGAAGTCAAAAAAGGTTATGGCATTAGATCCAGCCCATAAGATGTAGTTATACAGTGCTTCCCTTTCACACAGCTGTTACATCTTTGTAATTGTACCTTGGAAGAGTCAAGCCTCACCCAAGGCTTTACTGCTGAGTTCTGCCCCAGCTTGCCTGGAGCACATCAGTGACAGAACTTGGTGCCACTGTCCTCTGAACTCCCTTCAGGGATACAGCTTGAAGCGGGAGAATCATTCCCTCTACCATAGTAGTTTTTTGCTTTCCCTATTAAATCCATTATGAATTTTACCGCCATTTCACACTGTGCCCACATATAATGAAGAAAATTTCTGTCCTTGCTAGAGCTTGCTAGTCTTAAAACTGTAGAGTCTGTGCTTCCGCTGTCTCTCTGGAAGCTGTATGATGTAGATAATATTGCTGACCTGTCTAATGCTGTTAAATGGTCCCTCCTAGTCTGTTTACAGTTTTCCTGCCAAGCTGGGATCAGAACTATGACCTTTTGCCCCACCTCATATATCTAAGCCTTAACTTGTCAATCATACCAGATTTTCTGCTTTTGCTGTGTTTCGGCAAGGTTATTATGGTGCACTAAGGCCAAAAACCCATTTACTCTCTTGTGGAAGTCCAGCACATATGGTACTACTGACTCCTCTGATGCTTCCAGCATGATTTTCTGCTTGTCCCTCACAAGATCAAGGAGCTCTTTCACCCTCCTGCAAACAGGAGCATGTAAGGCATAAGCCCCATGGTGTCTTGAGACCCCTTGACATGCAAGCAAAGATTGCTATAGTTATTTGTCTTATCCCTACTTTTGGCTTTGTAGGTCTCAACAGGACATTGGTTGTCCAAGTAGACCCTTGCAAAACCCCTCCCCATTCTCTTGTCCTCACATTGCTGGTATTGATATAGGAAGATCTAGAAACTTCAGTCCCAAAATCACTTCCAGAGTACTTTGAGGGTACTAAAAAAAAATTTGTATTTTGTTTGTACATTTCCTGATGGATTTTCTTCTTAACCTACCTCAAAGGGCCATCCCATCAGATGACTCTATAATTCAGAATGTACTTAAGATGCAAAATATTTTGAAATACAGTAGAAATGATTCAACAAAACAGCACCTAATATTATCTGTGATCAAAAATATATGAAATGGGAAACAGAAGAGCATACAAATTAGTAAAGAGGCCAAATAAACTTTTAGCTGGTCACTTGTTTTGTTTCTAACAGTGGACAGTACCAGATGAGGCAGAGGACATTTTAAGACACTGTCATGTATAATTATTATACTTTGCTCATATAAAGTTTCTTTATAGCCCTTATCATAATATTCCTTAAAGCAGGAACCTCTCACTTTTTAAATCTTTTTTTTTTCTTTTTAAATATTTTTTTTCTTCTTTTTATTGCTTTTAATAAATTTTACGTCAACTGAAGAAGCTGCCTTGCTCGTAGCTCTGAAAAACTCTTTTTAGGTGGAAAGATAATTAAAATTAGTAACATCATGGAGAAATGTTAGGCAGAGGAACTCTGTCATAAAGGCCACATATTCTTCTTGGATATTGGAGTTATTTCTTTTTTGTTTCTTTTGGTCTTGTCTTCCAAACAGGTATTTAAAAATATATAGTACACAATGTACTACTATCTAAGAGAGAAGAAATACTGGAAATTTCCCACAAAATAAGAATATTTCTGTCATTTATCATATGAATTTTTTACACTTCTGAACAAACATACTATCCTACTCATTGTGTCTTGTATGAACTTGTGAGGGTCCCAATTCTAAATACCAGCTATATTTAACTTTATTTCTATGTTTTTCCTTTTATATACAATGCATTTTATTTATCTTAAGGGTCTTTTAAGACACAATTTTGTACAGGTGCTTAGGAAGAGTCACATCAATACTTTTAATCTTTTAATTATGTAACTTAATTTCACATCTGGAAGCTTTACCATGCAATAATTGACAGACATTTTTAATCTGAAGAGAAAAGGGAGATCTTATTCAGTATGAAATCAGACTGACATGGTAACATTTGGATTAATGAATTTTTTGTTAATTTTAGAAGACTTACCTTCCAAAGTAATTTAAGGTTTCTGTGTTTGTTGATAATGCTTTTTAATGTGACAACTGTGACATGCATTTCCACAACAGATGGATTAATGTCATTTTTTTTAAAATTACTTCACCTAGACAGGTGCTTCCTGTATATGTTTGACATGAAATTAAACATTGCTCCAGATGTTCTGTTTGTAGCAAAGCCAGTTAATTTTATTAGAACATTTAATCACAGATCAACAGCGTAATAGAAATGCAGTCTATGTGAAGCAGATATTTAACAGAACTTCCTAATGTGGAAGAATCTATATATGGGACTGAGGTACACAGTGTTGTAGGTGAATCCCATAAATGTATTGATGTGGCATGCTACATTTTCTGAATTTAGACCTGAAGTAATGTTATTTGCTTACCTAAAAGAATTTTCACACAGGATAGTTAATTTTGATTGCAGGATGTTGATAGCATATACTCTTCCTGATGTTCACACCCATATATATCATCTCGCTAACCTAAGGTAGAGTTTAAAAACAGTGTATTAGGAATTATAAGAGATTCCTTATCTTTGAGTGTGGGGAGTCCTGCACTGTTTTAATGCTTAGTACCCTTCCGTTAATCTAGAGTTACATACATTCACAAGTAATTGCCCTGCTTGCAGTGCATGCACTAAGATCTCTTATGCCAAACTTAAATATCATTACATGCTTAGCTGTTCTTCCATTAAGATTAGCTATAGATTTCCCATTAATTATTACATCATATTTATTCATCATTAATAAATTAGATCTCTGTGTTCTGTCACAGACCATTTGGGTCTTATGAAACAGGCAAAGAAAAAGCTTGAATATAGCCCTGGTGATTCCAGGGTAAATGTAAAAATACTCATAATTTTTTACTTTGAAATATTAGTTTATGTATATGGACTAATAACAACTTAAATCCCTGTGATGATTGATGTTTTTTGTTGGCCCGTCACCTCATTGTATAGAAGTTTGTTTTAATGAGTTTCTCTAATGAATATTTTATATTGATACTTGGATGAATGGCATATGGTAAATGCAAGGTAAATTACAGCTCTTTAAATAAATATTTTTCATAAATTATTTATTTTGTGATGCCTGTATTGGTTAGATGTCATGTCAGATGAAGACTGGAAATTATTTACTCTAATACTTATTTGAGAGTTGAAAAAGTAAAAGACTTTTAATTATTAACAAGCTTCCAATATACTCATGTAATTTATGGGAAACTACCATAAATTGTGTAAGATTACAATTTTGTGACTATAGTTTTATTTGTATCATGCAAAATAGAATAATCTCTTGTGTCTTTACAAGAAATTTTATTTATTCATACAAAAAAATATTGTGCTGTTCCTGCTAAAACCTATTTTGATGAATTTCTGGCTTCCAAGGGATTATGAGTTATTGTCAACTGTCATTATTTCCATGAGAAGTTCCTGGTTATTTTTAATGGTGCCAAAAATTAAAGTTAAAAATCAACAAGAACATACATAGTGGATTGAGTGCCCTTGGTTTGTGTTGGAGTCCATGACTCTTACAAATGAAGCTGCAGAACATAGCTATTTCAATGCTTAGTAATGACCCAGTTGTAGATCCCCACTGAATTATTCCCACTGTTATTATTCTCACTGAAATTAAAGAAAGATGAGGGCATTCTAGCATCTTTCAGAACTGAACCATTTTTTCTTTCAGATATGCCAATGCCTATCATACAAAAACAAAGACAGCCACTGGAACACAAGCACAAAACTGCAACAGTGTCTAGATACCGTAATCTTTAAATGTGCCGTGTTAGAGATGAATACAATTTATTTGTGCTCACCTGAAGATAACTGGCCAAAAATGGGAGGTTTTAACTTTAGACATTACCTACCATGCATATGCCTTGAATACTAGGAGCTAATTTCATGACTAATATATTCCATATGCTTTCTAGAATAAACAGAGCTGAGTGCTCAAAAACTGTAAGTAAATCACATGTGTTTTCAAGAGATTTTTATACGTCTTTAATCTAAATTTATAATTCAGGTCATAATTCTGATGTGGAACTTTTTCTCATATGTATATATATACACAGTGGTCTGCTTGCACACTGTTCAGGATGGTGGCTAAATGCATGATCTAGTCTTTAGTAAATGAAATATTTTGAAAGTACTAAAATATCACTGCTTTTACAGAAGTCTTTAAGGAATAGTCTATGAAAATGGTACATAGCAGATATTGATTATACAAACTAAGTGAAGTGTTAAGGCACTTCATATCATGTAGTAGCACTCTCATTGAGGTGAATGGCATGTCACATTGTTTTTTCAATTGAGTTGAGTCTTATTCTAGTGGCCAGTTCAAAACTGAACTGGTTTATTATGCCATACAATTTTCTTCAAGGAAAGCTAGTGTTCATTTGTTAGGGATACTTCTGTTAAAACTGATATTTTGAGTTGACTCAAGTAAATTCCCAATACCTATATTTAAGACAGTGGGTGCACTTTCTGTTACATTTGGACTCCTCACATCAGGGCCATATTGGATTATAAATCCTGTAGAAAAATTAAAAAATGAAACATTTCATTTTAGGTATATTTAAAAGTATTTGTCAGTTTTCTTCCAATGCTTCCGCTATGGTCCTGTGTGATTTCACAGGACTAATAGCACAAACGAATAGCTTTTTTTCTTGTCTACTTCAGAGCTTAGCTCCATTCCAGAAAATAACAAATATTCAGAACATTATCATCCAAATTCCCAGTTAAGAAGAAATCAGAAGTGTGGAGTTAAGTGTATGTTATTCAATATTGTTTTATTTTGCATGTACACAAAGTCTGCAAAATAACGGTTGCAGACAGTAGGCCATTCTTTCAGTACAACACTAAAACATTTATCCAAAACAGTAGTTCTCCTTTTTCAACAAATCAACACTGATCAGAGACCAAGGCAAACAAAAAACTCTTCTGGTATTTTTGGAACTTCCTTTACCCAGAGCATTAAAACCCAAGACAATAATGCATATTATATTTCCCCCAAACTGAACATTTTCTCATATTTTAAAGAGAAAAAATTAAAATTTGAAGATGAAATCTAGAAGCCATAGATGATTGCTATAATGATATTGCTGCGAGTATTTGGTTTAGAAACTATGCAAAGAAATGGTACACTTCATTACATTAAGGCTGTCAACAAATTCAGGCAGCCATTCATATGGAAGTCACATATAAGCTGTGTTTTCTGTTTTGTTTCATTTTGTTTTTTTCACAACTATACCTTCTTTCCTGAAGAACTCTGATCCATGTCTATGCCCAACCCCTTTCAAAAACTATACTTCATATTGGAAAATTCTGCTTCAAAGATTGACTGTAGTCTTCTGTTATTACAGGCTGATTCTTACAACCTGATTTCCTACTCTGTCTTTAGAAACCTCAGTAATGTTAGTAGCCTTATCTTTTTGTAAATGTTATTCTATTTAAGTTTTTGATTTGTCTTCTCTTGGATTCTACTAAGTAAAGAATCCCGTTCCAATAAGTACAAAAATCTCACGCATGAATGTGCATGTATAAACTAGTGACGAGTATGTGTTACAGGTCCCCCTCTGTGCTGGATCCACAGGAAATATATGTCTGTTATAGCCACAGCTACAGGGGATTGGTTTGTTTTCTCAAGCTGTAGTAGCTCATGCTGTTAGCTCTGGAGGTGCCTGGTGTAATCTACAGTGAGTTATGCAAGATGGTATCTGTTACACAAATGCACAGATGCCCACACAAGCATGTTCATTGCACATTTCTGTTGCATAGTTCTGCAGCATAGACTGAAGGTTGCAGTAGACTGTGGGTGGAAAAGCACTTGTGGCGGAAATAGGAGAAATTATTCTCTCTCTTATTCTCCCAGGTGGAATGGCTCTGCAGACACCATTCCCTTCCAACAGTGATTCTGGAGTATCTCTGTTTCCTCACTATCCACATCACCATGATGTCTGACCAGGAACAGTTCAACACCCCAATATTTATTAGCAATGAACTCTATAGATAGTTTGCCATCAAGAGAAGGCTTTGCAGTAAAGCTGGTAGCTCAGCTGGAAACTATGCCGTCTCCAGAGCCAAGCGTGCTGCTGCTCAGACAGCTTTCCGTGCTGGTAAGCACTTGTAGTTTGCCACCAGGGGCTCCTTAGTCTGTCAGACCTAGACTGTCAGTTGTGTTGGGAAGCGCTTTTCACCACAGTCAGAAGACATTACAGAGAGAGTGCAGACATTGTTAAGAGGTATGATGGGACAAGAAAAGGGGTGGAGTGTTGAAATATGAAAGTGTTCAGAGTCAGGAAAAAGACCAGGATGGAAGGGGCAGGGAGTTTAAGTGGGAATTTGGAACTGGCATGCATCTACCCCATTGTTATCTATGATTAATGACTCCCTTATGCTCTAGGGACTGGAAGGGGTTACACGACATGGCTAGAGGCCTTGCAGCACACCACATCCTACACCTAATCATCACGCATATGCCTACGGGAAATAGATGTTAATGCTGATGAACTCAGAACAAAGATCTAGCATCGTGGTGAGAATTGCATGTTACTGGTGACTTAGTATGTGTGCTTTTACCCACCAGGGGCAAGACAGTGCTCTCTGTAGAGTCTGCTCTATGTAGACTCTCCTTGGAGTTAGCAGCTAGCTGGACAGCCAAGGCACACTGCAAAGGAGATGCCCTTGACTGACTGATATGTACACTTGCCATGTGTTTTAGGTTAATATATGTGCATGCATACATGCACATTTGGTTTTACGATGAATCCAGTTATTACAAAAACTGGTATTTTGGGTTGAAGCTGAACAGATTAAGGCTTGAATCAGTCAGAAAACACTCTGATGTGTTTTCACTTCTGCAAGCATAACACTCTGTGCCATGAAATGCTGTAACCCTTTCACCTGTTTTCTCTAATCAGGATCTGCTCTATTTTGTTCACTCATACCCTCTACCAAGATAGGGCTACCTCCTATTTAAAAGGTATGATATTCTTGTAGGATATGCTGTTTGTGTCTAGAAGTTTCAGACAGAATAATATAGTTTCTTATATTCACGGTTACTATGAGTGTCTGTGTATGACAACCTGTAAAGAAATTGAAGCCCAGTTTTCAAAGACAAGCATAGCAGACTTTGGGGGAAAAAAATTCAAGCCTACTTACCAAAATAGAGGAAACATTGATCAACAGAATTAGGAAACAGCTTTAAGCATCAATTACATGAGATTATGCAGTTTCTATACTAGTCAAAAAAATAACTTTCACATTTATGAGAGTTAGCATTGGGACAAAAGACAAGGTTCAAATCATTATGATGAACGTGATGGAGGAAAGTTTTTATGTTGTTCTTCAACATGTTCATAAAACACGGACAAACACTGCTACTCCCACAGCCCTAGCTTTTATCTTTTGCCCCCCCCTTTTTTTTTCCCTGAGAGAATTTAATAAAAGACCACACCCAAAGAGGTTTTCTGCTGTCTGTAGTACAGAAAGATTAGTATTACATACTGACAAGTGTCTTATTACTCACTGAAAATGCTGCTTCCTCTGGGTGTATTTATAAGATAAATATTTACCCATCTAATACAATACCTTCTCCATTTTTAAGGGAGCTTTGTGCTATCAGACTGGAAAGATGTCTGAGCATTAGATAATTGCACTCAGTACTCTTAATTTATGCACTTTACTTTTAAAAGAATATAGAAACTGTTTTTAAAAATGCATTTTAGTTCAGCAACAACCTTTTGACGCCCCCGGACAGTATTTTAAGAACTCATTTGTTTGAGGGGTTTTTAATCTGGAGACACTGAAAAGTTACACCTGCTGTGATGTCGTCAATCACGCCAGGAGGAAAAATAGTGGCATGATTTGTTATCTGTTATTTCCCTTGCTGTGGTGACTGTCTCCCAGTGCCAGGTCTGTCCTTAAGGCCATCACTTATAGGGACCACTGTCTGTCAAAACCACAGCCAACTTTAAGGGCTGCCTTTGTTGGAGCAGACAAATGAGTATGACCTTTAACAATAAAATAGCCACCTACTGAGAGAGATGAAACAGCAACTGAAATTAAGAACACCATACGGCCATTTCAAACACTCAGGAAAAGTTAGGAGTTGAACTATAACTTAATTATAAGAGTAAATGTGGCTAGATGTTGTCAATAATGAAACAGACATGGTCAGAAATATTGATTAGCAATGAGGATGAAAACTTATTTCATCCAGGAATCATCCTGCATTTCATTAATTATGAATGGGATTGATGGGGTTCATAAAAAAATGCGGAAGAGATTAAATTATAGCATTTAAAGGTTTATTGTTTTTTTTAAGTAGGTTGCAGAAGTGTACAAATCATTTATGAATATTCTAGGCAAGCGAGGAAAAAAGATAAGAACACCCTAAACCTTTGATTTACACTAATAGGTACTTCAAAAGATCTTCAGAAAAGAGCCTCTGCCTAGTTAGTGATTAGATGTAAGGTGGTCATTGATATTTTGTAGGGTTTCAAAGCACAGTCTGAGAATTCCAGGCAATGCATTGTAAAGACCACAGCACAGTTTGTGGTTTGAAAGTCTCTTGTAACCCAACCTGGCAAGTGGTCAATGGAGACTATATTTTACAGAGCAACGCAAATCAATCTTATTGAGCACTTTTCAGGTAATATAATATTCTGCCTGTGACAATAATGAAATTAGCCTATGGATTTTGTTTAAATATTGAAATGCCATTTGAATATTTAATGAAATACAGTACTCTATAGATATGCAGATTTTTGTGGTTTTCATAAAAAGAATATAATTGATTTTATGAACAGGTATTTGAATATCATCAAGTTAATAATATTTTTTTTGTTGTTCCTTTTGTTTGTGTCCTTGTTCATAGTCAGATAGACCAGATCAAGCAAAGCACTGAATGCTTTCAGCTTCTTCTGAGGTCAATAGAAGTCGAGGACACTCAACAGAACGGAGGTGTTTAGTACCTCTAAGTCATTTAAAGCATTAATGTATTCATCAGAATTCTTAAATCACCACTAAAGCTTGTATTTTTTTTTTTAATTTTATAAGAGCAATTTTTTTTTTTACCTGAGTACTTTCATTTTTCCCTTGTTGCTATTCTTATCTGACTTATTGTTTGATTTCAATTCTTTTACAAATGGTCTGTTTACTGTGACTGGTTTTTGTGTTTGGTGGGGTTTTTTTTTCCTAGAAAGTATGTTTTATCTCATTTTCTCATGAAAAAGAAAATCACTGGTTTTCAAGGAAAGAAAGTCTCCAGAGATCTGAGTTCCAGTCTGAGAATCAGTTCAAGGTGAAATCTGCTTGGTTTTCTCAGTATAGCCCCCAGTACAGAGATGCACATCATAAAAAGTAAAACAGAATTTTCTGTAATCAAAAGCTTTTGCCAATCTTAAAGGTCCAACTTTTTAATAGGCCTGGACTCTCAATTGTAATCATACTCTAGAGTGGTTATCCTTTCAGCTTAGGGTTAAAAAGCTTTGACAAAGCACCATAGGGAAGCTTGGATTGCCCTTACCTACATTGTACCTAGCCTTGGGATAGATAAATACAGTCTCATTCTCTAATGCTACTGACTGCCTCCAGGAACACTAAATTTTAAGAGAGGAAAACATGAATCCTGTATTTCAAGAGAGGTGGAACTAAGCCATTGTTCACTCCCCTTAAAAAGGATATTCAGTGGCCAGTTCAGATTGCCCTAGGGACACCTAAAGCTGCATTAAGTACTTGTGAAAGTGAAAATCCACTGGGAACCCAATTCCAGTGTTTAAACCTCAGCATGAGCAGTGGAGTTCCTAGCAGGGTTCACTTTTATATGTCTCTATAACCAGGTTCAAAACTTACTGTACGTGCAGTAAGGATCTGCTATTCCAGCTAACCTACAGAAACACTATAAAGAGACAGCCCTTTAGAAAATCACTAACATGAAGAGAAAAAAGCAAACATTTATTTAACTACATCACGACAAAGGCAGGAGAAACGGCGGCTATTTGAGAACTGGCAGATCCCTTATACAAGGTTATGCACCTTATGCTTGACTAAGAATATTTTTAACACCGATTTTTGTTTTAATTGAGGAATGATAAGAAATCCAGGCTTGCTCCTGAGCTGTGTAATAAATAGAGCTGACAAGAGAAAGCTGTTTCATTTCATAAGAACTGGAGGACTTCCAACGTTTGTTTTTCTTTCACCTTGGATACTCCAGGGGGACTATGGTTTTGAAGCATTATACATTCAGAATGACCAATGGCTGAAAATTATCACCTTAGCTAAAAAAAATAAACAATGCTTCTCATTCATGGGTTACTGGATCGCTGAGGTCTGTGTGTTTGGATATAACACTTGCAGCTTCAAGACCTGTTAACATTTTGATTGTTATTTTCTGAATTAAAATAAATGTGGGTGCTGAAGTTCCTGCTTTGTAAAATATAGCATAGATATGGGTCCATTGTCTTCATTTCCATGCTGCGAAACCCATAATGGGAATTGCTGTTACTGAGATGGGAAAGCAGAGTTGAACAGTCTCAGACATGGTTTTATTATTTGAGACCGACTCTTACCAGCTCGCTACTTCAGCCCAATGTGGAACCTATATTTAAACATTTTTTCCTCTAGGTCTTGTGGCAGTTTCATTCCAAAAATTGCATTGAACCAGCAATTTTTCTGCTGATAAGGTATAGACCTTATTCATTTGTAGACCTGGATTCTTTTGCCCATGCTCAGTCTTTCGTTCTGACCCTGTGATTCTCAAGCATAAACTGTCTATTAAAAGGCATTTCATAATTCCATCTGAAACTTCTCCTGTCACTTTCTCTCTTGGTGACTCTGAAGAAGATCACCATCTTGCCTGCAACTCATGCCCATAATCTAGCCACATTTACCAGTTCCAGCCTTGCTTTAGATTTTTTCTCCCACTGTATATTTTCAGATTAACCTCTAAAATGTTATTTCCTATACCCACCCCCACCCCAGAAAACCCAAGAAACCAGAAAACCTTCTCCAAGCCTCATTTTGCTCCTGATGAATGCATTCTTGTCCAACTTGTAACCAAGGACGCTGGACTGCATTTTAACAACATCATCCCTCCCTTCCATAGTTCAATTAAATATAAGCTGTTATTGGTCTCAAAACTCTTTCTCTGGACTATCCCTCTCCTACCTGGTGTCTCCTATTCAATAATGAGAGATTGAATTCTACTTCCCATCAGCCCATGACACATGTTTTCATTGCCTATTTGTTACATTTTCTGCCATCTACTCTTCCACCTATTCCTGCTACCTGGGAGATGTTTCCCCTAACCATAAGTAACTCTCAAATGTCTTTGAAAGTTCTCTTTCAAAATTTTCAGTAATACAAACAAAAATTTTGACAACAGCCTGCAAGTATCCTAAGGTCATAGTCTATCATGCTGATAAATTCTGCTCCCTACCCCACTTTGTGTAAATCTTATCTGCTGTGTTTTGTTATAAGATTGTTGGATAAAGGGGAGGGCATTGTTTTGCTATATGTTTATGTAGCACTCAGCACAATAGTGTCCTGGTCTACGATTTGGGCTGCCAGGTACTCTGGTAATACAAATAATATATATAAGTGGAGCACATGCTCCTTGGGCACAGACCACATGTGAGGTAAATAGGATTACATCCTGCAGGTTAAAACTAGCCTACTATGGTAATACAAACATGTACACCAGCCACATGACCCAAGGGGATCTTCTTGACTGCCTCTTGATAACACAGGCTACAGAGTGGTTGCCTGACCAAAGGAGAGCTAAGCCGTTCTTGAATTTCACACCTTAAAACATCAATGCTACTGAGGCAGGAGAAATTTCCCGTTAAATGATTCACAGACTTAATCCCTTTGATATTCGATTGGCTGACCGCAATTTAGCACAGCATGCTGCTGGAATACATCTTTAACTCTGACTCCCAGAAAGATCTCATTCCCACTGGAATTCTGGTGCAGAGACTGGGATTAAAACCAGATCTCACTGGGATGGGAGGAAGGTACAAGACTGAGACCAGCAAGATCTGTTTTATATGTTCTTTCTGTGTGTTAGTCTTGGAAAAACTATTTAATTCCTTAATGTTTTAGTTCTTCGTCTATGAGTCACTGATGACAGTTTTTCATTCTCTCTCCATGAGCCTTTACTGTTCATCAGGCTGCAAGCTATTCAAAGTAGGAGCTACAAAGCCCTGAGTGCTTATCTGTCCAAAGATGAAGCCTCTATTATCTATCAAAATACATATGTTAGGGACATAAGTAGAGCTGAGCAAAATCATTTCATTCTTCTAAATATGGACAGAAAGTAAGGGGAAGAGAAATGTGTCTCAGAAAAAAAAAAAAAACCCAAACAAATAAAAACAAACAGAAAAAAATTCCCAAGAAGGAGGAAAAAAAAATTAATATAGCATTTACAGTGTAACTGTATGCACTTTCAACACTGCCCGTACTGAAAAAGACAAGTTTTCCCTATGTATTGCTAGGGGATATGACATGAATGCTACAAACCCCAACTCTACATCAAACTTCAGAGGAAATCTTCTGACTTTTCTTCCTTTTGCAACTCTTCCATTGTGCCTGCTTCAGCTTTCAAGAAAATCAAGGTTTTTTCCTGGTCACCATTAACTTGCTACAGAAATATGTATTATGGGCAAATCCAGCTACTTAAAAATCACCCCTGAAAAGACAGCTGAACTCCCCAAACTTTCCTGTGGCCACGAACAAACCAACCTGACTGTTAGAAGAGAAAACCAGCCAAATCCACCACTAGATAAAAACAAGGAGGCATAAGACTTCAGAGCACTATCACATTTCACACTGGCTGCACTGTTAAATCCCTGTCAAAGCCCTCACTTGCCATTGACATTGTCAAACCCTGAGCTCCACATGTGGAACCAACCAGCCCAGTCCTTGGTGCCTCTCAGGCACAGAGGCAAACTGTACAGCACAGACAAGGCTGTGTGGGCAGCTTCTCCTAACTGCATTGCAGGGATGAATTGCTGAGATCTGTTCCCGTCCTTGGGAAGTATGAGTTTACAGGGCTGCCTGCAAGCTGAGGCCGGTGCCTGCTGCATCCCCAGAACAGAGGCAGGGAGGAGCCCTTGTACAATTGGGCTCTGGTCTCACACACTAAGTAGCAATTAACCGCATAGCCTTCCAGCCGAGACAGAAACCCAAACACAAGCGCACGCCTTTTCTCTTCCAGTCTTGGGAAGTAACAAGCACCCAATTCACATGGGTGGTATGTTGTTAGCTGCCTTCTCCCAGAGCAAAAGATGAGCGCTTACAGCTGGGAGGTGATACAGTTAGCTGCTGCTTCTCCATTGAGACTAGGGTCCCATGATACTACAAGGCAACAGGCACTTGTCTTGGCATTACTAATTGCTACCTATCAACAGAGTTGGTGCTGGGGTTTTGAGTGGTTTGGGGTTTTTTTAATTCTGCCTTCAACTTCCCCAGTGGGCTTCAGTGACCCCAAGTACTCAGCTAAGGGGTGCTGGTGCCTCCCAGCAGAGTAGTACTCACTTGGTCTCTGGCTAGAGGTAGTAAGGTCCAAATATGTGAAAGAGGCTATATGAGTCAGTGCTTCCTGCTTCTCAGATTCTGGCACCTGATACCTCACAGCTGAAACTGAGGTTCATGAGTGCAGGAGGCCAGTTGGTTTGCCAGGCTTGAAGGCAAAGTCTCTTTCCCAAGTAATACATTCAAAGTCCGTATAGCCACTGTTAATATAATGGAAGACTCTAAAAACACTGACCGAAAACATCAACTGAGTAAATATCTGTGCCTGTATAATTAATCATTTTCTCTACAATGTGACAAGCAATGAATGGATTCACAATGGACTTTCTTTAATACCATTTCTGTCAGAGATACCACAAATTTCACCATCACTGTGGAATACTCCTGCAATCCTGTCATGTTGTATCTTATATCCTATATTATTTTCAACATTAATATTGAGACAGTAGACCAGTTTTTGTCATTCTTCATCTAAAGGCACCAAAGATAATTATTAAAATATATCTGTATGAAGATAAAAATCTTATATTGCACAACCTCATGATGGGCTATATAAACTGGATGAAAAGGCTTCCCATAAATATTACACTGTTTCCCCTTTGTGTATAGATAAAAGCACTGTACAAACCATATTGGTTTTAGATGGTTAAAGAAGACAAAGGTAAAGGGACAACATCACACAGTCATTGGCAGAGTTGGAAATAGAAATCTGACTCTGTTTTATACTCGTTTGAGTTGATCACAGCTGCTTTGATCATTGCGATCCAAGGGTAGCATACACAGATTTTACATTTTAGCTGGGGAAAGTGCCTCCAAACTATGTATTTTGTGGTACCGCTGAGCAAAGAGAAACAGCCAAGGGAGATAGGCACCTGAATCTGTGCCTCCTTTGCAGGTACTATCTGAGCTTCTTTTGCCATCTACCTCTCTAAAGGTAAACATGCAAAAAAAGGCAAAACTGCTACACTTCATAATAAGCCAAGCATATTCGTCTTAGCTTCTGTGGTCTTGTGACTAGTTCAGCCTTTTTAATCAAGCTCATCTTGCCTCAAGTCATGTACTGAAGCCATGTATCATAATTTGGAATGCCTGAAAACATAGACAAAGAGGGTTTGAAACCATATGGACAAAATTCCTCTTAGACAAGCCAAGAAATGCTTCTATATCTGTATGTGTTGGTCAGATACAGTTGAAGTCTTTAGTGATGTCACCTGTCATTCACCTAAGGCATTGCTGATACATTTTAGGAATACTGAAGTCTAATTCACTAAATTGTAATTATCTTTGCTTTCTTTGAGCATCTTTATGTCTTCCCTCAGAAACTCCTTAAGTAACAAAGAAGTCATACACATGGGTATAAAATATTTTTCATATTTTTGGTGCTTTAGAAAAAACAAGAGGCTTTGATATAAATCCTATGGACCTCAGCACCACTGTATGTCACTCCAGAGGTATTTATCTCAACATGTCTTGAAGTCTTCACCACTGGAACATCTTTCCTTCATGGAAAAAAGCAAAGCATGGAAGTCTGGGCTGGAAAAGACAGTCTGCTGCTTGCTGCTGTCACTTTTGTCTGTATTATATCACCAGGCTCTTACACAGGATTTTGGTAGTTAGGGAATAATGAGCCTAGAAGAACACACTGCTCCTAATCATACAAATGCAAAAACTGTTCCCTATCTCAGTCTTTCCCAAGTATTTCTAGTCAGTGAATATAGCAGCTTTGGTTGGAAGAGCAGGGACAGTCCGTGATAGAAACTGCAGCATATATCTGACCAGGGACAGTCTGTGATAGAAACTGCAGCATATATCTGACCACTGTCATGCTACTAATTGTGGCTTGGGTCAGATGGTGGAAAATGACCAAAGCTGTCAAACAAAAGATATTAACTGCAGAAGTGAGCTGGTTGAAAGAAATAGAAATCAAAATACAGTAATAAAGAAAAAGATAAGGGCAAGAACTAACAGAAAGTTTTAGAAATGTTGTTATGGTCATTTCTTTAGATGTCCAGAAGTGACTGGGTAGGATGCCATTTGTGACGATATTTACTAGCACAAAAAGCCAGAGGAGAGACGCGAATGCTCTGGGTGGACATCATAATGAAAGACATAGCTCAAAAGCATGTATAGAGAAATAAAGTAATGGAGCTGGTTAAGAGAGAAAAAGCAGTGGAAATGCATCATTTGAACCTTATTGTTACTGCCTGGCTGATAGAGGAAAATTAAAAACAAAGAAAGAAAAACAACCTGAAAAAAACCAAGACAGTACAGGACTGAATAACAGGTGTCCTTCTTTTGTGTATGAGCAAGAGAGGGACATCAACCAGAGCCACAAGTGTAGCCTATGTGTGTCATGTATAGACTAGACATCAAATACACATGATTTAGAATGCACCAGCTGACAAACTGTGTTGTAGATTTTTTTCCCCATTTTTTTTCAATTAGCTCAGTCTGAGCTGTAGGATTAAAATTTGACAGTAGTCTACATCTTTTGAATCACACCATGCTTTTTTTTTATATATACTGATGGGACTTCTGTGTGTGTCAAAGGAGAGTTTGTTAACTGTCTTTGGTATTTGTTCTCTTCTGCTTCTAAGAACAGCAGACTGGTAGTAGCTGGTTGCAAATATATAATGGTTGGTTGGTTGCATTACATCCATAGCTAGTAGAAGTATAAATAACCTGTATTCTTGCAAGGATGCACTTACTTATGCTTCTGGTCTTCCCAAGAACCATGTTCTTTATGAAGAGTCATTAATAGGGAATGTCTTCCATCCTTTTCAGAAACCAGGGCTTCCCTCCAGGCTAGGGAAGATACTTCTCACTGCTAAGCTGAGAAGATTCAAATGTAGCATGGCAGACCAGCCAGTGGCATGCAACTCCTTGTCTATGGGATGTACTGAAGCAGCATTACCAGTGGTGAAGGATATGCTCTATCGAGATTAAGGTCTTAAAAGGAGAATATAGTATCTTCTTTTACTGGGCAAGGCAAAAAAAGATGTAGGTCTTAGATGTTTAAGCTATGCATTTTGTGTCCCTGTTCCAAATATGAACTTGCACAGCTATATCAGCTAAATCAAAAATCTGCATTTCATTTCATACCACAAGACTTGGAAAATGTGTTACTACTCACCTTAAAAGACAAGTTTACACACAATATCTTGAAAACCGTTTGACAACAGAAGGTCGGGTGTGACATATATTTGACATCCTAAAACCTCAAACTAGTAAAACTTTGAGGTCAAGCAAAGGTAAAATCAGAATAACCCTCTTGAGATTTTTATTGTGTATGATAGGACCACAAATAAACTTTAAGTCCCCCAGCTTCTAACATGCCTGAACTTGACTGAAAGCTAAAGAAAAAGCTTATCTATTGATTTTCGCATGTAAGCTAAATGGTAAAATAACCTTGACTCATTAAAGATGTCAGTGTTGTAGATGATTTGGATATCTTTGTCATTTGAAAATAACATATGGATAATTTACTCAAGCTGAATTATTCTTAAGTAATTTGCAATGCTGCAAAGCCTCAGATTTTTCACCTTCACGATTACCCAGAATACTTTAGCATTAATCACAATATTCAACAGTGGAAAGAAATGCTAGTCTATTTATTGAATCTGTATGAAGAGAAATATTTCTTTTTACACTTATAAGTTTTACAGTGGGTTGCTTATTGAGATCTTGCCAGTGTGTGCACAAAAAAAATTTTTATAAATAGGAATATATGATTCAAAATTGCAAATTATTTTGCAAATAATAGGTCTGTTGTAAAATATCCAGAATGCCTTATGAAAGAGTGTCAGTGCTTGCGCATGTGTAATATAAATATTACCTATCTAGCCTGTCACATCTAGTCTGTGAGGAGACCAAGATTTTATTTCTAATTGGTTTTTTTATTGCTATCAAATAAAAAAGCTCCGTTCATAAAAAATGATTAGGGCTGTTTCACCAGAAATGTCGTGGTCTGGGATTGCACCTTTTCCTAGGTAAAGTTGCCATCTCTTTTCTTACTGAGAAAGAATTAATCTTTCTCCACATTTGGCAGAATTATTTTAGCTATGCCTCTTCATCTGTTCAGCTTCTAAAAGGATACAACAGAGTGAGGCAATAATAAAAAAAAAAATGTTCAGACTGCATAGGATAACAAAACAGTAGGTTTCATGCTAAAGAGAGTTCCCTTACAGGACAAAATGTGTTCGCACATACATCAGGTATGACACTGGCAGTCATACTCTACATAAGTAAACTTTTGGGGCAATTTACAACTTTCAAAGGATAAAAATAGGTGTTCCTTATCCTAAGGCTTTAGGGCAGCTTATTCACCTGAAGTGGAAGATCTATGATGTCCTAAGTATGAACATGATACTGAGAGTGTGTGGGCTTGTGCAACAGGAACTTTGACATCCCAAACAGAATATGATGTTTGTGCAACATTATATCTGGAGTATTTGTAATTTCCGCATGTGGAATTTAAAGATTTATACGACAACACTGGAGGAAATTGTATGGGTTGAATGGACAAGGTCCTTCTCAGATCCGCAATCTGAATAAGGCTTTCTAGCGTGTTTAGAGGCAGTTCTTGTCATGCCACCCACAAGAAGGTATTTTTGGGTGGTATGTCACAAGTACAGCCAAAATATCTGAACCTCAGCATGCTTCAAAATCAGAGTGCTGTTAGCTTGTATGCAGATGCTTCATAGCCTCTTCAGATTTTCTCTTGTATATTTGTATCACAAACACAATATGTGAATTGCTGATGGATTTCAAAACAATATCAGATGCAAATTAATTACTCTTGGTTCTAAAACCCCTAAAGGTCTGTGTGCAGACTTTGGCTAAGAAAGGCAGGAGTGCTTAGGAAAGGAGGGAGAGGGGGAAGGAGGCAGGGTGAATGTTCTTTAGGGATCTAAAGGGAGAAAAGTGATTTGCATTTGCAGGGAGATACATGATGAGAGAGTTTAGCTTACAAAGCCGTTGGGTGAAACTGAAGGAACATACTAGGTGGAATTTGTGTCTGTGCTCCTGCCAGTGCTTGAGTTATTGGGAACGCTACAAATCTAGAAATGAAACTTTGCTGCAACTGGTGATGCTTCTTATTAAGTCAGGCTGTGTTTACAGAGCTGTGTCCAGAGCTGTTTTCCTGTGCTTGAATTACGTTGGATCTCTCCTAGGAGCACCTCTCTGTTAAGTTAGCATTTTGCTAAGGAGCACTCATTGGAAGTTTTAAGATTCCCCTCCATATACAAAAGGGAATACTTGGTGAGGAATCCAGCATTGGTCTGAATCAGTTAAGAGCTCTGCAGGTTTTCTTTTTGCCCCCCAAAGAATCACATCAGGGACAGTCTACAAAAGGAAGAATCCAGCTGTCTGAAAGAAAAACAAAGAAAATAGCTTTATTTGGTAAAAATGAAAAACTTCAAGGCTTGTTTTTTCATGCATTTCTACTGAAGAAAAACATAAGGTAGTGTCTGTGTCCAGACTTAGGAGAAAAGTTGACTGAGTATTGACAGACACCACAAAAACTGGGTTAAAAGCTTGATGTTTTGAGGAGATATATTGTTCTTAGAACAAACATTATTGCAGAATGATACAAACTACACTAGGGAAATCAGCTAGAAGGGCGAGCGCTCTCTGAATATGTGGCAGCTTTGAAGAACTTGGCAGGAGTGTATCTTTTTGGGACAGTCATAGATCAGGCATTGTGGGATAGGAATGTTTATGACATGTGAAATTGTCATCTGTGAAAGCTTGCACCCTGCACACAGACACCCATACACACACAAGTACTTTAGCATTTGGAGGTTAGAAAAGAATAGTCATATAAACCTTTGTTGCAACAGTAGGGATTATATTTTTGAAGTGGCAAACAAAATACACAGCAATTTTGAAAGAAAGCTTTTTTTTCTTTCCTTTAAGTATCCATCTGAAGCAAGTGGGGGAGCAGCCCCTGAGTCAAAGTATAGATGGTAAAAACATATTTATACTTTAAAACAATGTTATGAGATACAAGTTTGCTGCAAAAACCTGCCTTCAGCAGAGACAGTGACGAAGCTGTCACTCTTCCTTCCTCTGGATATATCCTTCCTGGGAAGATGAGCATGGTAAAACAAGTGAGGAACAGAGAGCATAATGTAAGGTGAATGGACGCCAAGGTGATGGGTAAGCAGAAAGACATCTTTCTCTGGTAGAATACAGATTAAAAGGAAGAATGGATGAATGTTTGAATATTAAACTGATTTTAAGTGTTTTATGAATTAAATATGATTGTTTAGCTTAATTTAAAACTAACATGTAAGTGGTTTAGTCAGAATCCACAAAATTTTCCTTCTGATTCCAAGTAGAAGGCTTCCAAAACTAAAGACCACCACTGATACAAAACATACATGTCCAGGAACCTATCTTGGTGTCCCACATACAATATATACAAACATGGAGGCATTTCTATTGAGTATTTATTAACAAGAGAAAATAATAATGCATAAGAAGAAATATGAAGTGGTTTACTTAATATTGATAGGATTTGTCAGATGAATGGACAATTAAAACTAACAGTTAAAACCAATTTTGTAAGGATAGAATGTGACAGAATACATGAGGTGACACATTACATCAGGGATCAGTTAGGTCAGATATTACTCAAAGTCACAAAGCCATTGGTATTTATGGATTTAAGTTGTACCTGCTACAAAGTTTTGATGGTGTTGCAGGTGGGCATCTGACACAGAATACCTGTTCACACCAGGAAGCAGCATCAAGAGCTCCATAAGCATTCACCCATAGGAAAAAATTGTTTCATTAGAATGTAACATGGTTATGTGATTGTCATTTCATGCAGCCAATTTTAAAGCTATCTGAGTTTCTAAAGATAATAGAGAAAATGTTTTATCAAAGATGGATAACATGATATCGGGCATCTCAAGGCACACCTCCTCCTGCGAGAAGCAGGGAGTTGGACTCAATCCTTATGGGTCCCTTCCAACTCAAGATAGTCTACGATTCTATGATCTTTTTTGATAAAGTGTTTTTTCTGACTTCAAAATTTTCAAAATACAAATGCAGCAGTATTATTGACCACTATAATCACCATTCTATTAAAGCAGCTGATTTTCCGAAATCTACAATAACTGTTGGTAGGACTGGCATGCACGTTTAACTTATGAAGTGTTAATAAGTGAAAATTTCTCAAGGATATCCTGATAGATATCAATTAAATTAGAACTTGAGAGACAAGAAGAAAATGTTATATTGGATTTCTTGGCTTTAAGCTGCTATAGGCACAACAATAAAACAAATAATAGTATATGATGGAAGGAAAAATGGGAAAGCAAATGGAAGTGGATATAAGCTGCAAGTTAAAACCTCTAGGAGAAGTAAAGGAAAGCCAAAGGTTTCAATGAAATATCAATTGCTCGTAGAATTAAAAGTAGTAAGAATGCTTGAAAAATCTTATTGGTAACATGTATAGTTCACTGCTAAGTTTGTTTGATCAAATCCTGATGTATAAAGACAGGAATGTTCAGCAGGTATTTCAGGTATTTATTTGAAATAAAACAGAGAGATGTATCTGTCCCATGTGATGCTGTTGTAATTGAAACTTTACCCTCTGTAGCAAAGGGTTTTGCTGGAATTAAACATTTTTAAGTTAACAACTGGCCAAGATATCTTACACTCAGGAACTACCCAGAATCTCTCTAAACCATAAAAGTTAACCATAAAGAAATGGAAAACAGGACAAATTCCAAGGGACTAGAAGACCGTAAAAGATTTCCAAATATTTCAAAAGGAACAGAAGATTAACCAGAGAGTTACTAACAGGACAGAATGGTGTTACTTTTAAATATAAAATGGAGTCATTAATTTAAGCCACTACTCACAAAGTAGGTAGCAATGTAATTATAAGAGGAGGCAAAAATATAGTCAATGCCACTCAGCATTACTTTCTGAGAGACAGCAATTGTCATCAAGTTGTATGGGGTTTTTTGCTTGAGTCTTTTAATAAGATTAAAGACTTCAGTGATGAAAACATTCCACAGGTAGCACAGACATCTTCCAGCCAACTGACTGATTACTAAAAGATATTATGGTTAAAAAGCTTGTGCTCTTTGGGGTTAACAGGCCATACAAATTTGCCTTATAGAGAGAACACAGAAATTAGTTGCTTATGCTGAGATACCACAAAGGGACTTTTTCAGTCAGACCCTGAGTTTCAAATCATAGAATCATAGAATCATAGAATCATTTCGGTTGGAAAAGACCTTCAAGATCATCAAGTCCAACCATTAACCATGCCTCCTAAACCATGCCCTGGAGTACCCTGTCCACTCGCTTTTTGAATACCTCCAGGGATGGTGACTCAACCACTTCCCTGGGCAGCCCATTCCAATGTTTGACAACCCTCTCAGTAAAAAAATTTTTCCTAATATCTAACCTAAATCTCCCTTGCCTCAACTTGAGGCCATTTCCTCTTGTCCTATCTCCAGCCACCTGACAGAAGAGACCAACACCCACCTCACTACAACCCCCTTTCAGGTAGTTGTAGAGAGCGATAAGGTCTCCCCTCAGCCTCCTCTTTTCTAGACTGAACAACCCCAGATCCCTCAGCCGCTCCTCATAAGACTTGTGCTCAAGGCCCCTCACCAACTTGGTTGCCCTTCTCTGGACACGCTCAAGCAGCTCAACGTCTTTCCTGTAGTGAGGGGCCCAAAACTGAACACAGTACTCGAGGTGCAGCCTCACCAGTGCCGAGTACAGGGGAACAACCACCTCCCTGTTCCTGCTGGCCACACTGTTCCTGATACAGGCCAGGATGCGATTGGCCTTCTTGGCCACCTGGGCACACTGCTGGCTCATATTCAGCCGGCTGTCAGCCAGCACGCCCAGGTCTTTCTCTGCCGGGCAGCTTTCCAGCCACTCTTCCCCAAGCCTGTAGCGCTGCATGGGGTTGCCGTGACCGAAGTGCAGGACCCGGCACTTGGCCTTGTTGACCTTCATACAATTGGCCTCAGCCCATCGATCCAGCCTGTCCAGATCTCTTTGTAGAGCCTCCCTACCCTCAAGCAGATCGACCCTGCCTCCCAACTTGGTGTCGTCTGCAAACTTGCTGAGGGTGCACTCAATCCCCTCATCCAAATCATCAATAAAGATATTAAACAGAACAGGGCCCAACACCGAGCCCTGGGGAACACCACTCGTGACCCGCCGCCAACTGGATTTCACCCCATTCACCACTACCCTCTGGGCTCGGCCATCCAGCCAGTTTTTCACCCAGTGAATAGTGCACTTATCCAGGCCACAAGACACCAGCTTCTCAAGGATTATGCCATGAGAGACAGTGTCAAAGGCCTTGCTGAAGTCTAGGAAAATAACATCGACAGCCTTTCCCTCATCCACTAGGTGGGTCACCTGGTCATAGAAGGAGATCAGGTTGGCCAAGCAGGACCTGCCTTTCGTAAACCCATGCTGACTGGGCCTGATCCCCCTCTTATCCTGGAGTTGCCATGTGAGTGCTTTCAAAACAAACCATTCCATAATCTTCCCCGGTACCGAGGTCAGGCTGACAGGCCTATAGTTCCCCGGATCCTCCCTCCGACCCTTCTTATAAATGGGAGTCACACTGGCAAGCCTCCAGTCCTCTGGGACCTCCCCTGTTGACCAGGAACGCTGATAGATGATAGAGAGTGGCTTGGCAAGGACCTCTGCCAGTTCCCTTAGTACTCTTGGATGGATCCCATCAGGTCCCATAGATTAGTGAGTGTCCAGATGGCATAACAGGTCCCTAACTAATTCCTCCTGGATTAAGGGGGGTATGTTATGCTCTTCATCCTTACCTTCCAGCTCATGAGGTGGAGTACCCTGAGGATGATTGGACTCACTATTAAAGACTGAGGCAAAGAAGGCATTAAGTACCTCGGCCTTTTCCTCATCACTGGTTGCTATGTTCCCTTCTGTATCCATTAAAGGATAGATATTCTCCTTGGGATTCTTTTTACTGTTAACATATTTGTAAAAACATTTTTTGTTGTCCCTTACGATAGTGGCCAGATTTAGTTCTAGCTGAGCTTTCGCCTTTCTAATTTTCTCTCTGTATGATCTAACAAGATCCCTGTACTCCTCCCAGGTTGCCCACCCTTTCCTCCAGAGATTATAAACTCTCCTTTTTTTCTTAAGTCCTAGCAAAAGCTCCCCATTCAGCCAGGCCGGTCGTTTTCCTCGGCGGTTTGACTTGCGGCACATGGGAATAGCCTGGTCCTGAGCCATTAAGATTTCCTTTTTAAAGAATGTCCGTCCCTCCTGGACCCCTTTGCCCTTCAGGACCGTCTCCCAAGGGACTCTCTCAACCAGTGCCTCGAAGAGGCCAAAGTTAGCCCTCCGGAAGTCCATAGTGGTGGTTTTGCTGACCACCTTCTTTGCCTCACCAAGAATTGAAAATTCTACCATTTCATGGTCACTAAGCCCAAGATGGCCTCCAACCATCACACCTCCCACCAGTCCTTCCCTGTTCATAAACAACAGGTCTAGCAAGGCTCCTCCCCTGGTTGGCTCACCCACCAGCTGTGTCAAGAAGTTATCATCCACACACTCCAGGAACCTCCTAGATTGTTTACTCACTGCTGTGTTGTATTTCCAGCAGATGTCTGGAAAGTTAAAGTTAAATCTTGATTCAGTGTTAGCCAACCTCTTTATCAAGAATGTAGATGCCAATATCACATCTTTCCAGCTTGCAGATGACACAAAGGTTGGTGGGGTAGTAAATGATGAGGACATCTCACTTTTACAGAGTAGCTTGTTAAAATGGGTACGGTTTTGCACTTTTTGATACAACACAATAAAACATAATATATTAGAGAGTGAAAAAAAAAATAGATCCTGGTTAGACGATTGGATAATACTGGACAACAGTAACTCAGTGCTGAAACATAATACTAAGTCAGTCAGAGATAAGTGCTGATCCTGAGTGCTTTCTGCAGGATCTGCCTCCATGGCTCAACACACCCCTCTGGTATGAAAATAAAGCCAATACCAGGTAGCAGTGTGGAACTCATTTTCACTCTGTACATAGCACAGGAAAACTGAGTAGGATATGTATGCACCCATACTTCAGGAATGACATAGAAAACAGTAGAAAGAGAGATGAAAAGAATATAAAAAGGGATTTGGGGGAAGAAAGAGGAAACAGGTGTCAGGGTCAAAGGGTTAAGGCTTCTCAGTTACTTATTTTGTAAAATAAACCATGTGGAACATTAACCTTATAATAATTCCAAATCATGATGACAATTAAACATCAAAATATATGGTAGATTTACCGTTGGAGTCTTGAAGGTAAGATCATACATCCTTTTAAGAAACATGCACACTTCCAACCTACGGGTAAAGCTCACTGACTCTGTGGCCCATGCCTCTCTGCGATGGTCCTTCACCTGAATCCTCTGGATTCTGTGGTTCCAGGTTAGGTGCTATTAGATTTGTAACTCCACAATGAGATGGTAATTTTAACCAAACCTACCCTTGGCTTTCAGCAAGCCACTGGTAGGAGTTTGGAAGGCTTTCACTCTCCCCAGAGGCACAGCTGGGCTGTTCCTTTCTTCCTACCACATCTCCTGTTTCTCCAACAGCCTCTTTCAGGAATTTCTGACTAATTTCATTAGGTTCCCTTTCACATGTCTGGCTAATCAAACTTACAGACAGCTCCCCGTGTAAATCCTAACTCATCATTCTCAGTGCAGAATCCTCGGGCTTTCCAGGCCCATATTTCTCATGTAGCTTCTGGCTTCCCAAGCTCCATGCAATTTTGCTTTATATGTAACGTTAGATCCCTAGGCTCAGCGCAGGATTTCTTGTGTAACAATTTGGATTACGGACTGCATAAATGATTCCTTTTGTGAGAGGGGTGTTTTCAGACAAAATTCTGTCCCTTTTCATCCTTTTCCTATTTCTCTGTTTCTCTGCCTTCCAGTCTGCCTTCAGCTGCTGGCTCAGAAAATGGATATCCTGAAATCTCACAGCAGTTCTAACTGCATTTCAAGAAAAGTACAGGTTGATAGACTGCAGCAAAATGTCGTGATATCTTCACTATACCAAGCCATAATGTACCCAGTACCTGAAAATGGCTTGGGTTGTGGCACAGAACTGTTGTCATAATGCTAGTCAGAATTTATGTGTTAATATATGGGGGGCGGAGGAAGCATATTAGTGTTTGGTTTTTGTCCTGGAACTTTTTTGATAATAACATATATGTCAGCTCTATTATCCCATCTCAGAGAAACACACACATGTTCTCACTCTGATGGTGGTTGTGTAAGGGTTTAAAATATATGAATGCGTTCATATATGAATATATTGTGCAGTAAAAATTACCGTTTCTTGAATTTGGAGGAAGATACTATTTGGGGATGAAAAACATTCCAGCCTGATCTACCTGTTTCCCCTTCTGCAAACTTTCATATTTGTCTGACTCTACTTGCTGGAAGAGAGGTTGATAATTTGGTGGTGCTTCTTTGTGAATCAAAATGATACCACTTACACCTTTTGAAAAATCACTTTTTTCCCAACTAAATAAAAAGCCATATAGTAGAATATAACTTTTAATCTGATGACAAAACAAGCTTAAATACTGCATTGTTTTCTTTTGGGTTTTATTACATATTGTTGCTTTACATTTCATATTTCACATGGTTAGTGCTCCGCTCTACCTGAGTAATTTAAGTACCTTGACTTGGTTTTTATTTCTGCTTTATTTTCCACTAAAATATCAAATGTTTTGAAAATGAATTTGGAGGAAAAATAACATTTGTTACAGTAATATGTTTCATAATTGTATAGGATATCCTCTGTATCACTCTATCCATTCAGGGTGCTGCCTCAATTAATGCAATCATTCTGTAACCTGGCCTTTCATAGCAATAATACCAGCCTTTATGTAGCCTGTCTCCTGTTTTCTATTGTATAAAACTTTTCACTGTGGATCTCAGCATGGTTTCAGAAATGCATCTGACTTATTCTTTATTTTATCACGCAACCTTGAAATAAGAAGTTAATTTCTATCACAAACTTGACCTTTAATGCTGTTGAGCCTTATCTTTTCTCATACTTTTTCTTTAACCTTCGAAGATACAAAAGACATCTAAAACCCATACAGAGCGTTAAATCCTAAATATTTTCTAAGCAGCTATGATCTACTTGCCACATTAGAGTTGTAAATTAAGGTCTCATGTGTTGCAGAAACCAGCCTTCCATATCACAGTTTTCTCCCCTGAATGAGGCAAGAGTCAGTCAGTAAATATATGTGGTCAACCTCAGATTTGCCTCACTGGGAGTTCACATGTATTTTTAACTGCCTTCAATTGTTAATGTATTCCTCAAATGAGATGCATCACCTTGAAGAATGACTTTTTGCCCTCTGGGAATACGCCAAACAAGTATTTCATTCACTATGATAATCAGTTCTACCTCCAGCAACATATGAAACCCAAATTTAATAGGCATTAGTGATTAGGTTTTACGACACAGAGTCATCACTGTCCACTGTAACAATAATAATAATAATATGAAAAAAAAAAAAACAAACCAGGAGAAAAAAATGCATTATATTTTCTTTAAGAATCATTAATAAAAGCAATGTAACTATCAACATTTTGGGAATATGCTTAATAAATGTCATGTGTCTTATCATTAAAGAAAAAAATTATAGCAGCATTTTCTTATGAATTTAGAAATTTTCTTGAACATAAATAAAAGCTACTACTTAAGTTTTCCTACATGACTTAGTTGTATAACCCTGGAAGAGAAAAAAAAAAAAAAAAGGAGGGGGGAACGGTATATCATATTTTTTAAAAGCTTGTAATTATAAAATTTACAATGAAAGAAAGAGAATGTAGGAAAGAAAAGGAGAAAATTGAGCTCCCTCCACGGTTTTCAGTGTTAAAATTACCTGAGATCTTTCTGAACTTAAACTTTTATAGAGAGCAGAAAGGATAGTTATATGACATCATGGAAAATAAAAAATCAGCCTTTAAATCAGCAGCTTAGGTTGTGGACAGTAAATGATACAGTGGTTCCACTTTCTTGGAACTGAGAAGCAGAAGAAAATGAAGAAAGATGCCAGTGACAGGGTGAGGATGATGGGAGCAGGCTAGCATTATGAATGATATGTTAAGTGATTGGCTCAGATGGAATCATGGGATTGCTGCCTTTTGCAGATGCTGATTTTCATCTATATTGTTTGCCTCTTTCTCAGACAGGCCTAACATATGCAGAATGTGTGTGCATGCGCATGAGCAATATAGACAAATACAGATATATATTTATATGATACGTTATATATTCTTATATGTTCAGAAGCCACCTTATCCCCTTTAATGTCCTTACACCTGATCCATTTAGCTAATCAGGATAGCTTACTACAGCATAAACCAATAAACTGTTTTACATGAGTTAATATCCTCCTGCCTTCCTTATTTGGGGAAGTATAAAATTTCTTTTTTTGTTTGCCTACTGCACTGAAAGGGAAAATGTTTTGGGGTGGGTTTTATTTTACTAATTACTAATTCTGAAAGGTGTCTTCTGATCTACTAAACTGCATAAATACAAGAAATAGTATTTCTACTTAATAACAACATGTTGTCTAATAGGAAGACATACTGAGGTCCTGTTACATTTTCTTTGATGTGCTTTAAGCTGCATACCGTGCATTCTCTGCTTTCAAACTATCAGGCATTACCGGGTTCATTTAGTCTGCCTGCTTCTTTGTGTGGACAAACAGAAAGATAAAATGATGCTTAACACTGATGAGGTATATCAGGAACACATGCATGCAATTAAACATAATACTAATTTTGAAGGGTTGTTTTACTAAGATTACCCTCAACAGCATTTTTTCCATCATAAACAAACCCTAACTCCAAGCTTCATCTCTGAACGTTAACTCCTTAGTGCCTTGTTCCTTTATTTTGAGCCTGGCCCCGTATTCTTTGAAAATTCTTGCTTTGTGATTGAAACAAATTGAAATTGAAAAGGTGTATGGGTGGGTCACATATTAGTGTATGAAATAACACCTTAAACTGTTTTTCTATAAGATTCTGATGCGAGAAAAAAGTCAAATCTCCCCGCATTTTCTAAAATATACCACTATTTTTTGCTGTGCAATTTAGGTACCAATTTCATTTGTTGCAAAAGCATCTACCATCTAAAGATGTGCACAAAGGCATGTAGGCATCTAAACACTAATAAGGATGTGCTGGTTTTCATCTGAATAACTTGTTAGACATTATTCATTATATCAATACTTATGACGGCCATGATAATATTTAGGATACTGTTTCTGTGTGGTAATTTAGTTTCTGGCAAAAAATGCCAGATAACTGTTCAGTTTAAAGTTTCTTAGCTTAAAACTTTACTGTAGATTGGGTCAGTAACATTTACATAACTAATTTCTTGCTGTAATCCTATCTTTTCACTGAACATTTACCAATTGCTTGTGGGGAAAAATAATGAATTCCTTTTTTCAGAGCAATAAATATTGATAATTAAACTAATGAAGTATTATTATTTTTTCCAGGCTGGACATAGAATTGACCCAGGTGCTCATTATTAAAACTTTTTAATATATTTTTGCAGAATGAGAAAATGAACATCAGTGAACCAATATAATTAGCATGCCTTCTAAATAGATGATATAGTTATATACTTGTTAGTATTAGGAGATCCTACAGATTTCATTTATCAAGATACAGCCCAGCAGGCATTTTCTAGTGAAAAGGGCGCCTGTGAATCCCCAGTATACCACTCAGATCACCCCCTGAGGGGAAACGCAACTTGCATTCAAATCAAACGTTTTCCTATCAAATGCTCTACTAATGGCTTTCCTATGAGACCCAAGCCTGTCAGTCACCTACTACCTATTTAGACATGTTAAAACAGAATTCGTTGTTTATTTGTATTTCATTGAAGTGAGTCTGTTTTCTCATATTGAATTTGTATCCAAACCCCAGGTTGTCAATACTACTTAGTTAGATCTGCTGTTTGTTGTGTTTTTCTCTGCATGCGATCCAGGGGAAAAAAAAGTGTCACTCAGGCCAGTTTCAACCCTTCTATAAATCCTTAAGCAGTGTATGAACTAATTTTATAAAGTAACTAACATATACATTGAAGGCTTTAGGAAGCAGTTCTCACACTGAAAGCTGTTTTATCAGATTCAGCAATGCCTTTGCTATGCTAAGGTTTGCCTACAAAGAAGCTAGAAAAATGACCAGTGTAAGGAAAAAAGAGGAGGGGAAAAAAACATTGCTTTCAATATTTCTCCTAAATTACAGTAAGTTTAATTGCCTCAGTTAAATATAGCTCAACTAGTCAGTAGACATACTTGACTGCTGTGCTTTTTGTGAAAATTATTTAAATTAATTCTGTTAGCAACCTCTAAGTTAGTTTACTTGTGCTTAAGCCTAAATCTGTGCATTAAACATTCCATAAAAACAAGAACTAAGTGTTATGTTTGATATGCACTTCAAAAGCCTAAAAGGCCAAAGAAAGCCCTTCCTTAATTATTGAAGAAGTGTCTGTAAAGGAAACATGAGCAAATAGCATTCATGCTTTCATCCCCAGTAACCTTTTATTGTCCTTTTCTTCAGATGGCCAAGTCAGTATATTTAATAAAGGGAGCAGCAACCATCAAAGAAGGCAGGGGTCTAATAAATGGTCCTGATTAAAGGCCCTGACAGGGTATGAACTTTGCATAAATTTTCCTATGGTGTCAGGCTAGGATCCTGATTGAAAACCCATTAACATAATCACACATTTAGAGGAAATGCTGTAATGTATCAAAAACATTTCCCTTAGTGTAATAATTTTAAGGACATTAAAATGCAAATGATAATAAGGAGCTGTGTTTTAGTGATGTTCTGAAAGCCTGATTATTCAAATATTTAGTATGAAATATGGAAGCTCCTTTAACTAATGCATCTACACGATTTCAAAGATTTAATCTATATTTGTACTTGAAAGACTTTTATACCACTCCTGAATATTTCCTGTTAATTTTAGACTTGCAAAATCCAGCAAGAAATTTAGTTTAAATGATAGTGCTAAATGCTAAGACCTTTTAGCCTGCTTTAAAACAAATTTTTAAAAATCTGTATTGAAACCAGGACACCAGCTATGCTCTTTCATTAAGTACTGAATTGTAAAAGTCCATGTTTTGGTATTGTTTGGATTATAAAAATAGTTCACAGAATTCAAATCATCCTTTTCTCTGTTTCTATTAAAATATGTGCTTAAAACAGATTGGCCATTGAATCACAGAAGTGATATTCTTTAATGCTAATTTTTAACAATAAAAGAAACACTATCCTCCCACACACAAATAGCCATAATTATGTAAAGAATGACTGCTTCAGACTGATGACTTTCAATATGCTTGAGTCTAGCATACTGGTATAAGAGGCCAGAAAGGTCAACAGTAATTCATAACTGCTATAAAATTGTGTAGCATCCTAGGGCTTCTGGAGGATGCTGACATTATCATGCTTCTTCTGCTGGTTTGTATATGTAAATTTGTGATAGGAAGTGCACTGCTTTGCCATATCGCATGCAGAGCATCAATCAGGCAGTAGAATACATCAGAGTATTTTCATTATGCCTAGTTATTTACTGCATCAGAAGAAATTACCCTGGCAAGCCAAGCGGCCTTCTCTGGATAGCATGATATGACCAACCAGGTTTCAGCTCAGGAGTCTTGTAAACATTACAGGATTAATCTCACAATCACAATCATCAATCTTTCCTAGTCCTGCCTGGGTGCAACTGCAGAGATTGGTAACCAGGCAATGTAGATTTAAATTTAACCCTGAACATCAAGAGCTATATGTCAGATGCACCATATTACAAACACCTATATTTTTACTCCAGCTTTAGTACAAAATGATGAAAACATAAAAATTTTGCACTTCAGATTCATGTCTAATTTTTCATTCCCATTTTTGATGCATTACAGGGAAATGAGAAATATTCTGAAAAAGATACATTTCATAATACCAGACTTTAATGTTAAAACGATGCACTGGGATGCCTAGATCTAATGTATGTATTAGAGACAACTGACACTGTAGTAAAATGTGGAGTAGTAATTCAGGTTCAGGATCAGACTTGGGCTCCTTGGCACTGAGCCATTAGAGGTTAGGGCACTGTAGGGGTAATGTACTTAGCCTCTAACAAATGGAGCATTAAATACATCACGCTGACTCATAGGTGGCACTGGCACCAGTTTCTGAAACAACTGCTTGCTTGCCCTCTTGCCAAAGGAGAAAAGAAAAGGATTCTGGCATACCTAGCTGCTCTGTGTAAAAATGAGAAGCTGGGAAATGAGAGCAGCCTATATGAATGTTTCATCGTTGTGTGTTTAACTATGTACAGTATATAACCTAGCCTACTGAGATAATGCAAAAGATAACATGTATTCTTTTTTCTTTTTCTTTTTTTTGTGAAAGTTAGGTGAAAAAAGCAGTGTCAGTGATCATTTTTCAGTAGTCAAAAACCAATAGATATATAATGAGCGGATCATGTATAGAGACTGTGTGGCAATTTAATCTGAACTCTGATCTTTATTTTTACTCCTGTCCAAACTACTTTTTTGCAGCATGCACCCTAAACATTCTTCTCCCTTTCTATCTCCCTGTCTGTCTGTGTTTCTCCCTCTGTCTCTGTCTCTCTCTCACACATACAGTTGTTCTGTTTTATAGAATGCCTGTAGAAATTGTTAGAGCTTGGGTTTACTTTTATGCTTTACAGAAATATTAATTTCCATGATTTTATGCCTTTCTCTTTACTTAATCAGAACTGCAGGCACTTTACTGCTATATATGAATGCATTCCCTCTGTAATAGGTTACTGTTTAGCAAGAGAGCTAGCCTTTGCCTACTAAATAATCCTTGTAAAATATGCAGCAATCATACTCATTTGGTCTTCAAGAAATGACGAAAACTCTGCAACATGGTGCTTGACTGATGCACGCATTTGAAAGCACAGATTTCAGAGATGCTTCCTGATTTATGCCTGCTGAAGGTCTCATCTGAAGTGTGCTTTCCTTCTAGAGGTGTGGTGACTGAACAGTTAAATGCAGAGAAGATGGGTGTATTGCAGTACTTAGTCCATTATTTCTGTCCACAATCCTCCTCCCCCAAATTGATTTTTTATCTTTTTGACCATTTTTAAATAACTAATAGTCTGATATACTTTTGTTACTATATCTAGTCACATGCTGTTCTCTTCTTAGGCCCAGTTAAACCCACAATACTTAAGTCTTCCAGTGCAGATAAGACAAATGTGTACCACCTCACACCGTTTCACAAATCAGCTCGGTGCCTGTGGGGGTGTGAGGGGTGGGAAGCTTACCTGTTTGCAGACAGGGATCACAAAGCTCTTTAGGAGGTAAAAAGCACATTTATACGATGAACTAGCAATATAATTCCCGGTTCTTTGTTGCTTGTTATCGTAGCGAGCTTAGGCATTTCTTTGACCACAGGCTCATAGATATTTCTTGGGCAGGCAGGAAGAGATGAGAATAGTATAAAAAACTAGCCTGGGCTAACCCCTTTGTACAGGATACAGCTCCTGCCTCTTGTGCCTAGAGAATCTGCAGTCTCTGGGCAGCCACAGTGCTATGCTACGGGCCCAGCTGCGGCAGAGCGAATGTAACCTCCTGTCCTTCTGCTGGTGCATTGTTAGGTTGGCTGTACCGGAGGTGGTGAGCGAGCACACAGCTCTGTATGCACACATGGAAGCCAAAGAAAGACTCGTGACTCTGAGCAGCTATGGAGTTTACAGACTTTGACCACAGTCTGTAGGTAATGAAGCGGTGGTGTCTTCACTCTCCTCAGAAAGACTCTGTAAAGCAAAAAAGCTCTATTGTCTCTTCCCATCTTTCCAGAATTCCATTAAAAGAAGAGATTGATCTTCTTGTTCAGTGCTAGAAGACAGTGATTATTATTTTTTCCACATTCAATATTAACTGATGACATGGAAAGAGAAGCTGACTTATTGTAAACTACCACAGAAAGAAAGGCAGGCTGAAAATTCAGCCCTTTGCTAAGAGTGAATCAACAGTCTGACATAAGGCAGGTCGCTAGACTCAGCTTGAAGGAAGCTTGCCCTAGAGAGTGTTGCAATATACATCAGCTTATTAATTTAGAGACCTATTAGTGACAGTTCACAAACCCACTCATAAATTTATAAAGAATAAAGGACTGAACAGAACTGTTTAATTCCAGAAATTGCTCATGTGTTTGGTGAATTATGAAATACAAATTTTGAACCTCTTGTACTGGATACACCTAGGAAATTCTGAGCTGGTAATGTTTTATGGGCCAGGCAGATTTTTCTAAGCCTCTAAATGACATTGCCGTGTGTGCCATCTTACGAGGCCCAGCAGCTCTGGAAGAGGCAAGGGAAGCATTCCCTCTGGGGCCCTCTGACATGCCTGAGCATTTCTAGCTGCTGCTGCCCCCACAGAAAAATATCAACAAATAATGCCTACTGGTAGGAGCCAAGAAAGCTAGCTGGTGCACTGAGGAGGGCAGCACCCAATGGTTAAGGAAGCACCCAACACCTGGAAGGACTCTTAGGCAGTGAGGAGATGCCATGAGCAAAATATATATCCATGACTCCTGTCTCCCAGTCTCCCAGTTGCCATTCTTGGCGACAGAACCACTAGCACCCTCATGAAAGTTTATCAGATGTGGCTGCAGGAGTCACTGTTCCACCCTAAGCAGCAGCGATGTAAGAGGGAACTCTCCAAAGCTAAATGGTTTGGCTACCGACAACACTACCTGCACAATGTCCATTAGAAAGGATATATGAGATCACTTAAACCATTCACAGTTTTGCAAGGCTTAAATTCTGCTTGTCTATACAAGAAGTTAGCATGCAGTAAGCAAGGGTGTGAATTAACAGAACACTAACTACAGTACCTCACAGGACTGGGCTCTTTATATGCTGTTTAGATAATAAGTTCTTTAAGGAAACTACTCTGTCTTCATTCCTGCCTAAACAAGTACCTTTTTGTATGGATATTCCTAGTATGTATTGTTTGGTGCTACCCACTCCACTTTCTACTAAAGGCTGTCCCTGTGCAGTGTAGCCAGAGTGTTATAAATTCACATTAATGCTTACTAGTATCTATCTTCTCCATCTAGACAACCCCAGCCAAATGGTGGCAGAGCCTAAAGCAGGACCTGAAAGACATTCCTTTATACATAAGCCTAAGGCTATGTCCCCAGCTATCACCCCAGCTAATTCCAAACTCAGTGGAGTTAGCATTATACTGTGGGAGCAGTGAGTCTTAAACAGCAATCAAAAGCAAGAAAAATCCTAAAAATGTAGAGGACCATTGGTCTTGCTGACTTGACCCTAATTAATGAATCTAGGACTCACTACTCCTTTCAGCAACAGTATCCTGTACTCTTTAAAAAGCCTCCACAAATTTATATTCTTAGATTTGCTGCTCTGAACTCTTACTCCTCCTGACAATTTGGCTTTGTCTTATCCCTTGCATCAAACATGATCCAACACCAACCTTCTTTCACCTCCTTAGAGTAAATTTAGGATGCTCTAGGAATCTAACCTAGGCTGTTATATAGTACCTATCACTGTAGTATGTATGAGCTCAGCATCTCCCAAGGCCAGGCTCTTTGTTTGTATGCCACTTAGGTTATAAGGTCTTAGAGGAAAATACTCTGGCTTCTTCCCTGCCTTAATAGCCTAGCCTACTGTTTGCACTACACAAATAAATTGTAATAGTATTTGGATGAATTTCCAAACATGTTTATCCTTTTTACCTATGCTCAGCTTTACAATATTGGAGTCACTTAATATGACAGTATGAGCTGCACTTTGGGGTTGTCCAGCTGTATGAAAAAAAATGAAGACCTTCACCATGTTGGGCAGAAGTTAGAATTGTGTATGCCTTCTGCTTCACATAAATCTGTCAGCAGTCTTGGGCCTAGTGCCAGAAAGTAGATGGAGCACCCCACCCCTCTAACAACCAGGTAGGTGGTAATGACAGACTAGCAAACTTTTTATGATTCCACTGGAGCCTCATCCCTAAGCCTCTGTGTTTGTGAAACTCAGATGTAGAGTAGCATGGAGAAAGCCACATTCCCTGATGGGACAGAAAGCGCCTGCTAGTTTGTGTAGAGATTCCACCACAGCATATTTTTAATGACCACTTCAGTCTAGTGACTGCTGCTTATGCACTGATGAATGTGTCCATGCCTAGTAGCTCTGACAGAGCTGAGATGAGCTAGAATACTGTTGACTGGAAAGCAGCCAGTCGTCAAGCCTACCATACTGTTATAATGCAACAGAATTAATATTTTCTGTGTCCTTGGTTTTAAAGTTCTTATTTTGAACATAAGCAGTTTACAGCATTAAAAGCTCAAATTGGGGGAGCATTGATCCTGATGAAAAATTGTTGATTTTGGATCTTGATGCATCCTCCCTCTTTTCTAGACACTAGAACTTTGCTTCTGTGTGCTTGGAAAATTAATTAACTTGAAAAATTCAAAATACAATAAAATAATTTTGATTCATAGTAATTATTTATGCTGGCATTTAGACCTGGGAATGTGTGTTTATTTTGATGTGCGTTTTCCTATAAACATTACCAAAACCACCAAAGCAAGCTGTAACTGCAGCAGCAGATATGCACAATACATTCTTAGAACTAGGTAAAATGTGGATCCTGTCATCAGGTAGTTCGTAGCTATGCTCAAAATATACGTGACTTAATGCTGTAACAAAATACATGTAAAAACACTAAAATTAAGGTTCTAACTCGTGTTAGCTGATATTATGCTCTCTTTTGCTCATTCTTCTTCCACTTCTTTCCTTGTTTACTTTAAAGAAAACATTTGGTAAATCAGCTTTCAGTAGCCAAAAAAGGACCTGAGTATGTGAGTGTATTGGTACACAAATAAGTGATGCCCTACTTTCCTTGTATAAGTTTTATCTCCATCCCAACTCATCTGTCTCTTTCCTTTTGCTCCTGCACAACATATCATATGTGGACCCTCAGACTGTAAGCTTATTGGGCAGAAATTTTTCAAGTGTCACTAATTGCATCAATACATGTAATATGTCCATAACTCTCACATGCAAAAGTAAATTATGAATGTCTACAAAAAGATACTGCCCATAGCTATTCCTAAGTTTAACAGGTTTTGGAGGCTTATACTTTTTTACTCCTATTTTTTTTCCCCACTTCTTTTTTCCTTCTCTCCTTGTCACTCCTTCTGAAGCTGCACTATTATGGGAAGATTTGCTTGTGAGAAGATGTGATTTGCATTACATCTTGAAGTATGTTAAATTTTCCTTCCAGAGTCAGGAACCTAACACAGGAAACACTTCTGAGCATTTGAACATGGATTCCATACACTTTAGCATTTTCAACAAGCACAGCTGCATGGTGGATCTTGGATAGAAGCCAGTATCTAAAATGTTAAGGTCTTAAATATAAGGACCAGGAAGTTGATTTGTATCTGGATAATGAATGCAGAAATCCATTAGAGTGTGCAGATTTCCATTATGATCTCTTGGCAGGTTTTCCTGCTTAAGAGGTGGGCTGCTGAGTGTTGCACAAGATGAAACTTCTGTGGAGCCCTTAGCCCTAGTTAGGAACATGGAGATGATAAAAGCATGAATCACAGTTTCCAGATCTTCTTTTGACAGGAATAGGCACAGTCTCCTGGGAAAGCGGAAGTGCAACCATTTCTTACCACAATTATCTCTGTAGTCAGGACTATCAGTGAATCTAATACAGCCTCAAGATCGTTCTCCATTATCAGCTAGTGGGGGGATATCCTCTGTTGAAGGTACAGTCAACATTACTGATTGCTCCTTTCAGCGTTTTGCATTAAGTTACTCTTCCCTTTAGGAGGTTGCTTTAAAAATTTTAAGCATCTTGTTCAGCTATCAGTGGCCTTTTAACTACTCAGGTCCTTGCATCAATTTAAACTTTTTCTTCATAATTTTATGTTCCCTCTTTTGGATAATAACATCAATTATAGAGGCTAAGATGGAGGTGGTAGAGCTGGTGAAAGTTCAGCAAAATTGTGGTATTGCAATTATCTCCACAGATCCAGTTGTTTCTGAAAAGGAGGGGTGAGATAAATCTTTGCAGGGCTCCATGTAGATAACCTATAGATGGACAGCTATCTCACAGTTCACTGAGATCTACTTAAAAATGGTTCTACACCACCTTGGGTATTCCTTAACCAGATCACTGGAGGCCACCCATCACCACCACCCAAGCAGTCTGCATTGTCTATTCCTGCATGTAGCCTGATGATGAGGGCTCCAAAATGTTGATGTAAGTCATACCTTTGCACCACAATATTCTGATTGACCAATCAAGAAAAGGATTTTAGAGAGTATCTGACAGCAGGTGAGATCACTCCGGTCAAGTGTTTAGTGTCTTGAAAGATCTATTGCACATTATGATGGTTGGGAGATTACTTTCTGTGAACCAGCATTTATGTTTCCATTCATTAAAGTAGCCAGTTGCACTTTGCTAGCTTTTACTAGCTATTAGGGTCAGGAATTTGCTTAATAAATCATAATAACATATGTGAAGACATTTTTTGAATCTCTTAAAGTATACAGAACATTATTGGCCGTGTCTATGTAGACTCCACCATTTTTTATTGAGTGTTTGAATTGTGTTTGTGCATTTTTCAAAAAAGTCCTGGATACTCCATACATTAAGGAAGAGGCCTGCATAGGTGTTTTTATATAGACTGAGGGCAGGTAAGATTCATTTTTCAACTTTCTGAACTTGCACAAAAATGCAAAAAATACATATTTGTTTTTGTGATGCAGACCCATGCATGTGTATGGTCCTATACCGAGAAAGAGAAGAAGTAATTTATGCCTAGCCTTTCCAGCCTGGTGAAGGAAGGAAGCCTTGAATTGCTTTTATTCCCCTTGGTCCAGTGCATTTAGAAACCAAAGACTATACTGACCACAGGACAGTAAAGGAGTTTCTTGTGATCATGTAGTGTTACACTGTGGTTTCTTCACTATGAAGAAAATTTTCATGAAAGACATGGCATGACTGATTTGTCCATCTAAAATGGCATAAACCGTTTGGAACAGAGTAAAAACTCTCATCCTGTAGAATATATATAAATATTGCTGTATATGATTGTTGGGTTTATAAATACTCTGTGTGTGTGTGTGTGTGTTTGCATATTTTATGCTTGAGCTCAGACCTTGTTCTTCCTCTCTAGCCACAGCCACCAGAATCAGCGTGGAAAGGTTAAGGCACATGCTTCCTTTTGTCACTCACTGTACATTTATTTGTATATGTGTTTATTTAAATATGTACACACTGCAAAATTGATGATTTTGAATTAGTTATCAATAAAATACTGTTCATCCTTCTCTTTGAAAAAGATGAGTACAAAGATCAACATTACTAGGTGAACTTTTTTGTTCACTGTGATTCTTTGTACTGCTATCTGCCTTAAAAAGCTTCATTGATTAATTTTTGGGTTACAACAGAGCAGAACTCCAAAATGTGGGGTTTTCTACAAAACCCGTGAACTTAAATTAATGTCTCTGGCTGTTCTCTGCCTCTGCTGTTAAATAAATAACATTTATTTGATTGAAGCAATATCTGGTGTTATTTGATTGCTTTCCTTTAGCAAGGTCTGCAGGAAATATATGTATAAAATACTATACGTATATATGTATGTATATGTTTCAATCTTTGGTATGGTCCTACTTCTAATACTTTTTTTAACTCCTACATACAAAATATCAAAGGTTTATAATTGCTGAGATCATATGCTGTAATTGTAGCCATGGTTTCAGTCTCTATTAGTTGGGGTTTTTTTCTTTCATATCGCTATGTAATAATTTGATTGCTTGAGCTCTGACTTTGTTCTTCTCTTCTATTCATTGCCACCCAGAATCTGTGGCCTACCAGGACCACTGTGGAGATGCTGGGGCTTAGGGCTGTTGATGCTTCATGCAGATATGAAAGAAATAAAAAATAGTCAGAGGAACTACTTCAGCCCAGAGATTTGAGTAGCAGTCTCAGAGCAGCCTGGTTTAGGGTGGTAGGGGGGTTTTTTCCCCTTTCCTTTTTTTTTTTAATTTTAATCAAGATTTTACTGCATTTCTTTTTTTTTTTCCCCTCAGGGCTAGAACCTTGCATTCATACAGCACTTCACACATGTCCTGGTTTCAGCTGGGATAGAGTTAACTGTCTTCCTAGTAGCTGGTACAGTGCTATGTTTTGAGTTCAGAGCGAAGAATGTTGATAACACTGATGTTTTCAGTTGTTGCTCAGTAGTGTTTAGACTAATGTCAAGGATTTTTCAGCTTCTCATGCCCAGCCAGTAAGAAAGCTGGAGGGGCACAAGAAGTTGGCACAGGACACAGCCAGGGCACCTGACCCAAACTGGCCAACGGTGTATTCCATACCATGTGACGTCCCATCCAGTACAGAAACGGGGAAGTGGGGGGCAGGGATTCGCCGCTCGGGGGACTGGCTGGGTGTCGGTCGGCGGGTGGTGAGCAATTGCACTGCGTATCATTTGTACATTCCAATCCTTTCATTATTGCTGTTGTCATTTTATTAGTGTTATCATTATCATTATTAGTTTCTTCTTTTCTGTTCTATTAAACCGTTCTTATCTCAACCCACGGGTTTTGCTTCTTCTCCCGATTTTCTCCCCCATCCCACTGGGTGGGGGGGAGTGAGTGAGCGGCTGCGTGGTGTTTAGTTGCTGGCTGGGGTTAAACCACGACAACACAGTGGGACCTTGATCCTGACAGGGACCTCTGAGTGCTACCATTATACAAACAATAATAAGATGAAGCAGAACAAAACAGGAGCCCTATGGGCTAGTTTTTAATGCTCCTATCTCTTCTTCATCAAAATTAAACCAATTGAAAGATAACACTGAGCAGGGGATTTATTTTTTTTATTTTGAATGATTGTACATTTTCATAACACACACATCATGAAATGAGTGCATGACTCATCGTCAAAAGAAATGATAACACTGGATTCTCTTCGTTTTACTAGAGAGGCTGCTATGCATACATTGTTTGGTGGCATCCTATTCTCCTGGACAAACAGTAATTTTTAAAGGGATTTAAAAGCGCTTACTTTTTAATTGTTATTATAGTATTATTTTAACAATTGTATTCTGTTAAACAAATCCACAAAAAAAAATGCTTAATACCACAAAAACAGATAGAGCTAAGTTTATGAAATTTACAGATTACCTAAAATGCTAGGAGTTAATTACAGTCTGCTTTCCCTGGCATGTCAGCTTGATTAAATTTGGAGTTCCAAGATGAATTGGCCCAAATTCATTAGTGTTCCCCGGGTGCATATGTTGGTCAAGGTCAAGCAAAGCACATTGACTGTAGTGTTAGTCAGGAGGGGGAAGGGTTTCTAAAGAAGGTGGACTCTTAAAAGGTCTGGGGTTGCAGCAAAAAACTTTGATACTTTTTAACTTAATAAATCTTGACAGCCTAATCATGGCTAAGCCTTTGCAGTGTTATTGGTACAGATGGCAAAGCTAGACATATTTAAAGAGATCTCAGCAGCTAGTGGCAGGAGAGCATTGAATCCAAATGCACTGTTGGGCTCTCAGAGAAAGTGCAAGAAGGGAGGATAAAAAGCTACACAGCATTTCCATCTCTTGACATCTCCAACAGCCTCAGATACAAAATATGATAAGGCTCCTGCTGAGCTAATAAGCCCGACAAATGTCTATGTCCATGAAGTAGATGAAGTGGGATCAAGTAGTTGGGGGCTGCTGTATGAAAATAAGCCAGCACCCAGGGTATAATGGCACTGTAGAAAGCTGCAAGGTCAGGCTGATGACAGAAACACTGGATAAGTAGAGACCCCATCAGAAAAACAGGTTTGCCTGCTGGATCTGAGCCACATAACTATTAAAAAAAATCCCTATGTTTTAGAAAACTCATATAGTTTAGTAAATAAAAGGACAGTGTTTGGTTTGTTGCGTGAAAAACTGCAACTGCTTCCTACTTATTGCCATATAGATTGTATGATGAATTGTTTCTCTGCAAAATATTACATGAAAACAGACCTGAAAAGAGGATTTGACTGCAAACTAAAGGAGATTTTTAAAGAAAGCTGTAATATCAGATGAACCATAGATTTATTCAAGGCCTGCTGGCATGTTACACTGTTTTTCTCTTAATTTCATGTACGCCAAGTATGTCTTTATTCACCTCACTCTTAGATAGAGCTCTTTGTGCCCCAATAAAATGATTTAAGCTGAAATCATGCTGGATATACGAGAGTGATAAATAAGGCTCCTTTCATTTGCAAAGAAAAATAAAGACCTATCTTGCTGAAATAACATTAAAATAAAAATCAGGCATTGCTTGGAATTTCAGGAACGTGTCAAGCTGTTACATTCATTCTTAAAGCATCATATTCACTTAGGGCTACGTGTAAAGGTGTGTTTGAAAAGTACAGAACCTTCTAAATACCATGTGCATTTGTTTATTACATTTGGTACACAATGTAAAAAATCTGACAGCATGCCACAAAGGTCATACCTATCATTCCCTTTAATTTAACTGTGTCATGTTTTAAATCTATGCAAACATAATTATTGCTAAATTCTAGTGTGCTGTACATGTGCTACCGAAGCCAAAACAAGCCAGATCTGGTCCTATGAGTAACAACAGCATTAAGAAAATAAATCGGTAGTGATAGATGATGAATATTTATGATTGTTTCTCTCCTACCATTTTAATCATTTACAGATATTTTCAGTTTTCATCCAGTAGAAGTACAACTGAAGGCAGTGCCTCCCCTGGAGTCTTAAGGAGGATGCATAATAATGTGGCAACCAGCCTCCTTCCCTCTACTCAGGGCTGGGTTGTATATCATATTCACAGGCTTGCATTGGGATGCAGAGCTGCACTGCTCAGCAGGAGCTCCAGGAGGCATGGTGCCTCAGGCAGGCACAGTGTCTCCTGAAGCTCTGCAGCGGCGTGTGGAGAAGTGCATTGGCTGCTCCAGCCTTTGAGGCTGCAGCATGTTGCTCCTGCCTACCCCCAGCCCGATCTGCTGTGCAGGGCAGAGGGAACGGCGAGGTGACCCGGTCCCCTCCCAGGCCTGCTCCCACTGAGGACGGAATCTGTGGCAGAGGCTCATAGAGCGTGAGCAAGGACTGCTATTCTGTTTGATCCTTCTGTGATGGTGCAAACTGGAGAAGTACCTCCTGTTAGTCCCCCTCTTCTTCCAGGCTTTTTATCTGGATTAGGTTTGTAGGTGGCTGCCACTCACTTTAACAGCTCGTGTCTCCCTCCCCCCCCCTTTCACTTCCATCTTGCATGCACATGACAGTATTTTTTCTGCCCTGCCAAGCATCCTAGTCTGTATCTTCCCATTTATCATACAAACATTTCTGCACCTTTTTACTGTACAATTCCTTCCAATCAGCAAAAAACCCAGAAGCAATAATATATTTAAAGTACCCTGCCAGAGCACTTTCATTGCCTGATGGCTAAGAAGAAGAGGAAGTCCGTGAGCTGGGGGAAAGAGGAGTAGGAAAAGACTGAATCTCCTTTGTACTGCACCCAGACCACGATGGGGTCCTGAGCACAAATAGGGCACTAGAAACCAAATAGTATATAAAACCTAATGCCTGGCATCAGAAGAGAGACTTAGAGCTCTGCCCCATGTATTCACCCTAAAAGAGCACTGTAAACATCTAGTCCTGTCTTATACAGGTCAGAAGACACACTGACTTCATGTCCTTCTAAATGTTCCCTTAGTGCACCGAAAGTTGTAAGAAGCAGCCAGCAGTGAATGGGGTGAAAAACTATATGTATACAAGTGGCACAGCTTTGCACTGAATTCAAAACGGGGCCTTACTCAATGCAAATGGTGAAGTGACCCCAGACAGAGGGCTGGGCTTTCAGGGTGAGAGAGATGTAGAAGTTAATGAAATACCAATTTTTTATCAAATAACCGAGCATTGCCAGCTTACGTTGTTCAGAGAAGCAGACTCATTTCACCTTTTGAACTGAACCAAGCAACAGAACACAGTGGGTAACACCCTTAAAACTAAATCTGTGAGATAAAGGATCAGTGTTTAGCTGTATTGTGGGTTATCTGGTCCATCACAAAACTGTACAAATGACAGGTGAGTTGTAAAGAAGGAAGGGCCAGGTTCTGGCTTAGCAGAAAATGCAAAGAAGGAGATGCTGAAAAGGACAGAGAACAAAAGCAGAAAGACAAGGGCTAGTTTGCTAGACAACTCCTTTGCTTGGTTGAAAACGTTGCTAGTGCAGTCCAGTTACTTAAATCTGCCTGGATTTTTGATGCTACCAGTGGCTGTTCCTGTAGGTTGTAATGGATCTATACATCACATTGAAAAGCCATGGCTTGTTCTTTCATTCCTGCTCACCAAACTTCCTTTTCCTGAAGCAAGTATTCATGAAGATTTTCACCTGCTTTTTGCAGTCATTGAATTTCAAGATAGATAATTTCAGGGAGATGATCTCATTCTAGCCTCAGTGCATCTCTTAAAGATTCACAGGGCTGAACTGTATCAATTCAGACAGCAGCACATAGGTTTATCACAACTCAGAAGAACTGATCCACTTCATCTCAGTGCTAATGTTAGCTTTTTTTTTCATACAGAAGAGATGGTCATGAGGAACTGAAAAGAGGGGGAATGTGTTAGAAAAAGTTCTTAATTGATGACTTTTTAGAAATCATGGTTTTAACTTGGCGGGTGTGGGGGGGAGCCACCTTCATTCCTATACCTTATTAGTATTTGCAAAAAAAAGTGAGGTAGTTGACTTCAACATATACCCAGTAGCTGTGGTTTCTCACTTGTGTCACAGTAGAGAGTTAACCTGGAAAAAAGTCTGAGGAAGAATAATTTCAGGAATGATTTGTGGTCAGCTGTGACAGGCAATGTCAATGGTTATTTTATCCATGAAGCTTGTACTTGTGGGACGAGGAGAGCTATATTTTTAAGAATGACCTGGAGATACTTAGTATTAAAAAAAGGAAAAGACACATTTAGCAGCTGGCACTGACCCCTAAGGAACAGTGGTGGATTACTTCCTAAAATACAGAAAAATTTTAGGAAAAAATTCAAGATGGATCGGCTCTCATTTTGTAGAATACTTCTTAAAACTTGTTAAAGCATTCATAGAAGAGTTGCATTAAGATCATACCTTTATGTTATTAATATTATTGGGTATGCTTGTTTTGTTTTTTTGTGGCAGGGTTTTGGTAGCAGGGGAGGGGCTGCAGGGGTGGCTCCTTTGAGAAGCTGCTAGAAGCTTCCCCAGCTCCAAGACGGACCCACCTCTGGCCCAGGTCGAGCCCATCAACGATGGTGGTAGCGCCTCTGGGAGAACAGATTTAAGAAGGGGAACTGGTAGTGAGTAGTGGGGTTGGAATGTGAGAGAACACCTCTGCAGACACCGAGGTCAGTGAAGAAGGAGGGGAGGAGGTGCACCGGAGGAGGGGATGCCCCTGCAGCCCCTGGTGAGACGGCAGGCTGTCCCCCCCCAGCCCATGGAGGGGAGCGGGGGAGCAGATGCCCACCTGCAGCCCAGGGAGGAGCCCACGCTGGAGCAGGTGGATGCCCCCGAAGATGGCCATGACTCTGTGGGAAAGACCACGCTGGTGCAACCTGCGCCTGAAGATCGGCCCACAGAAATGACCCACGCCAGAGCAATTAGTGAAGGACTGCAGCCCGTGGGAAGGACTCACGGTGGAGAAGTTGATGGAGGACTGTCTCCCGTGGGAGGGACCCCACGCTGGAGCAGGGGAAGAGTGTGAGGAGTTCTCCCCCTGAGGAGGAAGGAGCAGCAGAGACAAGGTGTGATGAACTGACCCCAACCCCCATTCCCCGTCCCCCTGCGCTGTTCGGCGGGAGGAGGTAGAGAAAATCAGGAGTGAAGTTAAGGCCGGGAAGGAGGGGGAGTGGGGGCAAGGTGTTTTAAGATTTGGGTTTACTTCCCATTATCCTTGTTTTGATTTGATTGGTACTAAATTAAAATGATTTTGTTTTTTCCCCAAGTTGAGTCTGCCCTTTGCCCACAACCATAACTGGTGAGTGATCCCTCCCTGTCCTTGTCTCGACCCACGAGCTTTTCTTTATATTTTCTCCTCCTCATCCCACTGGAGGGGAGAAGTGAGCAAGCAGCTTCGTGGTGCTTTGTTGCTGGCTGGGCTTAAACCACGACAATACTTTTGCAGAAAAAATTTGGTACTTACTTACTTTCCTTCGTCTTTTTAGCAGTAGTTAAGTAAGTTGTAAAATGAAGTCACTCATTGCCTTTTTGATAATACTTCTGAATTATTTTAATATGATTTTGAAGAAACAACTTCCTACAGTCGTACCCAGTGTAGTACTTTAGTTTGCCTAATCCTTTCATGCTGCAGGGATTTAGGAAGACTAAAACAATCTCTGTCTCTTGTTATGCTGAGAAGTTAAGGGTCAGCAGACCTGAAATCCCAGGGTGGACAGCACCCTCAGTGCAACCAGTGGCCAAGGGTAGGCTCTGTTTATTATTGTGCATCACCCAGCTGAATAAGTAAACCATATGTGGGAAGAAGGCTAATATACAGTCATCTAGAAAGTGAAGAAATGGGTTGAGGGTTCCCAGCGTCCCAGCGTGCTATTCAATCCCATCGAAAATGCTCCAGGAAAATAAACCCCCTTTTTGTCTCAAATTCATACACTAGTATACCTTATCTGCTGTAATGCTAACTTGGGGCTGAAAAAGAGCCTGTGCACGTGAGCTACCTGCTTCACTGCAGAGTGGCACACAAGAATGATATCACTGCAACAAGTGCAACAAACAGTGCAGCTGACTATCCCAAATGCCAGCAAATGCTGGCAAATGCATTAAAAGAATAAAAATGCAGCAAGCATTTTTCCCTGCTGCCAGTTCATTACAAAATTTTCAGTTAGGATAAAATTTTTAAGCCTGATTTTCTAATTGACTGTCTCTTTTGAAAAATGTAGATCCCTTTTGCATACAACAAATGTGGTATGGAATGTTAAAGAAATGTGGCTAATTCCAAAGAAAATCTGATAAAAAAATCAGTAATACACTAAAAGCTTCACTAAAAGGGTCTGCAAAACAACTGATATATGTTCCATTTAAGATGATTAATTTGAACAACTGTAGAAATGAATGAGTGTAAATGAAAACACAGAAGAGGATTTTGCTATCATCTCAAATACTTCATCTAGCTATTAATTTAAAAGTACATAGATTTTTAAATGATAGATAAGAACAATAGCATAGAACAATTTATATTATATAATTATTTTAACATAATGGATAGCTTAAATATATAAAATATTAATATCTTCAGTATAATTCATATATATGTATAGATAGTGTAACTACCAATATACATTTAAATCTCTAAAATATAAAGTGCAGGGAGTATTTTGACTGCATCTTTGATTTTTTTTTCCATTGCATCACAGTAAATATTTCCAGTCCTTTCCCATTCTTTCTTTTTTTTTTCCCTCCTTGGAAGAAGTCTGTCTCTCACAGAACAAAGGAAATGATAGATGTGAGCTTCTATGATTGCTGAGAAGGCAGACACAGTAATGACACTCAGAAAATTCTCTTCAGTTGAGAAATCATATCTAGTACATTAGAAACATTCAAGTTTCCAGAGCACTATGTGCAAAATTCTGGCTTTCCCTAGGATCTTGGTTTGTTGTTAAAGTAAATTAAATAAAACACATCAAATGAGCACTTTTCCATATAAAATATATGCCATATAGGATAACTGAATTTCTAGCTTTTTTTAAAAATTATTTTAAATTGTTATTTTTGAGGCAGAACAGACATATAGGGTATCAGATAAGAATTGTATGTCTGTCTTTGTTACTAATGCAGTATGTAAGAGGCAATACATACTAGCACCTGGATGCCTAAGAAATACAGGATTTGAAGGTTAATTGACTCACTGACACCTGAGATTGGATTTGTCCCAAACTTTTCATAAGTACAGAGACTTTTGTATAGATACATGTGTGAGTCTGTATGTCTGTGACCTAATTCTGACTTTCCTCCACCTTCAGCTCAGAGGAAAGCCACTCGGAATGAGTTGTGACAAAAATACGGCAGGGGAGAGAGCTGGCTGTGAAAAGCAGACATTCTTGAAAAGTGAGGTACATTCTTTAATTTTTTGCTTAAGCTGTGTGTAGGTATTTCTGGTTCCAGACAAAATTTGAAATGGAGGTGAAAAATGTTGCGATTTCAATAATTTCCCCTTACATTTCCAAGAAATAAAGGGACTGTGTTTTTTTATACCAAAATCCATCAAAAATATTAACCCATTTGTCCACTGAAATTCAAAATTTGCCAAAGACATGGAAAACATTTTGATCATTCCTTGCTAGAAAGGTGGGGTTTAAGTTTACAGGATTGGACTGTGATCTTCATGGTCACTGAATACTAATCAGCCTACACTGGGCAGCAGGAACCAAGTGTCCCAGGATCATACTTATCCAATTTCACTGCTCCTGCCAGCACCAATTTTTCAGTTCAGTCCCACCTTTTTCTTAAATAACTTTGCTGGTTGTATCCATCAGCAGTGAGTAGAAACAATAGGTCCAAAAGAGACTAAACAGAATAACCATGTATATTCTATAATTGCTCAAACAATGTCCAGAGCTTGACTTATAGAATTAATTTATTTTTCTGTTAGCTTTGGCTTAGGGTTATGATTTTTTATAATGTTTACTAATGTACTAACTGTAAGATATTTTGTGTTTCTATTTAAATCACTACAAAGGCCACACTGACTTCAGTAAAAAAAAATGAATTTTGGAATTTTTTTTTATCCTGTAATTGATATTCATTACTTTTTCCAATTCTTCATGTTAATTTAGTCCTTTCATGAAAATAAAAATGCTATAACCATTTTTTCCTGCTCTCACACTTTTAGTTAGGCATTATAACACATTTTCTACGTATCATAGCTGTATATTGCCCTGTAGTTCAAAAGTGCTTTTACTTCTGGTTTCCTATCCATATCAGATATTTTTTTAAAGCAAACTATAAAAGAACAAAAAAATCTTATATTTAACCTTCTTAAAGTAAATCAAAAGATTAAATATTAGAATTTTTTAGATGCTATTTCTCTAGCAGGGCTGATTCAACCTGTGAAAATTTTATTGACATTAAACTGTACTTTCAATAGAAAAAAAAGTCAGTCGTACTAAATGTTAAATGTGAACTATTTAGATTGGTTCAGGCCTTTCGTATACCAGGTTATAATTGGTGACGAACAGTTTGTTCAACTATACTCATGAAAGACAGCTAAAATCTTGACAATACTCATTGGTCTAACTGAAGGCTAGCACATCACCACTAGTTACAAATGGTTGCAATGAGATAGTTCTCTACTATGGTTCACACTTTAATTAATGTTGCAGAGAAGCCCTATTTTTTGCTGCATGTCAACATATTCTCCAGAATTTTCTTTTCAATTTTTATTGTTAGTTTAATTTTCATGTTCATTTGAATTAAAGGGAAAACATTTGGTTTTCATAGCAGTGTATGCAAATGTTTTGAATCATTGTGATTTGACCTTCTGTAGTTTACAAGCTGTGCTGGCAAAGCCTGGCTTTCTTTCAGCTACAACAACTGATATATTGTGTTGTCTGTGGTTGCTTGTTCCTGACTCTGAAGCCAATGAGGTTTTTTTTTTTTGGAGCCTTTGTCTAAACTGTTGTAAAGCTATTTTGGGGGTATAGCAGCTTTCTCATCTGACAAGCTCAACTACTCCTTGCACTGAAGTTGTTAATATCTTTAAAAAAAAAATCTTCCCTTGCTATTTGATGTATTTCTACACTCCTGGTACAGCTTAATACATGTGCTAACAACTATTCTAAATTAATTTCCAAATACATAACACTTGCTACATATTTAGATTGCCTATTGTTAATTAGCCTTGGATACATACCTATAGTGGCCTACTATTTACAGGAACAAGTTAAAATATCTACTGGCAACCTTGTGACTAGGCATTTCACAGCTAGAGCTGAAAGGTCTAGCTGGTATAAAACCACTCTTCAGGATAAAGTTGATGAATTGTAGTAATCCTGACTGGTGTCAGGACAAAGAAGTCTCTCTAATTGAGCATGGCTGAAGAATCAGTAAGGGGTAGTATTAGTTAACTGGCCTAAAATGAAACTTTCAATAGGCCATCCCTCCCCCTGACACAGAAAATGAATTGGAGCATTAAAGCCACCCCCCTACATCATCTCTTATCAAAGACCTCCATCTCTTGCTCATATACAATATAGCCTGCTCCATAGGCTCTGGTGCCAACACTGCTGTTTCCTCCATTACATTGTGCTATGCAAAATTAACTGCACTTGTAAATGGAAGCAACTTTGACAGCAATGCATCTTTACCTCTTTGAACCACTGGAGAATCGTATGAATAATACTCATCAGTTGCTGAAGAGAATAAGAGAGACATCTGCATTATTTTTATGAATACCAACTGTGGCTGTGGAGTTTATTTCATTGATCTTATCCTGCCTGGCTGGGTAGTTCCAAGAAAACTTTTAGGGAATATTTAAAGGAGACAAACAGTGGTGAAGAAAATAAATTATTAGACAGATTATGAAGAAACCTTGTGGAAACAATAGAGAATCTGGAAACTCTACCTGTATTCCCTATACCTGGCTATTAAGAGAAATCAGACAAGCTTAACAAGGTTTTATCTTCCCAGCCCAAATTTGGGATCAAAGGGGACAGTAATCTATTAAAGTCTCTAAAAAAATGGCAGAGGTATCAGTAGCTAAAGAAAACTGCTAGAGAAAGACACGTGTATTTGGTTCCACAAGAGCTGGCGATAACCCTCGCCTATGAATTAAGTGCATCAGCTGAGTGGAACTTATCAACAGTATACAAATAAAAAAATAAATATGGTTAAACTGTAAGGTCATATAGCTCTTCCTGCTTCATCCATTTGCTATGCTTTCTATGCAGCTTTGAGCAAATAAATAATGCTTTGGTTTAAAGAAGCTGGTTTGGATCACTTAAAGCTATATGGAAAAGTAACTTGAACTCCAAAAAAATATTTTAGTGTGTCTTGCATCCACAAGAGTAAAAGCTCTGGTTCCCTTCAGGAATATTATGCCAACATTGTGAACCAGAAGTCCTGGCGTTCTGTGCTGTAGTGTGGATGTAAAAAATAGCTGTGACTTAAGTACTGAGCAGGTACAACTCCTAATTACATGGTGTTTGCTTGAAAACCAGTTTCAGACAATGATGGTTCCAGAGCTATACCAAATCATTTCATTCTGCCGATGTCTATCTTTATCTTCTGACAGTCCTTTTCTTTGACATAACTATTAAAATGTGAAACTAAAAATACAAAAGTTGTCTCATTGAAAATCTTTTCTTAGTGGACAGGCATATAAAACCTCATATCCTGAAGAAAAGGTCTTACTATATCAGCAAGTAAATTCATGGGAAAACAGGAATTTTGGTCCCTTTGACTTCCTGATATGCTTTCAGGAGGCATTGCATGCTCGCTAACATCTGATCAACAGAGGTCTCTGAGAATATAACATAAAAATTAACTTACAGTGTTGTGATGGGTTAACCCTGGCTGGATGCCAGGTGCCCACCAGAGCTGTTCTATCACTCCCCCTCCTTCTCAACTGGACAGGGGAGAGAAAATATAACAAAGAGCTTGTGGGTCGAGATAAGGATAGGAGAGATCACTCACCAATTACCGTCACGGGCAAAACAGACTCAGTTTGGGGAAAAATTAACTTGATTTATTACAAATCAACCGGAGTAGGGTAATGAGAAATAAAACCAAATCTCAGAACACCTTCCCTCCACCCCTCCCTTCTTCCCGGGCACAACTTCACTCCCGGATTCTCTACCACCCCCCCAGCGGCACAGGGGGACGGGGATGGGGTTTACGGTCAGTTCATCACACGTTATTTTCTGCCGCTTCATCCTCCTCAGGGGGAGGACTCATCACACTCTTCCCCTGCTCCAGCGTGGGGTCCCACCCACGGGAGACAGTCCTCCACGAACTTCTCCAACGTGGGTCCTTCCCACGGGCTGCAGTTCTTCACGAACTGCTCCAGCATGGGTCCTTTCCACGGTGTGCAGTCCTTCAGGCACAGACTGCTCCAGCGTGAGCCCCCCACGGGGTCACAAGTCCTGCCAGAAAACCTGCTCCGTGGGCTCCTCTCTCCACAGATCCGCAGGTCCTGCCAGGAGCCTGCTCCAGCGCGGGGTTCCCACGGGGTCACAGCCTCCTTCGGGAACCCACCTGCTCCGGCGTGGGGTCCTCCACGGGCTGCAGGTGGATATCTGCTCCACCGTGGACCTCCATGGACTGCAGGGGGACAGCCTGCCTCACCATGGTCTTCACCACGGGCTGCAGGGGAATCTCTGCTCCGGCGCCTGGAGCATCTCCTCCCCCTCCTTCTTCACTGACCTTGGTGTCCGCAGGGTTGTTTCTCTTACATGTTCTCACTCCTCTCTCCGGCTGCCGAATACCACCGTCCCAACTTTTTTTCCTTCTTAAAAATGTTATCACAGAGGCGTTACCACTATCGCTGATTGGCTCGGCCTTGGCCGGCGGCGGGTCTGTCTTAGAGCCGGCTGGTATGGGCTCTGTCGAACACAGGGGAAGCTTCCAGCAGCTTCTTACAGAAGCCACCCCTGTAACCCCACCCGCTACCAAAACCTTGCCACACAAAACCAATACAAGTGTATAAGAAGGAATAGAAGGGAAAGATGTCTTTTAAAGATTAGCTAAGGGTCTGCAGAACTAGTTGGCTTGAATTGTTTTGGAAGACTGATGGGATAAAATAGTCATAAAACTTCTTAATGATTTCTCTGCTTATCAGTATAGACTTAACTGACTGGGCATAACATAGCACTGCACATATCAGCTAAGCGCAAAGTTGTCAATAAGAACTGAAAAGCTGGTAGACAGTATAGATGGGCTTGGTGCACCATTACCGGTATGATGCAGATGATATATTTCTTTGTCCTCAGAAGAATGAAACAATCCTGGAACTGCAAGGCATCTCCATAAAAACATATTTTTAGTTAGCATTTGAACATAGATGTAGAGGGCAAGACTGTTTTCTGGTGCAGAAAGCAATTGGGGCTGCTGTGGTGACATAGGAATCTCAGGGACTGACATCCAGGAAGGCAGTCTTTGAGTGGCTGAATTTAAGATTTCTAGTTGAAAACGATGTAAAGAAATTTAACACTTAAATACTATGTTCACAGGAATATTCATGACCCTTCTAAGTGGACTAGGTGCAAATATATAGATCCTCTTCGTCCAATTTTCCCTCCTTCTCTACCTTCAAATTTAAAATGAATTATACAGAGGGGTAGCTAAGGCAAGAACTACTAAAACCATTATACCATTTAATCTTGAGAAGTGGAGCCTGTGTTCAAGTTCCTGCCTCAAATCAAACAGAAGAAAGGTGTAAGCCTGAAGCCCAGATAAGTGACCATGCAGTACATGGCTTACATGAATTATTCTTGATAAGTAGTAAACTGCTGCAGCCTTCAGCTTCAACTACAGCTGAAGGATTACTGCACTTGTCTTGTTATTTCCCTACTAGTATAGTTAGATTGACCAAAGTATTATGTATGACATTTTAGTCAAATTTACCATATTATTTAATATACCCATACTACTATACTGACTACTTGTGAAATTTGTGTTTCCCTGAGTACTCTGAGAAGCTGTGGTGTCCCTTGCCCCCTACTGCTAGTGCCTACAAGTGTCCTTATAAATCTTCACTTCCATATAGTATTTGTTTTTATTTAAAAAGCAACTAAAAATACCTCTTGTGCTGCTCCCCTTCCTAAATCTTCTGTTTCTGAAGAGGTGTCTGTCACCACTATCATATATTACATACCTACACAATGTCTTGACTCTACGTATGCTGAAACTTCATCCATTCTTCATATCCCCAAGTCTTCCATAATACAATTCCTTTTCTTCTCTCCCCTCACCCCTTATACAGTTCTTCAGACTCTGGCATATGTAGGCCGCTATCATCTGACTTCTTCCATGTATGAAGATATTGCAAGGAGATATATGATCCCTTCATAACAATCATCAAACAGTTCTACCAACACCTCATATCATTACAATGAAAATAACAGTTTTCATTCTTGTTCTTAGATCCAGCTTGGTGGGGATTTTCTTTGGTTGCATGGGTTTGGGTTTTTTTTGGGGGGGGGGGGCGGTATTTATTTTAAGAAATAGATCTACCCCTATTCCACCTTATTCTACAACTATAGTACTGGAACTTGATGGAAGGGAGCACATTTCACCATGAAGATGAAGACCTTTGCATTCTGACAGCCTTCTGTCCTCATACAAGAGCATCAAAGATGGTACAAGTTTGTATTTCTCCTCCATTTGCTGTTTCTTCTTCATTTGCTGTTTTTTCTTTGCTTTCATTTTCAGTAAATTCAAGCAACTTACAAATTCATCCAATCAGAAGTCTGAAAATGTCCACTTTTGTTTTCTATTCTAAATTCAAATTAAACTTCTAGAACTCATCCTTTATTTAGGCACATTATTTATTTGGCCCTTACCTCTGCTACCTACTACCACTGCCCTGATTATCTTACACTAAGCCATCACAGAACATTGGAAATCAAGGCTTTGCCTGTCTTTTTCCTTGGTGTTTGCTCTTTATTGGTAACAAATCTTTCCTGAAATCAGTTTGTGTGTGACGAGCTAACTTAGGTGAAGCTGAGGTCCTCAGGAACTGCTTGGCAAGGTCATAAAATCACAGAATGGTTGAGGTTGAAAGGAGCCTCTGGACGTCATTGGTCCAACCCTGCTGCTCAAGCAGGACCACCTGGAGCTGGTTGCCCAGGACCATGTCCAGATGGCTTTTGAATATTCCAAGGGGCTTTTGAATACTCCAAGGATGAAGACTCCGCAACCGCTCTGGGAAACTTGTATCAGTGCACGGTCACCCTCACAGTGAAAAGTGTTTCCTGATGTTCAGAGGGAACCTCCTGAGTTTCAGTTTGTGCCCATTGCCTCTGGTCCTGTCACTGGGCAGCACTGAGAAAAGCCTGGCTCTGTCCTCTTCATACCCTCCCTTCAGGTATTTATACATATTGACAAGATCCCCCTGAGCCTTCTCTTCTCCAGGCTGAACAGTCCCAGCTCTCTCAGACGTTCCTTATTGGAGAGATGCTCTAGTCCCTTAATCATCTTTGTGGCCCTTTGCTGGACCATTGATGAGCAAAGTGACCTCATTGCAAGGCCACTCTCAATAATCTTTGAATGATCATGACAACTGGAAGAAGTGCCCAAGGACTGGAGGAAAGCCAGTGTCACTCTTGTCTTCAAGAAGGACAAGGACGACCTAGGGCAGTACAGGCTAGTCAGCCTCACCTCAGTCCCTGGGAAGGTGATGGAGCAGCGAATCCTGGAAACCATTTCCAGGCACATGAAGGACAAGATCATAGAATCACAGAATCATAGAATCATTTCGGTTGGAAAAGACCTTCAAGATCATCAAGTCCAACCATTAACCATGCCTCCTAAACCATGCCCTGGAGTACCCTGTCCACTCGCTTTTTGAATACCTCCAGGGATGGTGACTCAACCACTTCCCTGGGCAGCCCATTCCAATGTTTGACAACCCTCTCAGTAAAAAAATTTTTCCTAATATCTAACCTAAATCTCCCTTGCCTCAACTTGAGGCCATTTCCTCTTGTCCTATCTCCAGCCACCTGACAGAAGAGACCAACACCCACCTCACTACAACCCCCTTTCAGGTAGTTGTAGAGAGCGATAAGGTCTCCCCTCAGCCTCCTCTTTTCTAGACTGAACAACCCCAGATCCCTCAGCCGCTCCTCATAAGACTTGTGCTCAAGGCCCCTCACCAACTTGGTTGCCCTTCTCTGGACACGCTCAAGCAGCTCAACGTCTTTCCTGTAGTGAGGGGCCCAAAACTGAACACAGTACTCGAGGTGCAGCCTCACCAGTGCCGAGTACAGGGGAACAACCACCTCCCTGTTCCTGCTGGCCACACTGTTCCTGATACAGGCCAGGATGCGATTGGCCTTCTTGGCCACCTGGGCACACTGCTGGCTCATATTCAGCCGGCTGTCAACCAGCATGCACAGGTCTTTCTCTGCCGGGCAGCTTTCCAGCCACTCTTCCCCAAGCTTGTAGCGCTGCATGGGGTTGCCGTGACGGAAGTGCAGGACCCGGCACTTGGCCTTGTTAAACTTCATACAATTGGCCTCAGCCCATCGATCCAGCCTGTCCAGATCTCTTTGTAGAGCCTCCCTACCCTCAAGCAGATCGACCCTGCCTCCCAACTTGGTGTCGTCTGCAAACTTGCTGAGGGTGCACTCAATCCCCTCATCCAAATCATCAATAAAGATATTAAAAATTTCTGGTTCTTCTATCCAAAAAGCATACAGTGGAACTGAAAAAAGGACAGAGAAGAGCAATAAAAATGATCATAGGTATGGAAATGCTTCCACACATTGAAAATTATTCAATGGATCGGGGCACTGCATTATGGCGAAGATAAATAAATATTATAAAATAAAATAAAATAATAAAATAATAAAATTAAATAATAAAATAAAATAATAAAATAAAATAATAAAGAAGAGTTAAGGGAGCAACTGATAAGATGCTAAAAAATCTTTAACCACCCTGGACAATGCACATAGAGAATTATTGAGCCCCGTGCTTTCCCATACAAGAATATGGGCTACCAGACGAAAGAAGCAGCTGGAAAGTTCAAAACAAACAAAAAGACATACTTCTTTCTACAACATACAGCTAATCTGTGGAACTCATCGCTATACACTGTGGATGTTTAAAAATGTCATGTGTTCCAATTTATTGAGAAAAAATATAAATACAAAAAACTCTCATTCAAGAAGTCTGAGTTACAGCTAAAGGCTGGATGAATATGGAAAACAGTATTACACGCTTGCCTGATTCTTATCCTCTCCCCCTGACATCTGCTACAGGACATTGTCAGAGGCACAATATGAGAGTAGCTAGACCCTTGGTTTGAACCATTATGGCTGTTCTTATTTTCTTATGATTTTAAATTACATGTTATTCCAGAAATTCCCAGGCTGCAATAGTAACTCCAGCCCTAGTCTAAGTGATCACACAGGTGGTAATTCAGTAGACAGTAGTATGGGAACAATAGTGTAGCAGTGTCAAATCTGGGCTGGGAACAACTGCACTGGGATCATCAAACCCAGAAGTTTGTAATATACCACTAGGATTCAGTTGCCTGCTATGCATTTAATCTCTGCTTTGGATTATAAATTAAACTGGAATTTAAATAAAAGTTGTGGCCAGAGGCCTTTAACCATGCTGATAGATGTCACAAGGCTTCTTTTGAGCCACAAGGCACAAAGTAGAAGGGTTGTGCTATTTTTGATTGAACACAGAATTATTTTTCAAACTCCCTTTCTAAAACCATTCAAATTTTGTTTGTGGCTTGGCTCTTCCATAAACTCTTTGTTCATTAAACTTCTAGTTGCTTCTGTTGAAAACAGAGATGTTTTCAAGTGAAACGTTTTAAGGAGGATTAGAAAATGTTCTGGAAAGAATTTTAAAAAGAATGGATATTCCCTTGATTTATATCCTTGTATCATACATGTAAAAGTGAAAAATAATGCTTTTAACTGTAGAGTTAATAAATTTTTTTTTTTTTTTTTTAATGATTATGGTCCTAACTTTACACTATGTGGAGTCCTGATCTGATCTGGAAATTAGAGTCAATATTCAGCCCAGATTAATTATTTAGAAAAACTACAAACTGACATTTAGAAAAAGGTAGATGAAATAGAACTCTTGTTAAGTACAGCAATAAGAAATGGAGCATAGGATGGTAATAGAAATAAGTATAGTAATTGCCATTATATACAGAATAAAGACAGTGTGATCAAATTAACCAAGCCACATTTTAGATTTCAATATTTATTAGAATTTTTTAACTGTGTTAACAATTAATACAGTGTACTATTATGAGTTTAAACTGATTAGCACTTTTTTGAAAAATATATAGCAACTGGCTATGTTAATCAAAGGAAATCAAGCTACATTAATGCAGGTTCTTTTAATGGTGAAAGACACAATGTTTATAAACACTTCTTTTCTTGGTACGTGTTTAATAGATTTTCTATTCTTTGACTAGTAAAATGTTTAAGACTGACAAAATAGTCATAGTCTACAACCTACATAGGAAAAGGCTTTGATTACAGTAAAATTACACAAAAATGTGTCATTAAAAGGCATTGGACAGACATAAAACCTAACCTTTTGAGCTGAAGAATACTTAATATTCTCTTCATGATCATGCAAGGGGAAATTCTTTGCTATGGAATAGCTATTTTCCTGTTAAGCAGGCTATTTCATCAATGATTTATTCCTGAGATGTAATAGGTCGTTTAAAATGGTGGTTTAAAAGTTAGGCCTTTTTTGTTTAATTTTCTCACAGGCAGTTGGTAATTATCATGGTCCTGCAGTTTCTCTGGAATGCTGTGGAGGGTCAAATGCCAATGGAACCCTGCTTTATAGGGTAATTAAGACAGTAGACATGGTTATTAAATACATCGTGCTAAACTAAACTGGAATGCTGTGAAATAAAATCCAAAATCATAAATAAAATGTGGGTATCCTAGCAAAAAGAAAAAAAAAAAAAGACGCTTTCTACAATCGTATTTGCAGTAAACAGCTTTGGCTGAATTGTGTCTGAAATTTTGCCATTTAAGTATCTGCAGACTTGCTAGATGTTTCAGGAATATTTTAAAATGAAAAATAAGAGCAAATGTGCTCTAAGAGTGTTTTGTGTGCCCAGAAATCTAGTACAGTAATCAAAATTCAACCTCATAGTGCTCAGTGTATCGAAAGGATGTAAAAAAACCTCCACAATGAATAGAACCTTCTGTATTCATAATTACCATGCAGCATGTGCTGGAAAATATGTACTAAAATAGGATGATGGATGTAAGTTTAATGGGAATAACAAATGAAGTTTGGAGAATCCTGCAGAAAATACCATGGGATGATAGCCTCTTTTTAAGATATTACCAGGTGTGGTGTAGCTGTTTCATTCATGTCTACCTGAACATTTTGTGTTTGCAATATCCTTTAGGCCACATATAGAGACAGTACTGTGTGTCTTATGTGCAGGAGAGGGGGGCAAAGATTAAAGGCTTGATCAACATAGGTAATACTAACAGAATGAAAGGTGAAATATTGCAACCTGTAAGATATTTTAGTTGCCTTAGAATATAGAGTAAACTTGTCTTTATATTTTTTTCATACTGAAAAGATAGGGTAATATGATTTCTTCCTAGAAAAATTGTGATGACTATACAAAAGCGGCAGGAAATTCACTTTGGAAAATGAGTCAAATATAAAACAAAGTCCATAAAACACAGAATGAGATTTGTACATGTGGTTCAAAATTACATTCTCTTTTTTTAAAGTCTGGAAGATTATATATGCAAGTTTATTGGTAAATTCATTGCCTCACTAGAAAAGGAGAAAGAACTATGCCTCCCCCCTTCCTTAAAAAAGAAAAGAAAAGAAAAGAAAAGAAAAGAAAAGAAAAGAAAAGAAAAGAAAAGAAAAGAAAAGAAAAGAAAAGAAAAGAAAAGAAAAGAAAAGAAAAGAAAAGAAAAGAAAAGAAAAGAAAAGAAAAGAAAAGAAAAGAAAAGAAAAGAAACCAAATATTTCCAATTCTAGCTGTAAAACTGGAAGCCAGAACGTGTAGTTGACAGGCACGGAGCCAGCTGACTTTAAATCACTAGCCTTTCCATCAGATCAGTCTTCCTACTTCCACATGGAACACATTTTAAGTTAACAATGTGTAGTTTGGCAAAGGAATTGTTTTTCTTTGGCATAGAGCAGTTGTCTCATTTCTTTTAAAAAAAGTATTTTCTGCCTGCTTATATATACAGTGTGTGTGTCGACATTCTTTTGAACTTTAAAAACAGTTGTTACATCAAAAAAGCTTTACTTAAACAATTATATTCTGGCTTTTTTTTATATATGTATATATGCAGATATAAATGATGGAAATTGATATTTAATTCATATGTGTACTAGCTGGTGTAACTCATCCAGTTTTTAGTGTTTACTTAGATACGTATGTAAATGACTATAAAAATGTTGATTAAGCTACTTGACCACAGACTCAGAAAACAGGCCTCCTTCCTTAAGAAGGTAATTTAAGTAAGTCTCAGTTGATATCAGAGTATTTACAGTGTGGGTATAGACTCTAAGACAAACTAAGATTAAATCTGATCATTTTGCTCTTACTCCAAAACCTGGACATTTCAACCAGATGTATTTATAGCACAAAAAAGCAGTAGAATGGAATGCTACTCATTCAGACATTTGCAGTTGATTTATTCATTCCCAGTCGCTTCCACTGAAAACTCAGAAAAGCAGAAATGCAAATTTTCAGACATTGGTTCCACATGAAATGGGACAGACCACTGCACCAGCTACTGTTGTGAGACCAGATAGAGCTACTGCTGCCTACACATAAAGACAGCCATTAAGGAGAAGTTGTTTATTTCTGCTTCTGCAGAAATCATAAACACCAGCCATGAGCCTGACAGCACAAGCTGTGCTGCAGTAAATTCTAGTACTTTGCTGGCCATTCTAAGCTGCCCAGTAAAAGTTACTGTAGCTAAATCCCATATACATTTCATGAAATAATCCTGCTCAGAAGATGGTATCATATTCATGCACAGCAGGGTGTGCAAATGCCTATAAATCAAAACGTAGAATCTGAAATATCTATAAAAAAATCTGTGCAAATTTAACCATGACCCTTTGCCAGACAATAGGCCTTCATATGCTTTGCAGCTTAGCAGACACCAAGGAATTTTGTTTGGAAGTGATAGCTACTGTCTATGTAATATTTAGGACCTATTCATGGAGCATCTGGCAGAAAATAAAAGGGTTTCCTCCTCTAACATATGCTAAAGAAGGATGTGGTCCTGTGCCTGCTCCTCCTCTTCTGACTTTTTGCAAATAGCACAACATAAGAGACAGTTGTTTCTGGCTGCCCTGCTGCCTGTCATGGCTGTCAAGTGAAATCCCATGAATTATTGCTCTTCCAGATGTAAGAGATTTCCAGGCTGCCTTAAACTGCCTGTGGTTTGTGGTACTGGAGAGGAGAGAAACGAGATTAAACTTCATCTCATCAGTGCAATCTGAAAAGATCACACAGAGGACTAATAATCACAGCTTTTTCATTCCAGAGCCGGACCCAAGAGCTGTGTGTTTTTGTTTCAGGGCTATGTCATATTAAGCTTGTTGGAAGACATTGATTAAGGTCAAACAATGTTTGAAGATCAAAAATAAAATTTTTAACTCTGTGTTGCTGCATACATTTTGCATTCTTCAAAAAGTGTTATGCATTACTTTAGCCGGCTGAAACAGAAGAGACTGTAAACTGAGTTCTGCAACTCTGAGATGTCAGCACTTCTTAGCATAAACTTATGAAAGATAAAAAAGAAAATGTTCACCTAAAATTATGAATCTAATGTCATATGGCATCCCCTATAATTCAGAGGAAAGAGTCACCAAAAAAACCCCACTTGTCACTTTGGTTTCTCCATAAATATCTGTCTTTGTGATTTTCAAAACTTGGCTTTTTTTTTTTTTTTTAAACATTTTTTATTGTTTGTTTCTGCCAACTACAACGGCTTCTGGACCTTTGAGGTTAGTCTGAATGTTTTGTATTAGTAAAGAATACTTATTCACACACTGATTAGTTATACAGTTTTCAGAATACTCAACTGTAACCCTCCATAAGTTAAGAAATAACAAGTACAAAATGATAGGTAGAGATTTAAATAAAGGTTTTCATTATTGTTTCCAGAATTGTTCTGTAATTGTATTGTCCACTTCAACCATTTACTGTTTAATTTCCAAGTAAGTTTCTTCTATCCTTTGAGATGTATATACATGTATGTATGAATGCAGAGAGAGAGAGACATAGCAATGTAATGCACAGTTACCTGCAAACTATGTGACACAAACCAGCATAATGCTTTAAAACCTAAGTGTTATCAAATTATTACTGTCACAACTGGATTTTTTATGAAATCAAGACCAGTGGAGAGGCCCCTGACATTTCACTTCGGCCCTATTAGCAAAATATTAATTATAGATAAGGAAAATACATTGCCCCAAAAACACCTGGAAATAATTGACAAATGTATGCGACTTAGATCAGAACGTAATTGCCCTGATTCGACCTATGTAGCTTTTTTTAAAAACTGACGTAGCTTGTTTAAGTAATAGTGTTGGCTACCAGATGTAAAACCTCCCAAGCTAGCTTCCTTTTCCATTTGAGCTCAGGCATATCACAAAGGCTCTCTAATGTGAGGGGATACCAGTAAAACAGTGATGAAAACCATAGGTACAAATATCTGCAAGTGGCTCACATGAAAGCATTTATTGCTTTTCATGCGCTTGCATGAAACCATAGTGGAAAAGAGCCCTTCATTGAAAATGCTTTAATTATTTGACACTGGTTTTCCTCAGACATTTTTTTTGCTATGGGATGCAAGTGAAAGATTACAGCTGAAAAAATGATCATCATACTTGAGGTAGGCTCACAGAATCTTTTCTTATGTTCTGTGTGAAGTTGTCTTGAACTGAAACCTCTGCTCCTTAAGGATTAAGGGATTGAAAAGCAAAGACTGAAGCTGCTGTAATTTAAACCCAGTTGTTCTCTAGCACAAAGGTGCAAAATGGACTAAGCCAATCTGCTTCTTTGCTAGTTCAGCTAAGAAATAATTTTACCTTTTGAAAGTTTTGTACTATTAACATTCCAAAGATGTCATTATCTTTAAAGGAAATTTATTCTCTTGATTTTTTAACAAGCGATCAGAGCTGTGAGACATGGAATAGGTGGACATGGTTTCAAATTGCAGTTTACGGCATTTCTGAAAAATTCCATCTATGTGATGTATAGATAAATCATACAGATAAAATTAATCAATGAATGCTACTGAGGTGGGTTCTCTTGTTTATACAAATATCTTGTCTCCAGAAATACTTGCAGAGCAGTTTTCTATTGCTATTTTTAAAATGGGTTTATATTACTTAAAGAGTCATAAAAAGTATCAGATGAAACAAACTTAGTTCCAAGGACTGCAAGAGAAGAGGGAGCATTATGTTATATTGCAGATAATTAATACATTCACTAGACAGAAAAAATCCAGTTAATTACTGGGTGCATGTTAACTGATTGCAGGTTCTGAGTTTCAGTAACAAAATGAACTGCATTCACATTTCAGGTTGTTGGTTTCTTTTTAAAGTTTGTCACAAAGCCTCAGTACATAATTCTAATCAAAACAAATCAGAACTTCTTTTTAACGAATACTCCCAGTGGAAGAGCACCATACCCAGCAGAAAATGAAGCCCCAGCACTGCGGTTTGGGCACTACTGTGCCGTGCAAGGGACCTGTCTTTGATTACCGGGTCTAATGCTCTGCTCGTAGATGAGCACTCCCGACGCTCAGCTTGTGAGAAGAGAGTAGCTCCGCAGCTTTGGGGAGCGCAGCCCCTCCGAGCCACTTGCTTGGGAGCGGTTCTAGCGCAGGCAGAGGTGGGCTCCCTCCTGCATCCCAGCAGCGTATCGGGTGCTGTGAAGCAGAGGCTTACGTAGAGGGAAATAAGGGAGTTGTAGTTCTTCGGAAGTCTGGAGAAGTTTTCCTTTGTGATATGTGTCAAAATTTACTACCTATAGGAGCGAGCGTAGACCTTAGTATTACTTGTACTGACTTTGGGCTACGTTGCATAGTTTCCATTTGGGTGAGGAAAAGTCACATAAGTGGTTACATATTTGTAAATCATCTTCTATCACTGATTTAAAACTGTGACTCGCTGTTTATCCATACATTTGATGTGGAGCTGGCAACTAGCAATAACACGAGCTTTCCAGCACTTCCCATTTATAACTTCAAAGCCTAACCTGGAGGACCACCCTCTCTAGAGACAGAAGCAATTCATTTTCCATATTCAATGTGCTTCTCTTGAGAGGAAAAAACTGCCAGTCATGCCAAATTGTGTTGAATGATACAAGGTAAAGCTAGTTTTATCACATGGGCAGCTGACACAAAACTCTTCCACTTATCTTAGGTTGGAAGGGGACTGGGTTCAGAGATGAAAGGTCAGTTCTTTATCCACTAAGCCCTCTAGATATTCCAAAATCCCCAGTACATTACAAATTTGAACAGTTTAAGCTCTCTTAAATAAAAGAATCTCTTCTCGAGGTAAAGTATACAGTGTATATAGATACAGCACAGGAGAAACATGTGAAAGGTCAGAGATGTGACCTTTTAACGTCAATAGTTTTATTTATTGACAAGAAGTCCAGTTTAAAGGACTTAATGAAAAAGCAAGACAAGAATCAAGGAATCTGTTAAACTGCGTAAATTTGACTGACTAAATAAATTGTACTGCATGCCTTAGAAATTGCAATTGCTATGAATGTTTTCTGGGGCTTGTTCTTAGCAAAGGAAGCAGCTTCAGAAATTAACAGCATACTGGTTACACTGGCAATCCACAAACTAGTTCCTCAATTTTCCTAATATGGCCTAAGGCAATTAAAGTGGTGTTTTTATTTTCCTTAATATTTTCTTCCATGTCACTTAACTGTTCTGTTATCCCAAGTAAGAAAAAAAAAGGTTGAATCAAGAGAAACTTTATATTTAGGGCTCACTCCCATTGAAATCAGTAGAGAAAACCCTGATGGCAGGATGATACCCATAAAGATTCTCTAATCTGCTGTATTTATTTTATTATTTTATTTTATTTTATTTGTATTTTATTTTATTGTACTGCCCATAGCTGTTCAAGCCCACACCAGAGAATTCTAGTTAGTATGTGCATTTGCAGAATAGCTGCAGTTTTATATTGCCTTTATAATAAATGTTTTTCCGACACGTCAAACGTACAGTTGAAAATACTGGTGACTGTGTATATAGATAATATAACTAATATATGAATATCAATCTAAATAATAGATATGTGTATATGGATGGATTTTCCAGTGGTCCGGAGCACCACCAGGTTCCTTTGGAATTATTAGGTGCTGTAAATGCTCAGAAATTCAGAATATAAAGACATCTAGCTCTTAAAAATGGTTTTGCTCCTCATCAAGTGCAATCCAAGAGTTCTGAAGATTAAAAGTGGAATTCAAAAATTTGTTTCGTGCAAGAACAGTGTTTTGGCCTTTTACAGTGCTATTTATAGACTACAGAATTTTGTTTAGGTGAATCAATTATCTGTATCCTCAAGTGCAGATTTTCTTTTCATGGACTTTTGGATTTTGCCATTTCAGTAATAATGTCTGGTATTATTCTAGTTCAATTTTACGGCTTCTCCTCTGAAAAGACAACTGCCTTTTGTGATGCAATTTAGAGACTTCATTGCGAATGGGCATCAAGACACACAAATTGAGAACACGGGGAAAAGAAACAAAGCTGGAATAAAGATTGCCTTGAACTGCTGGAGCTCTGGCCCAAGGACTCTGCATTCTTGTTTAAAATGCCTTGACAATAATACTGATCATTTCATCTCTAGTGCCTTTTATGATTTTTTCCTGTAAAATGAGAACAGGATAAATTGGAAGCAGCTATAATGACAGAAACTGGATAGTGCAACACAACAAAGTGGTAGTGCTAGTTCTTGTGGTAATCTTTTCATCTTATTCTTTCTTTTCTTATTAGTGTGCTAAAATGCCTTTGCAAATTAATATTGATAATTTTTCATATAAATAGTAAACAATACCAGGCTGCTAACATAGCTTTGCTTATGAAACTTTATAGCCTAATTAATTCAGCAGGGTCTCTTGTCAATATTTCAGACTACCTCCAGCATGACACGATCACTCCACTTGATCTTTCATGCCACAAAGTATGCTAACTCTTTGTATTTGTATTTTACAGATATTTTTAATGATCTCTGAGGTTAGACAAACTATTAATGAAAGATTTCTTGATCAGAACAGATACTTTGTTTTATCCTTAGATAACTGTGCAAGCTTTACAGTACCAGCTTACTCACTGGCTTCACGCAGAAGCGTGAAGCTTGTTCATGACACAACCTATAACAACTTTACATTTGCAGGGTTTTTTTCCTGTATTTTAAACATGGGTGCTCAGCCTCATTATACAGTGAAACATACGAACACTGAATCATCAGTTCTTTCACACCTGTGAAAACATTAACTAGACTCTTCTTCGAAGGAATTATTATAGAATTGCCTGATACCTGTATATCAATAGTAATTTCTTCATTGTTTGAATTATCTCATAGGAAAGAAATTTCACACACAAAGAACACGTGCACATGCAACTGGCTAGGTTAAGAGCAAATTCTCTGGTGTCATTCTGGCTTATTTTTAAGAAAAACTGGAATGCCCCTCAGTTAATCTGCATTATACTGTGCAGACAAGTTTTTATGTAGCCTCATCACTGTGGTGAAATGACTGTTTATCAAAGGTCAGTTACAGTAGTCAGAGCCCCACAATGGACTGAAATGTAGGAGAAGATGAGTAATTTGGAACCTTAATAAAGAAATTTTGCTTTATTTGTGCCTAACCTTGAAAAACACTCACAGATTTCAACTATTATACAGGATGCGGTGGTACAACTTCTCAAGGGCCTTTTGTCTGCACACCTTGCTGCCTGCCAGAGGCTCATTGTTAGCACTCAGTAACTGCCGTAATACAGGGTGGGTGTTTATTGTATTTATTGACAAGTGCCTTTTGTTTTCCTTTCTTTTTTTTCTCTCCCCAGATCTTAATGAACATTCTAGCCTTTCTAGCCTCCTTGCTTTCATTTCATTTTATTAAGGCATTTGGAGGCCTTTTCCTATCCCGAGACAGAAGTGCCAAAGAAAGGTACTTTTTTTTCTTCCTGAGATTCTGGAGAGATAATTTGTACCTACTGTGTGCAGCCTGAGTGTCTGAAGTACACATTAAAAGAATAAATGGCTACACTCCAGTTCCACATATGGTAAATGTGTTATCCTGATATTGTCTTACCCTGTCAGATTAATGAGTATGTATTTCTTTGTTTGCAAATAGAACCTGGTAAAAGTTCTGTTAAAATGAGGAAAGGTTTTAGGGTTTTGGTTTGGGATTTTTTTCCCTAAAATTCTGGAGGAGGTATTTTAGTGTTATGGTGTTAGGAAGAGTTGTATAAGATTGTTATCAAGGGAATTTTAAGCTCAAGAACTAGGTTTTCACAGTGATGAGCACCCACAGTACTGTCTAAATTTTCAGCATCTATGAAAATGTGGCCTAACGTTTACTAGCTGATTTCTGAAAAAAGCAGTGTCATCATTTCAGGGTGTTCTTTTTTTTTTTTAATCTCTGAATTGAGATAAATCCAGAGAGAATTTTGGAACAGACTCAAAATCTGGGGGGGGGGGAACCAGGCAAAAAAATATTATGTATTTAAGTCCCATTGCAGCTAAAGACAGTTGGATACCTAAAACTTTTCATTATGTTGAAAGTCTTCCCTATTTGACACGACCTCGAAAACAGAACATATGTGTTATAAGATGAATAAGTTGAATAAGATGCTACTAACTAAAGCCCATGGATTGTTCATGGGGTTTTTTGGACTAGATATATTAAAACATCAGAAGTTCAAAAAGATTTTATTTAAGCAATCTGTGTCATGATATTCTGTATCATAATATAGAGGTGAACTGGAAAGAAGATGCATACACTGCCATGGAAGTTGTGAGAACATGTTGTACTAGTACCTTAGCTGTCACTCCAGACAGTCAAATGAAGTAAGCCAATGGATCTATGGTACAGAGGTCAGAGTGGCAGTATTTCTGAAGAATTCAGAGAAGCTGTCTGGAGGCTGCTAGTGTGTGAGATGGAGGAAGAAAGAGAAAGATGAGCAATGAATTCCCTAAAGCTATTCCCCAGAATGTGTTCCATAATAAATTTTAAATGTGTGTCATAGTGGGGTAGAGGGGTCAGATTTACTAATAATTTGCATTAACATTTGTAATATCTATCTTTCATGAGCATGATCTCTTTCAGAGTTTTGAAAGTTTATATTCTTCCCCAATAAATTCAGATTTTTTACTGACTATGTCATTCTCTGATATTATATATTTTATCTGCATCTTTTATATATGAAATGAAGAAGCTGCTATATTCCTCTTACTCCTTTCTTTGCCTGACTGCTTAGCAGACAGAAACTGCTGTAATCTGCCACAGTATCAACCACTGAATGGGGGAGCGGATGTTTACCCCATAGAACCTAGACAATAACTCTGGGCGGGAGGAAAATGGACTAACACAAGGATCTGATGAGAGAGAGCCTTTCCTCCCATGACCCAGCTGGCTTGCCCATGACAAAACTTTTACAGGACATAACATAAATGAAATCAGAAGAATGAAAGCATTAAACAATGGAGCCGAGAAGAGAGGAAAAAGATGAACTTAAAGGAAGGCAGAGTCTATCATCTCAGAAGTGGCAAAAGGCAATATTGCCTGTGTGATTGTTCCAGTCTTCACAAAGGGGATTGTTTGCCTAGCTGGGAGCCGCCGGAAAGGATTAACAGTTTTCCAGGGTGGACAACACCCCTGTTATCCCACCTCAGGGTATCTCAGGTGTGAAGTGGGGGCTTGGGGAGAGGGCAATGGTGCAGGCTCAATTGGCCAGTAGTGCCCTTGGCTGACATCGTAGTTTATTTGTGAGCTTATTAAGCCTGGACAGTCCTTTGGGGCCACTCTTGGCAAAGGTCACAAAAGACAAGATTTTGCATAATGAATACATTAAAATCTTTTTGTTAGTGCACGGGGAGCAAGAGGATAATGGCAATGAAGCTTTGGAATACAGGAAAGGAGGTAAAAGAAAATTAGTCCCTAAGGTAGCAAATATGATCACCATGTGGACTTGGGTTTCTATTTTAGCAAGTGAGCCCTGAGAGAAAAAAGTGCTTGAAAACATGCTACCTTTTATTTAGATCCAGAGCTACTGCACTGAAGGAGTACACCACAAAAGGCAAAAGTGCCACTCTCCTCTATGATGAGTCATTTATATGGAAGGATCCCAGGTAGTGAATAGGAAAGGATGCTGAATGCTGTACGCATTTTGCAGAAGATCTCAGGGGGAAAAAAAAAAAAGAAAAAGAAAAAAAAAAAAGGATGCCATGTCAGCATGTAGGCTATAAATTGCACTTACTTATCGTAAATTCATGCTGAAAATAAAGTTAACATTATCAGATTTTGACCATGAGTCTCCTATGGGACTGATGTCATAATACAGCAGATAGGACCTAGATGCACCTTTTCTGGCACTTTATTAAAGACCCAAATTGGGTGGGAAGGATAAGCAAGTTTAGGTACACATGTGAGGATGGCAGGGTCTCACAACTCAATAACCTGGTGATTCAAAAGACTCAGGGCTGATAAAAGATAGAAACACCAGCTATCAGGGTCAGTTCAAGGATGCTATAAAGAGAACCAAATCCCAGTGAAAATAGATAAAATACTACTCTAGTTGCTAAGGTACCTTAATCTGATGAAAGCTAAGTTGTGTGAATTTTTTTAAGGGTTTATCATTCTTTGCACTGGTCCTAAAGTACAAATATTCAGTCTTAAGTAACTGGAAGAAAGTTAGAGGAGGACTTAGGAATATAGTAGCTGGTCCATTTGAGGAGTGATGTCTTCAGGCAAGTTTGGGCTGGAGGAAAAATCAGTGAATAACCACATCAATTTGCTAGGATGTCTTTCAATCAGTCTATCAAGACCTTTAAGGCTCCTGATAAGGGCACCCTTTTGGCAAAGCCCAATATAGAAACTACTGTACTTTTTTGGTTGTCAGTAGATCATTCAGAAAAGCACATTCACATTTATTTTCAGTTCTTTGGGGGAATACTCTCTAACAGAAATAGCTATATCTTTATAATATTTTAAAGTCTGTGAGCAGTTGTAAAGGGCCACACTAGTTATTCCACTAATGATAATTTTGTGCCCTCAGAATTTATTTGCACTAGCCTGTGTTGGCATTTTTGTTTCTATAGAAAATATGGGAGCTAAACAATACAATTCTATTTTACCTCACCTTCCTTCTGTTTGTGCCTCTGTTATTCACTGCTTTTATCTCAGCAGATGATGCAGCTGGTAACCAACTTCTGCCTCCTAACAGAAAGTTCATCAGCGTAAATTGGAATCCTGTGTTTCTTATCCCTGCTGACTCTGCATTAGTTGCAGGATCCAAAATGGCCCTGGGTGTTTTGGGTTTTTTTTAATTTCTTGTCCAACAAGTCAATCTTTCTAGATTTATTTTGTAAATGGAGAAATACCTGCAATATCTTCACAGGTATGAAAAGACACCATCTAAATTTCTGTTTGAATAAATATTGTAGAAATACTTAACATACTATAGAAAGATTTTCAGCCGACAGATGAGGGGAATGCATTGCTTTACAACCTGGGCAACTGTGTTTTATTCTGTCCCAATGAATGCTTAGAATTCCTGCCACTGTAACTAACATACTTTTAGTGTCTGGTTTCAGACCACTGATAACACAATGCACATTCATCAGAGCACAATGCAGGTGAATGCGGAACTTGTTCAATGAATGATCTCAAGAAAGTCAGTGGTAAATCATCATCAAATGGAAATGATCCTAGGAGGCTCCTCAGAGATCAGCATTATACTCTTTGTTATTCAACATTTTCACCCATTAGTTAAAACATAAACATAAATCATTCTTACAAAATTTGTGGGTGGCAGAAAGATTGGAGAATCAGTAAATAATAATGAGGACAACAGAGCCATACGTTCTGCTCTGAATTGCTGGTAAAATGAGATCATTCAAAAAATAATTAAAAAAATGAACCCATGTTGCAACTCAGTCAAATGCAAAACCATGCATGGAAGAAAAAGATCCAGGCCAGCCCAGCAGGATGGGCACCTTTTTCTAGGAATACATTGACTGAGTAAGCTCTAAGTATCATAGTGGAGAGGTAAACACAGGCACAATTCTGAAAAACAGCGATTGGGATCCTATAAATAACCAAGTGAGAAAGAGGATTTGGAATTTTTATATCTTTATTTGGCAATAATGAGACAGATAAGAGAATACTTGGTCCATTTCTGTTGTCCACAGTTTAAAGTTTTGGTTTGCTGGGGTTTTTTTAAATCTGGAGATGTTGTAGAAAAGAGCCACAAAATGATTCAAGGTTGGATAAAATGCCTACAGTGAGAGACTTTAAGAGCTTGGTTTGTTTAGTCTATCGAAAAGAAGATTGAGTGGTGACTTGACTGAGAGGTAACTGTGAAAGTATAAGTACTCTCACAATGAGAAAACACAGAGTACTAAAGTACTCTTTAATCAGGCAAAGAAAGGGATAACAAGAACTAATGGCTGGAAGCTGAACTAAGCCACATGTTAACCATGAGTGGTTAACCACTGGAACAAATTATAAAACAGTATGAACACTTCCCTATCTTTTAATGTCTACAGATCAAGACAAATTCTCTTTCTGGAAGATAGGCTTTACCCAAACACAAGCTATTGGCCTCAGTACAGAACAACAGCATAAAATGTGAGGGCCCATAATGGAAAGCCAATAGCATAATAGAATGACCTCTCCTGGTGTTAACCTCTATGAAAAAAATACCCAAATGGTAACCCCATTGTGCATTTCTCAAATGCCATTTGTTATGTCTAAGACCAATCCTTGCACTGCTTCTGTCTGAGACGATCTAAATTTTCAAGTAAGTTTTAAAAAACACTGTAGCAAAATGTCTTTCAAAAACATGTTCTAGAGAAGACGCATTAGCATGAAAGGAGGAATATGATGAAAAGTATTTTTAAAATTAAAATGGTGTTCATAGTTGTAGCGGTCTTGTCATAATAGGTGAGAAGTTAAGGTATCATTACTTAGTCCATTGTCTGAGCAAGTAAGCAGTTCATATCAGGGCTAGCTTTGTTTAAATAAAGCCTCAGCCTAGCTTTATATTTTCTAGTCTTTTCTGTCAGTTAATGGGTCACCTCCCTCTAACACAGCTGTGACAGGCTCTATAGTGTGGTTTCAGGGTATCATCTTTTCAGATGACAGAGTAAACATACTCATTTACTATTCCAGAATGAATGAAAAAGAACTGTGGATCATCCGCTATAGATAATCAGAACTCTCTTTCTGTCTGGGATTGGAAAAAACATTAACTCCAAATCACAGAAATATAAAATGTCTTGATGCATGTGAAGAGAGCATCATCTAAATTTCAATTTGAACAAATATTGCAGATGTACTTGACATACTGTAGACAGGCTTTCAGTTGATGGGTTAGGGACATGCACTGCTTTACAACTGGGGCAACTACTGATGCACTGTGGAGCTGCTGGATTGAAGGATTAGGCAAAAGAGTAGGGCTATTCTGCCAGATACAAAGAAGCTTTAAGCCATTGGTAAATTAGCAGAAATTGGTAAGGTAATATCATCAGTATATGATATGTGTTTTCCCAAAGAAGAGATAACAGAAGAGGACAGAAGTAATCAACTGCAGACTTGTGATTATTCATAAATATTGAGATAAGGGAGAAAGTATTTTTTCCTTACAATGAGTCAAATACAGGGCATGGTTTCCATGCAGAAGTTGATCAAAATTAACAATATTGATTCAGAAATTATCAGTGTTAGAGCCACCCTTCAATCAGTGAAGTAGTGCAAAGCTATACTAACTCCACCCAGGATTTGACTTAATTCTGTGGTTTATTGTAGTTTGATTTTACAATGTTTTTGACCTATAGTACAAGAATTTTTAATCAGTTCTTTCTATTATGGTATAAAATTATATCCACAAAGGCTATAGAAGCAAGAATTTTCTAAATACTAAGGAAGAGGGGAGGATACCTGGAGGAAAATGGGTGGCATAAACCAAAAATGTAAATGCAATTATCAAGGACCGCACAATCTCTGTTATAAAATACACTATCCAGTGTGTTTAACTTGGCCCCAGGTGCTGATTTCCTTCAGCTTCCAAGCTAACTGCACTTGCATAGAATCTAACCATTGTCACTGGATCTTCAGGCTGAAATACAAACCTAGATATCTTTTCACCTGGTTTTCTTTGTCAGGAGATATCGCTGTTGAGTGGCCCTTGCACACTAACAGAAAATTCCAAACCTTTGAGTTATTTGTGGATGAAATCCCCAGAGCTTCACCCAGCTAAGGTATCCCTGTCTAACCCTTTCTGGCCAATGTGATGGAAAAATAAGGAACTTAAGTAGCCTGGCCTGTGCACCATGGATATCCTTTTAAAAAACTTGAGGAACAGTTGTTTGAAAACTTCAAAGATTTTGCAACACACTTCTGCATTTAGTTCTCCTCTCAGCCATCCAGATATCACAAGCACATGAGGAGGGTGAGGTCCTTCAGTGTTGCTCTCTCCCGTGAGCTTTTCGTATCTGTGGCATTATGTTATTCAGCAGACATGGGTTTTATGAATGTCCAGGTTACCCACATTTAAGAAAATGGTTCTACACAATTCTTTTTGGGGTGGTGGAAGGGGAAAGGACAGCAAACCAGAGACAGCCTGTCCCTGTTCCAGGTCTGGGATTCCACCTTCCTCTGACATCATTCACTGCCCCATCAGTTGAGTGGAAATGCCACAGCTTTGGGGGCCATAGTGTTAGCCAAATCAGTGAAATTATCCCTGTTACTAAAATTATCCTAAAAAATTACTCATATATAAAAAGCAACAATCAATGAAGGGGCTTAATCTTTGGGAATGGTAGCCATCAATAAGTCAAATTTCTTTGAGCAACAAACGTAATTGCTGGTAATATGAGTGTATTTTACTGCTATAAAGCAAGGGAGCTGATAGTCTGCAGTAGAGGAATCTCAGTTGTTAAATCTAGGTAGGGAATGAAGCACACTTGTCAGATGACAGCAGATGCCACTTTCTTTGTGATAGAAACTTATTCCCAGATAGAGCTGTCAATTTAGTAGATGCTGAATTGGTGCTGTGATCAAGATGAATGCTTGTTTCTTAATAAAACCTTGTGTTGGGTAAGTAAAGCAGTGGCCTTCACCTCAGGCACTTCATTAACTGAGCAACCAACTGATAATGGACCGTTGCATCATTATTGCTTAAATAATGACGTTATACTGAGTGAATGTGAAGCAGCATTGTTTGGATGTAGGAATACGCTTATGTCCAGAAATACCTCAGTGCTTATTTGCTATATGCAAGGGTTTTATTTGCAAATCAGTATTTTAAGGATATTTCCACTTGCTGATTTTCTAGTTTCCATTGGATGTTTCTCAGTAGATTTAATGCTTACATAATCAGTTAGATTTTGATGTCTTCTGTCCAACATTCCAAACAATTTGGGTGATAGGCAGGCCTTGTTTGATTGAATTGCCTTCCCTAGGTCACACTTTCGCATTTTGTTTATAATTCTTCCTCTACAGTGAAACTACTCTAATCTATCTTAACTTCACTGCAGTACCACATGGGGACCTACCAGTTAAACAGGGTAATTGTAACATTGAAAAAATGGCTTAAACAAGAGACAAATATGACTTCTGTTGAAAGGAATTCTATCAGTTTGGAGAATCACTGGTTGAGTTCCTCAGGGCTTGGTCTTAGGACCAGTATTACTTGATATCTTCATTAATGGCTTTGATACAAATACTGGGAGTGTGCTAATGAAATCTTTCTGATGACAAAAACTTTGGCGGGGTTGCCAATACTGAGGAGAACTGGAATATCATACAGGAAGAATTAGATGACCTTGACAACTGTAGTAATAGAAGCAAGATGAAATTTAATAGTACAAAGTGTAAGGTCATGCACTCAGGGACTAATAACGAGAATTTCTGCTATAAGCTGGGAGCTCATCAGTTGGAAATAGTACAGGAGGAGAAAGACTCAGATTTAATCAGTCAATCACATGATGATTATCACTACCAGTGTGAAGCTGCCATGAAAAAGGAAAGTGTAATGCTAGGATGTGCTGGGATGTTTTCTACTACTGGTGGAGAGTACCACTTGCACAAGGTCTTGGCAAGACTGCCTCTGGAATAGCACATACAATTCTGTCGCAAGACAGTTGCATTCAAACCAGAAGTGCTTCAGAGAAACAGAAAGAAGTGTTAAAAAGCTCAGGTGACACCTAAAAAGCACCTTAACTTCTTTAGCTTAGCAAAACAGAAGCTGAGAGAATACAGATGTACTTTGTAAATACACTATACAGTAGGAGAAGAGATATTTAAGCTAAAGAAGAATGAACGCTAACTAAACATAAATGAATTGATGTGGAAGTTTGCAGAATGCTTATAAATATGATGAGTGTAAAGTTCTGCAACAGCACTAATGAGAACTAAAAACTATCTGCATTTGACATCAAGCTTAAGAAGTTTACAAAGAGATTACATGTTGAATTTCCCTCTAATAGTCAGGGATTTTTTCCTTTCCTACTGCCCTAAATCTTAAAAGGCTATTGCCAGAAATGTTTGCTGTTAATGCCTCCCTTTAAACTGAAAGTAATAAAATGGATGGCTTAAATCCATTGTCAGTCCCATCATGCTCTATTGAAGGGTTTCAGTTAAACTTTTTTAAACCGTAGTTCAATGGGAATGGTTGATGCTGACAGCCATGTTCAGTTAATATCCTGCACTATACAATTATTTTCAGCCAATGGAAAAGCACTTTAGTAAATGTCTAAGTAACATTTTAGGTGAATTTATTTGTATAGATATTGTGAAGAAGACATCAGTAATACTAAAATATGTACTTTTTGTAAAACCCTACACTTTCAACTAAATGCTTTCAATTAAAATTTCTTAAAAGTAGTGAAGAAATCAAGTCCAAGATAATATGAAAAATTCTCTGTTATTTTCCTCTTGGTAGCTGTGTACCAAAGAGGATGACTAGTGATGAACCTATGCAAAGTACCACAGTTTCAAGGTGCACAGCAGACACAAAAAGAATTTCACATCTGGACTATAATAAGAATATCCTACAATAATTCTGTGTCTTTCTAACTGTGCATGAATGAATGAAGCAGAGATGTCTTTGAAAATGCTTTGCCCAATGGACTCAGTTGGACTCACATTAAGAAGCAGGAAAACAGTGACATATTTGTACTATTGCTTTAGGCATGTTCAAACAACCTAATTTATTTAAATCAGATGTATTTCCTCAATTCTGGCTTTAAAAAACAACAGCCTGACAGTTTGATATCTTGGATGCAGAGAAGACTTCATTGCCACAGAAAAGATCTGGGTTTGGAAGCAGCATAGAATTCTTGCTCCTGGGACAGTGCCTCATGTTATGCCAAAAATGAAGTATTCAAACTAGTGGAATTCAGGGTTTTTCAATACTATTATAAGAACATTCTTTGTGCTTATGACTATAGGAATAGGGAGGGTGTGGAAAGGCAAGTAAGCCAACAAAAGGGAAAATAAATGTAAATGCAGAACTAAATTTCAATCCGGCATAAAGGAATAATGAAAATTAAAAGGCCCTGCTCTGAAGGGGGAAGAGTCCAGTTGAACATCCTTTATATGGAAATGGTAGATGAGAAGATCTGAAATACAACGTGTGTAAAGACACATTTTCAAACTCACACATTTTCTTTAAAACCTCAACTGTTAGACTATAGATATAACTCCAGTATATAAAGACATTTTTATATTAGATTTATAGGAAAATATGAAGTATGGAAAACATGCAGAAAAGGACACAGTATAATGATTTCAAAGAATCCATGTGAAATGTGCAGAGGTCCACTTAAGACCATTTTTCTTTTTGAAATACAAATACAGTATGGACTTCCTAATGAAGTATGTTATTTTTAAGCAGTTGCTGTGTTTTTCTGATTAAGGAGCACACTCTTAGTCCTGATTTCCTAAATTTAGGTAAATCTTGTAAAAGTATAATTAAGATATTTCTTTTTCTTCATGGTTTATGTTAACTTTTTTTTTTTTAGGGAAATATACTTTTATGATAATAGAATAATTTTATTCTGTGTCACTTCTGTTGTCCTGCATTTTATGCTACTATTGGACTGTATATTTTTAGACTGGGAGAAGAAGTGAAATTATATATAGCAAGCAATTAAGACCTAGAATTTTCAAACTGTCATGGCAGATTATAAAAGCAATTGTATCTTAGCTGAATCTTACCAGTATATAATGTCATTTCTCTGTAGTCCATCTGCCTATAATCCACTGTAAAAGGTAAATAAAGACCTTGAGCAATTTTTTCTCTTCTTTAGTCTGTCACCTCACTGTTAGGGAATGCAGAGTCAGGAATATAGTAGGTGGTATATAAATATGAGCATCCATTCCTATGTTTTAACTTTTCGCAAGGGGCAAATTACTGTCATCTCTACATGAGGTAGATTGCTGGGAGCTTGTGGGGCTATGCCAACCATCTCAGGCACTGTACATTTAAGAGCAACATTGTGATTTCTGGAAGAAACAGGCAGTATCATCTTTTGCAAAGACTTGGCTTCCTGGACATAACAAAGCTTGCAAAATTACAAAATTAATATGATGGAGTTGTTACGCATTTCAGAAAGTAAACTTGCAGAGAACATGTTGGATTATAGTTGCTACTGAATGCATGGAGACAAAATAAAAGCGCCAGCATCCATGTGGCAACATGAACAGTGGGTATAGTGTTTCCAGAAGATATTAAGGCACCTGTTCTTAACCATAGCAGGAAGAATGCAATATCATTCTGAGTACTGGTTTGTATAAACCAAATTGGATTAGTAAGCATCACAAAGACAGGCCAGCATAAGGCAAAATAAATTGTAAGGATGAAAAATAGGCCCTAAAAACAAGACAGGCACTTAAATAGATAGACTAAATAGAACAGCTAGACTATAAAGAGTTAAGACAAGTAGGTAGATCAGTGTCTATCACGTCAGAGCTAGGGAGAAGAGCCACACACAGTAAAGCAAGCCAAAATGGCACTAAAAGAAGAAAGTTCATATGGGAATAGGATTGTCACGTTTGAAATGGACAAACAAACAAAAACCAAGCAATGACAAAAAAGCCACCCCAGAGCTGTCTTAGTCCAACAGCCTCCGGGCATGCCCACTACTGCCAACAGCAGCCCCACGCCAAGAGTGAAACTGGTCAAACTGGCAGAAATCAGCCAGGTGGAAGCCCTGTATGCCACCAGTGACAAAAGTGCCAACAGAATAAGCTTAAAGTTTGCTGAGTTTGCTTATACCGAAGCAAATTAAGAACACAGCAATGCTGGGAGAAGGGGAAGTTCACAAATATTTGCGAAGAACAGGAAGACTCACTCCAAAAAAATGGACAGCAAACAGAGCTACACTGCTGGAGAAAAGAAGCTTAGGAAAAAAAAATAAAATCAGGAAAGAAAGAAAATGAAGGAAGCTTCTGAAGTGTAAAATGGGATGTTCAGAGATTTTTTTTTGAGAAGTGTTAGCTGGCAAGGAGAGCACTCAAACACAGACTGGGGCGCAAAACAATAAAAATGGAGACTTGAAGAAATTCTAGAATTCCCAGAATCTAAGGGGAGGGGAAAAATAAAATAAAAATAAATAAATAAAAAAAAATAAATATATATATATACACACATGTCAGTACTTCCTAATTCTAAGAACAGAGATGTCTATTTTTGAGGTTGACAGATACTCAGTTTGTTCACATCCTGGGTCTTAACAGGCAACAATAACATCATTTTTAAAAGCAGTAGAAGTATTACTGACTCTGACCAGAAGTTCTAATCTCACTCTGACTTCAGACTTTTCCAAAACATAAGTTAAAGATGACAGCGATGCAGTTTAAAATTTTAATTTATTTGTAGTAAGTGCTTTGGGAAGTTTGTAATATTTGTTGTGTTGACATCTCCATGTGAAATCAATGGACATGTTACCAGTGTTGTAAAAAAGTCAAAATGAATAAATCTTTTACCAACCATGTTGCTAAAGTTAAGTCACCAATGGAAAAAATGATGGTTGTGTTACTTTTCAATGGTTTACAGTGATTGCTCTAAACTGCTACATTAATTTGGTGGCATTGTATAATAAACTCTGCTCTACGGTTGTTTTTTATGATAGTCTAAGAAAACATCCATGCAACGCTGCAGACCAGTTCATACTACAAAACCTTTACAAATGTCTTCTGGCAAAAGTGGAAATGTTTTTATATGAAAGCCATTGGATTTGGTTTATATGAAGACAGCTGTGATCCAGTGGTTAGGATAGAGTTCTAAATAAAAAAAAAGCTTCTTTTCTCCCTCATTCTAGTACTATCCTGTTATATGACTTTGAATAAGACATGTAAATCTTCTTTTTCAAGTGATATGGGATGCAATTCACAATGCCTACTGGCAAATTTTCAGCTAGGAAAAAAAAAAGGCATCAGAAATGAACATGTCTAAAAAAAATGCATTAGTGTCTCAGAATTGTTTTTCTTTCCAAATAGGAATTATGATGTTTACTTTGTCTTTATAACTGAAGCTCTGGAGTGTTATAAATGCAAAAAACAATATGTAAGTTCTCAAAATTATTAATTTTCACCAACCTCTTTTTTCAAAAAAATAGTCTCTTGTTTTCATTTGTTCAAGAGCAAGTTCTAGACATTAATTTGATTTATGTTGTACAAATGCTTGATATAAGTTCCAGTTTAGAAAATATTATCTCTATACTAAGTGAATTGAGCAAAGAAGTATTACAATGGCCAACTTATTGCCAGACATTGGTTCACATTTAATCAAACAGTAGACTTGTCAACTGCAAAAGAAAGACATTTCAGTACACCATTTAAAAACATACATAGGAATGTATCAGTAGCTGAAATTACAAATCTTTTAAACCTATTAACATTTGACTAAGTTTTACCTTATAAAAGAAGAAATTAGGATGCATTCTAAGTATACAGATTTTATTTCTTATATACGTTAACAAGCATTACTAAGGTTGCTGTGGTAACTTGTCAGTTTTTCCTTAACGGTCATATAAAGCTTTCGTTAATGGCCAGCATGAATTAGACCTTCCCGTGGGCAACGTGAATGCAAGTACGGACTATTATTAAGGGGTTTTTAATTGAATGAACAATTTTAATTTTTTAGAGAAGAATAGCTGTTTTTCTTCACATTCTTTCCCCCATTTAGCTTCTCTGATCCTGAGGTGTTACTTAAGGGCATAATTAGTAAACATTTGGGGCTAATGCCCAAATATTAGATTCAAAGCCATGATTATATTTTCCTTTTTATCTAAGTTTTAATTTTGCTTTCATGATTGTGAAGACTGTGAGAGACATTCAAATCTTGAACTTTTTCAGAAATATGATAATTTAAAAAAAAAAATCATATGTTTTAGCAACAAAAATTGAAGGCGTGCTAGTACAAAACTCAGAACTGTCCTCTGTGGTACATGAATGAGATTACGTTCAACTTTGTTGTTGTGATGGTAATGAATTTATTTGTAAAGTGTCTCAAGCTGATGAGTAAAATCTCTCTTTCTGCTTTCAACAATAATACTTTATGTCAGCATCCTTTCTGATCATTGTAAACCATGATCTATAGCACAGTATCTGGGAATCAGTAGAAGGAAAAATATATCAGGAAAAGGGTATCTAACAAATAAACCACCCAAACTATCTCCCTCATATTTCCGGGTAATTTCAAAAACAGCAGAATCAAGTCCATTCATCTGTGTATTTGCATCTCAAAGCAGAGAACCCACTCAGTAAAGATATCATTGAAAACAATAATAACAATAATAGAAAATATTTCTGTTATGCTCCTCTAGTCAAAGTACTATAAAAACATTAGCTGCACCAACTACTTCTCAGCACCACTAATAAACCAACATATACATGCTGTTTATGGTAATGATGAAACAGAGATGAAATTGAAATAGCAAGGGTGTGTTTCATATGAGTGATGAAGACAGCAGAAGTTCATAGGAGTTGATCCTATATTCAGCCCATTAAACTATGGAAGAATACAAAACTGTTACTGAACATGGTAAGACGTGATAGCACTTCCTGAGTCAAAAAAACCCAAACTAGATCAGTTTAGCAAGTTCTGTATTGTTGATGCCGTTATCTGTTAACTGAGAGAAAAAAATGATACTTTTTTTGGCTACTAAGAAAGAGCTAATGTGTTGTGAAAGTGTTTTTATGGACAGGACACATCTCAACTCTGGTTTAACGGAAATTGCATCTAATTGTGCAGAAGCTTCCTCTGAAGTTTCTGGTGAATACCATAGCTTTCACTTCCTGCAATAAAACAGTATATTGTTCCTATGCACTACTAAGAGACCTGTGACACTGCTGTTCTTTCTGCGATGCCACCCACACCAAATCAAGTGAAAATTATTACAATGGAAGTCAAATGGCCCCTGTTTTATCTACTTACTTATCTATTTTTGCCACACAAGAGGACTGAAGTTGTGTAATTAATATCTGTAAGGTCTTTAGAGAAACTTGAATAGAAGTCTTAGAATAAATATTCTTATTTTTATCAGGCAGTTATAGCCTATAAGCACCATTTATTACACCTTTTATGAGGACAGCACACGGCTTGGCACTGATGGACCTTATTCCTTACCAACTTCTTTACATTCAGTGACATATTTTATAAGCAAAAATGAAGGCACTAAATTTAAATTTCCTGAAGGTCAATACTGCAACTTTTATACCTTACTGGAAAAATGTTGATTATCTTTTTCAGATTGTCTTGTAGCATAAATTTAAGAAACATAATTCCTTACTTCTCCCTAATAAATAAGAAGACAGCTTTCCTGAAGAGGATTCAACCAGAGAACTTTCCTAGAGATCAGTGACACGAGGAAATTCACAACTTTACAAGAGTTAGCTGTGAGTGGTGTGTAAAGGCAGAAGGCACCCTGGCATGAGGTGGAGGAGAAAAGGGAAGGAAAAGGAAGAAGGGAAGGAATTGGGATATTCTACAAATTCAGAGAGGATTTGGAACATCTTGAGAATCTCTGTGTGCCACTTAGACACTCAGAACATCCATTTATGCCACTATATTATCAGCACCTCATGCTTATATAGCTTCCTATTAAGTCAGTGGACTTCTAAATATTGACATAGAAATATATATATATCTATAATTCAAAGGTAAATTACAGCCTTTGTTTTCAAATTGCTTGGGCATAACATCATAAATATTGTTTATAGCATTATTTCTTTGAAAGTCGTCTCATCAACTTCTGCCTATTCTTACTGTAGCTTATTCAAGTCTAACCTTTCCTTGAAATCTCATTTTAAAATAATGTTTATATTAATGGTCTAGTAATAGGCTGTCATTTAAAATAAGTTTAAATGATTAAAAAGTAAGACCAAGCTTAAACCATTGTTCTGAAAAATGTTTCATTTATCACATTCTTTGTGGCTATTTAAGTTAAAAATTGTATAGTTAGAAGGTAAATAGCAAATACAGTAGTCTGTTTTATCATTATGATGAAAACCATACCAAAATTTGCAATATAAATTAAACTTTCCCTGGGACTTTTGACTTCTGATGCAAGGGTTGCTTTTATAGATGTTTCTTCAAAGCTCCATAATACACTAAATGCATGTGACATTTAAATGATATGTCACTGCACCTTCATCATTTTGTTTAGGGACTCAGAAACTAGATGCAGACTCTTCAGTACACTAAGGAAACTGCTCAATATGCAGAGGTTTGAGTCACATGATTCCCATTAATTCTAATGGGAGTTACATGGATAAATCTGTGTGCTGAAATTCATGAGAAGTTAATGTCAATAGAATTTACTGTTGCCAACTTTGCTCTCTGAACTTATGTGCCTGGCTACCTGCACCTCTGTAAAGGTCCTGGGGGAAAGGAGAGGACAGAGCAGTATAAAGTGATTAAAGCAAAGGCATTCAGAGTTTAAGAGGTCTATGGTATGTGTTCAAAGGTAGGCAATAAGTAATCAATATCAAATGGGAGAAAAGGTAGTTTTGAAATTATACTCTCCTTAAAATCTCCTTCGAAGCATAAACTCCTTAATCATAGTGTGGTTTGCACATGATTTTTTTTTTTTTAAATCATGTAAGAAATATATACTGATATTGAAGTCTGACACTTCAGTGAAGTGTCTCAAATGGACGCTCATTTATACAATAAACAACACAAAAATACTCAGAGGCTGTACTTAGAGTCTAACTTACATGTATAAATATAGTTGCTGGTTTTCTGTGAATTTCAAACTGAAACAGATTCAAGCTGAAACCATTTGGTATGCCTAAAAAAGTGTGAGGGAAGAAAAAAAAAAGACAAAGAAAAGCTTAGGAACATTAGAACATATGAAAACAAATAGTTAAGTGCTAGCTTTGGGCTTAGTTCCTGCCACCATTACCTCTACAGAAAACAGTGGAACTAAACTTGGGTATGAATGAAAGCAGCATATAGTATGAAAAAAAAATCAAAATTTTTTTTTAATCTTACTCAGATCTTAGCCTATTGACTCAAACAGTGAACATGTAATATGCTTTGAGAGTTGTTCAGCACTGCCAAATATACCATCCAAGTGCACTTTTTTGGCAGGACTGTATGCAGCTTGTATTTATTAGATAGGCAGCTATTTGAGTTGATTAGCTACAAACATTTCATGAAAAAGAAATAATTGCTCATTCACTATAAATACATGTAGTTTTCTTCACCACTTGCTGACTCAGCTTCACTTGTGGTCTGAAAGATGAAGTCATATGGGTTTTTCATATTCTTGTTTTAATTTGTAACATTGGGAGGAATAAGAGCCACAGTCTGTTATAGCTTGCCCTTGTTCTGTTGCACCGCTCCCAAGGACAGAGGCTAGAGAATCCCTCTGCTGTCTAGGGGAGTGAAAAAGTAGCCAGCAGATTCTCTTTTGGAGAGTTAGGGAAGGAGGAGGCAACAATGATACCCAATACACTAACTACACACAGCTGGCAAACAACTTAAGGACTGGTGCCAACTTGTATGAGTAAACTTGCACACAGATCAGGACTTAGGAGAGATTGGGGAGTGGGCTGGCTTCCTGACTCTCTCTTCCCAAGTAACCTATGGAAATGGAGCTCATCACAGCTTTTTCCTGATTTTTTAATCCAGCAGAACTAAATGTGAACTTGTGGAGAGCTCTTTGAATGCTGGGCATCTCCAAGAAGCAGAAATTACAACTGACATAACTTTTTACTGGAGCAGTTAAAAGATCATGGTCCTGATTTTCATACTGACATTGGGACCATAACTGTTTTACTGATTTCTTTTTCAGCTCACTAATATTCCCAGGTAGTGTTCTGATCTGGGATATAGTCAGAACACAGTCATGGCCTGGAAGTAATGAGAAGGAAAGAGAGAATGACTTGGCCCCCACCACCTGGCTAATGAGTCCATCCTTCCAACAATCTTTCTCTTTACAGGGGGAAGTTTCGTTTTATTACTGCCCCTTTTGCTTCTTCAGTATATATACTTGGAAGGGTTCCTACTTCAACTCTTCTGGCTGCCCTCCATGCTTCTTAAAAACAATAATTACAGACCTTGTTCTCCTCTTGATACACTCTGAATACCACTTGAGTGTGAATAGCTTGATACACACATTGCTTTCTTTAAGATCCTATCTGATTTTTGACACAACAGCTTACAGCAACACTACTTCATATGAAAAGCTATTGAAAACAACTGGCAGAGACCTGGGGAGACAAGAGCTATGCACTTGGAGAAAATGCCAGTTACACAGATTGAGAGGGATGGGCACTGTCACAGTACCAGCCACAGTGAAAGAATTATTGCAGTTCACATTTGAAGAAAGAACGTACTTAGAAATAGAATTACACATGTAATAGATTGCATCAGACATGTAAGAGAAAACCAAACATATCAAACTCTGGAGCCACCTAATGCCATGTGAAAAATGTGGGTTGGTATAAAGTTTGTCCTTGTTGTGTGCCAAAACACAGTTACTTAGAAAGCTATCCTCATTTCTGTACTTTCAGAGAACTCCTTTCAGATAAATATTTAATACTATAGACTTTGCTATAATTAACAGATTAAAATGTGCAGAATTTGCTGAAGAGGATTTCATGGAATAAGATCAAATAATAGCAAATTTCAATGCATGTAACCCATGCACATGTTTAATTTGGGATCTGTTGAAGGAAAGGCATACGTAAGGAACAAAACAAGGTACCCCTGATATTTAACAATACAGTTGCTGTCAGCAGGATGCTTGGAAGATAATAGAAGTAACCCTTAACAGCAAATAAGATTTTGCAAGTAGTGAGAGCTCTGAAAATGTGTATATATACATTTGGTAATAAGGTTTTGGAAGGTGACATATAACTTGTATCAAACGTGCAGAAGCAACCTCGGTATAAAAAGAATTCAAAGGTACAAACAGCTGAGTACCAGCAAAAAGACAGATTACAAAAACTAAAAAGAACTGGGAGGAGGACATTACAAGAGAGAACAGGGCTTAACTTCTGTTGAGGTGCCACAGAATAATCTGACCTGAGCAAGCATGGTTGGATTTTGAAAAGACCATTTTTTATGAATGACTCAGAACAACTGTTCTAAAGTGAGGTAGGACATCTTACCACAAAGTTCATCTGCCAGTTACTCCTTTTGCTGTCACTGCCTATTGGAAACTGCTGCATCTCTCCTCTTCAGTGACACACAGCAACAATTGGCGAATGTTTATGCACAGGCAGTCAGATACTGTAACTAGGACTGTTAAAATGGAAAAACTTAGCTTATATGGCATTGATATGGTATCCAGCTACTGCACAAGCAAGTCATTAGCACTGTATTTTAACAAAATGAGATTGTAATTAGGTGCCTTTGATTCTAAAGGCAGAATGAGTTGCACATTTCTGGCTGCCATTCCCAAAGCGTGACATCAGAGTAATCAGCCATAGACTGTCATTCTCTGCTCACCCCACATTTTTACTCCATTAGTAACTTGCAACTAGTCCCTGGGCAAGATGAGATTCTCAGTCATCAGTGAGCAATAAATATCTCTGCCAGGGTTGATAAGATTTCTCAGACACATATAGTACTTTTTGTTTTGTTCTTGTTTTTCAATTTCACAAGCTGTCTCTGTGTTGAAGTTGGGTCTGGATCGCTGTTGACTTGTGGCTGCTTTGCCTCAGTAGGAATTAACAGTGTTCCTTTGTGCTAGCTGTCTTGAATGGAATAGGACCATCAGAACAGCTTTCTTTCACCCCACAATGTGGGAAGACTGCCCAGAATATCCCAGGAACCCCAATTCCAACCTGTTACAGTGACCCTATAGGTCATTGATTGCAGACAAATAGAGTAGCTTGCTTCCCTATGCTGGGCTGGGGCCAGCACAAGCCAGCTGTAGGACTGGGAAATCCTACAGTCCAGTCATTTAGTTTAAAGTTACCTGTATTCTTTCTCTTGGGATCTGAGCATAGTCTTGCTAGCCCATTGACTTCACCAAGAACTCTGTGCTTAGAATAATCACAGAATTGGGTCCAGAATCTGGAACTACACATCTCAAAATAGAGATTAATGACTACATTCAACAGCTATTCCCCAAAATATGCGGTATTACCATAGGACGTTGCAAATGATGTGTGAAATGGGACACCTTTGCAGATTGGCAGTGCACAAAGAGGATAAAGAGAATGACATGTAATTATTACTGTGCTATTAGCTGTGATATTCAACCCAAAGACAGAAAAGTCCAATAAATCGAAAAGCCTTAGGTTTGTTTAAAAAAAGAGTAAATGGCTTGGAAACTTCTTTTTAACAAACTTCACCAGAACTTTCTTCTGGAAGAGAAAAGGTCCAAAAAAAAAGAAAGGGAGACAATTTAAATTAGTCTCCTCCTCTCAAAGCTCATCCCCTTCTTTCCCTTTACTTGGAAAAAATCAAACACCTTTCAAGCACATTACCAAATTCCCTTAAATACTGGCAGGTGGGAAGGAGGGGAGCTATGACCTTAGTAAAGTTTTGAGAGGATTGTGGATGTACCTTTACCTGTCAACATAATGCTGTCTCTTTTACAGACAGAAATGAATACAAGGTATGTTTCCCAAAGCACGGATTAAGAATTAGTTAAGAATCTTTTTTCCAATTTTATGAATTTTATGTTTTGTGGCAAATTATAGAGCATACATTACCCAATCTGAGAGATAAACTGTTAGCAAAATGTTTTAAAAACAACGGAAGAAAGTGCATGTACTAGTGTCTGGCATCAGTTCTGTAAGCTTCCCAAAGGTGATTTCAATGCATTCAGGAAGCCCCTACACATTTTAGGATAGATATGTCAGGCAAATCAGAATCCCTCCAGTTCTGAAACATGAACAGTATTATTTATATATGAAATGTTTTGAAAAGGTGAAATGAAGTTACATGTGCAGAGAAAACTGAAGAATATTAATCCTGGGTGTTTCGTTTGCTACATGGCCAACTGAATTTTTTCACCTGTCTACGGGGTGCTTATCTTCTGTTCATTTAACTGATAAACACATAAAGAAAGTTTGTAAATGCTGCATGATATTTTTATTAAGAAAAAAAAATCTACTACATAGCATCAATATTCACAATTTCAATTAAGAACTGGCCAGCAGATCATCAAAAGATACATTAAAAAGAAAATTAATACTCAATTGTTTCTAATGGTATCCAGCAGGCATCAGCACTAGGTCCAATGCTGTTCAGTATTCCCAGCAGTGTTCTGGAGGTGCAAATAGAAATTACCATGTTAAGGATCTAAGGATGACAGAAAGGTTACTTGAGTAGTACATAATGATGAGATCAAGGAAGAGGAAATCCCTTTACAAGCTAGACCCACTGAAAAAAATGAGCATTTTAGGAGAAATGAATGCACAGTTATACATCAATACAAAGGAATTTCACCCCCAAAAAATGGGGTACAGTGCCTTGGAATGCCTTGACTCTGCAAGGATTTATGGGCCATAGTGGACCAGCAACTCAACATGAGCTCCCACTGTGAAGCTGCATGAACAGAGCTAATGTAATCCTTGAATCCTGATGCAATTGTTGGAATAATTCCCATAGATCTGCTGTCCATATTTTAATGGGAATGGTGGAAAAAAAGTGGAGAGTTCACAAAGTTGCATTCAAAATTAATTTGTGAGCAGGAGAAAAATTATTTGCTGTGAAAGTATAAACTCAATCTGTTTGATTATCAAAAAGGAGGGCAACTTGATTAAAGTTTATAGATCATGGGAGAAAAACCCTCATGTGCAAAGACTCTTAATCCTCAAGGGAGAGTAACATAACAACAACCCCATCCCACCACTCCCACCATTCCCCAAATGAAAAAAAAATAATCATAATAATTCTGGAAGCTGAACACTGGCAAATCAGAAACAAAATAGTTTTCTACTAATGAAATAAATGTTGAAATAAATTGCCCGAAAATTACTAATTCTTCCTATTAGCATATCTTCAAATCATGATGCAAGTTAGCTGTTCTTTAGTTAAATAATAATTTTATTGGACTCAACACCCAATAAATCAAATCGATAAAATTTAAGGGTCTTTGACATACCAGCAAATTAGCTGATGTTGGATTTCAGAAATCCAAAACAGAACAAAAAAGGAAGAAATAAAAGAGAGAGAAATTAGAATGATCTATTCAAAATTATATTGTCCGAAGATCTGAGGCCTGACTTGGGGCTTTTGTTATAATTCTAAGTGAGGATCTCTGACTCTAGACCATATGCTCTACTGTGGTATGTATTGCATAACTATGGAAAATGTCTTAATGTAGGTATTTTTCATTCGCATAAAATTGTCTGTAAGAATTTATATCCCAGCTGGTATGATGTTATACAGAAACAATATCATGTGTTGTTCTGCGAGTTGTGCATATGTTTGGTTTCTGAGGCCAAAAATCAGGATGTGGTTTGAAGAAAAGTGGGCGGAGTCAACTAGTAAAAGTGTTATACCATATGACAACCTCAAAAAAAAAGGAGCATATCAGTTGGGAAAATATATAGCAGAAGCAGAGACTGCCTTTACTGCAATAACTAGTGATCTGCTGTGCACATGTGCACATTCACATACCACTGAAGTTTTAAAAGAGTAGCATTGCAACCTGTTGTTTGCACAGTCTAAATGTCCATAACGATATAGCAAATCCACTTTTTTGTGATGTAATCTGATATATTCTGCCAGTATAAATCACTCTGAATTTCAGTATATTAGAGGTAAACTAAATTATTAAGAATACCAAATGGCTTCCATGTCTAGGACAGGAGACAGGATGGTCATGTCACACTGTATAGAGGTCCACTTGTAGGCTTGCTGTTGATTTAAGAGAGGCTCATGAGTAATTATCTGCTAGAGGGTAATGGTCTGTAGGTCACCTTCGTGGATTTTAAAGATATCAGAATGATAGCACTCATGATCTGGAAAGTGCCCAACTTGTAATCAGTTTAACATACTTCTTCCTCAGGTGAGTCGCATCTGCTTAAGTCTAAAAATATTTTACTGCTGGACCTAATATGACCAAGTGGAAACATAGCTTTTCATCCCTAAGTTAACATACTAGGTCTCACTGAGTGTTTAACTTGGGTTAGAGATTCACAGTGGAGTGAAAGCAAACAGCCTCAATCTCAGTCATGAATTAAAAAAAAATCATAAAATGCAAATAGCTTCAAAAGCAGTTTTATATACGTCTACTCTTGATATATCAGACAGTTGAAAAATAGTAGGAAAATAGTTTTTTTGGGGGGGGAAGTCACAACAGTTGTAGCTCCCTGTTTCCTGCATTAATTTTTTGAAGTGTGTTGAAATTTTCAGGCTCCATATGGACACATTTAGTCACATAAATTTCTCTAGTATGTTCAATCAAGTTTTCAGTAGTTATTTTTTTTAATTCTATGTTTTCTGACTGTATGATTAATGTAAGTAAATAAGTAATCACCAGATGGAATTAAATTCTGCTTCCTAAACTTACGTAAGTACTGCAATTAAAGTAACTTGAAATAGCAACACAAATAAACTATGCACAAATTAGTCATTTTCACAATTAAAACATAAGCCCCAACGATGCGCCTATATAAACCACTCTGGGTGTAATTAAAGACAGATAATGAATGAAAGGTTATTCTCAAGGGTAAATCTCTATTTCAATCTTTCATTTACCAACAATCCTAACACATCCCTTTCTATCATATATTAATTATGGTTTCTTATTTTTTAGTAGGACCCAATACCTTTGGTGGCATCTGGTGAGCATGTGTCAGTGATATGACAGGCAATTCATACACCTGCACTTCAGCTGTGAGCTGGCACCTACCACTGGCAAAGCAGCAGGTAAGAGACACGTTTGTCACTTCACTGATAATCTAAAAAGCAAAATGTTGCATTCCTAACTTTGATGTTCTGATAAACTGTTTTGATTCTACATTTGATTGGTTAATTGTCTTTCCTACCCTAAGTGCTGAAAGTTTCACGCAGGAATGAAATTTTTTTTAATGTCTCTTACCTTATAAGCTTGGACCTGTGTTCCAAGTCACAACACATTTTGAGACTGGTTGCAAGAGCATAAAGCTACATTCAGGGCCAAGCCTAGGGCATAGTTGAGGATATGCAAGAGAAGAAATCTCAGGTGTTCACAGTCCCCTTGTATAGCTCTGCAGTCACAACCAGCCACTTGCCTTTCTGGCAATGATGTCACACATCCTAGGACAGCCCTGAGATTGCCTGTTGCTAAAACAGATGGGTTAAGCAATCCAGGCTGTTGGCAGACCCAACAGCTCAGTCTTCAGCAGAGCTAAAGGCTGGCAACATGGAGTGGGGGTCAGGAGACACACCACCCTGAGCATACTCTATGCCTATTGTCAGAGTAGACATCATCAGTACTGCCAGTATAATCTGTGGAAAGACTCTTTGCTTGTTGTATTTTACTTTTATATAGGTTTTCTACAAGTTCCACTAATTTCCCGCTAATTTCCTTTCACGTAGCATGAAATATGTGCAGCCATATGGTGACAGTTCTGTCACCAAAATTCTCTACAGGAAATTCACAACAATCCAAGTCATTTTTTGCCATGTTCTTTCAAGAAATACTAATGAAATCAGCATGCTTATTTAATGGGAAAAGCCATGGCATCTGCATATTACTTTTCATACCATGATATACCCCAATCTGAATTGGTCTAAAGGTAAGGGGTCTTTCAGTGATATCTTTAAACAAACAGCCTTGAGATGTTAGCCAGACAAAGATGTCCCTGAAAGTTTAGTAGCTGAAATATAAAACATGGGCCATGCTAATGCTAAGTATGTTTTTGTGAGGATGACAGAATTCTGCTGATGATGGGATCTCCTAAAGGAGGCATTTTTATTCACAGCAAGCCTCCCTTCTATCAGTCTCCAGAGACCTGCATATTCCAGGAATGATACCAAAAATCAGTCCATTAAACAGTTAAAAACAACAAAAAAAACAAAAACAAAAAACACCCCACAAAAACTTAAAGTTGCCACCGCCACCTTAAAGAACCAGCTCTTTCAGGATGTATAGCCCAAACTGTCTTTTATCTCAAAAACATGAGGTCCAACAGGCAATTTTTAAGTACACTGTGAAACACTTTTCTGTTGCACTGTGAAACATCTAAAGACTGCACAACACTAGACAGAAGTGAGCATTATCATCTTCTATTTACAGATAGAGCAACTAAAACAGATTAAATGCCCCACACACTTCTGCAATACCAGCAAAGAACAGCCCCTGGAACAATTCCTTCAATCTACCCTAAACACTGTGTCAGACAACTCTTTTTTTTCCCTGCCTGAAGATTCTCTTCATTATGAAATGCTTTCCTTTTTTTTTTTTTTTTCAGTTCCAATTATTTTTTAGGAAGATTAAGGAATTTCTTTAGATTTTTGTTTTTATGTTATCCTTATTGTCTCTGAGATCCTCTTGCAGTTTGGAAAGTAAATAACTTTTCAGGCTGCATTTATTCACTTCTGTTGAATAACCTTGACTTCTTAATGCTCCCTCTGTGAATGGAAAAAAGTAATTACTTGTGCTCCCCCCTAACATCTACGTTCACACGTCTTGGTACACAGCACTCTTACTGATGACAATACATTTCCAGAAATTGTACTAATTGTCACTAAATTCAAGGGTCTGATTCAGGAAAACATGTCTAAAACAACAACAAAAAACCCCTGCAACATTAAAACACGTAGTTAAACATTTGCCTAAATTCATAACCAAAAGAATACAAAAATACTGAGTTGGAAGTGTGATAAAACAGTAAAGGAGCAGTCATTGCATGAATCAATAATTCTCCTTACAAAATAAACTCTGAAGTCCTAACAAATTAAAAGACATTCTCCTTCAGTTTATAACAATCTTAAGGAGGGGCAAAGATTTGTCTTACAATCTCTGACAGTCCCTTTAAGCAGTCATTCATTGTAAGCAATGACAGAAACATCCCAACTTCCATGTTCCTCTGGTAGGAAAAAAATCAGATGATATGATAAAAAAAACCTAAACAAAATGAAAACAATAAGAGTTTTCTACCCCAAACTATGTCCCATTTTGTTATAGAGCTTTTGGAAACCTTAATGGTTGAAAGCAGCAAGTAACAAAGAATGATCTCTGAACATCAGGTTCCAGGATTTAGACATGTAAATAATTTTTTCTCTTCAAACTTGAAAATGAAGGCTATAGTTTGCTCTGCCACCACTCATGGGGCTTTGTCTGATGACACAGATGTAGAAGCTTTGAGTAAAATGGAAATGTCAGTTGCCAGAAGCATAACCGTGAGCAAATCCTGGTAAGCGAGGTCTCTTGTCCCGTCGCAGGTCACCAGTTCCTTTCTGTACCTTGCCTAACGGCAGGGGCTGCATCAGCGCTGCTGTTACTGTGCCGAATCTCAAGCTGGCAATATGACTTGCAAGGTTTGTTCATGTGATTACAGGCAAGAGAAGCTTTAAAGTACACAGCCTGTTAAATTCCAGTAAATAAGTTACTGCATATTTTAGAAGGAGCTTCTTACCACACAGTTCACAATTAGTATGCCCATTTCAGCATTAAAAACGTACCTAGGAAAAGAAAACGTGTGTATAAGTACAAAAAATATCAGAATAGAGCACTTAGACTGAATAATTAATACCATTTTATGTTATGCAACCATATATTTTAATCATCAAAGATGACTAAGGCTACAAATTCATGTTTATTGACAAGGATGCGTTCCTTAAGTCACCGTTTAAAATGGATTTTTATGGCCAGTCTTAATAACGAAGAGGCAAAAATGTGTTGCACTGCATGGACATGCTGAAGATACGAGTTAAATGGCCAAGGCTACTCTCTAACTCCCTAGGCAAAAAGGCAATAGAACTGTTATTGAGGCAGAACAAAGAAAGAATTATCCTATTCTCTCTGTATCTACGATCTTTAAATATGAGTAAAAGCACCAGTTAGCCTAAAAAAAACAAAATTAACAAATTTCCCAGGCTCACAACACACTACAAGTTTGTATTATGCGTTTAGGTAACTAATGATCATCATAGGTCCACTCCATAATGCTCATTCATTTCAACAGAAGTACTACCAGGAAACATGTTTTATACCAAAACATAACATTTTCTCACCTCATCTTTACCAGTGAGGACACTTCCTTCTGCTTCAGGTGGTTCTACTTCCTCCCAATTTTCTTCTTGTTCTTACGGAATTACTTACACTACTAAAAAATATTTTAATCCAAATAATCCAGCTTCCCTTCCACAACTGTTTTCAGTAGTGCGCTTAATAGTTTAAACAGTAATAGAGCCCAAAACATTTCACTATCTTGAGGCATGTAATAGTCACATACAACAATGAGCTTCATGTATCTTCCTATTCTACCACAGTTGTACCATACTGTTTACCAGACATTTTAAAAAAGAAAAAGTTGTATTATGATTCTGTAGTAAGTGCAGTATCTTCTTGTATTTCTGCATTGGCATGGAGGAGTGCTTCATGTAAGCATAAGCATGGCTTGACTATGCTTTCTGACCATAACTGTGCTAGCTACAAAAAGAAGCAGTTTCAGTCTGTTCTAGCTAAATGTCACACCCCAGATGGAGGTTACTGCTCCTTCAGAGCTGCCAGTGAAGCTGCTCATATAGCCACTCCCTAACTCAAAGCAATCAGGGTGAACCCAACTAATTTAAACAGTAACTCAACAAAGAGGCTAGGGATTGCACTCATGAGCAGCTCAGGGAATATAAATTCTGGTACCAAGAAAAGTGATCAGAAGCTTAGGGCAAGATGAAAATTGTAATTTTTAGCTACCACAAATACAATTGGAAGAAAACATATTAGCAAGGATCAAACTAAATATAGTTAAATTTTGCTTTCATAGGACTGTTTCACAAATAGATGATTTTATATTTGAAAAGTGACTAACATCACTAAGGTAATACCCAACTAGTGATAACAGCTTTACAGTGTGACTTAAGTCTAGTGTAAAGTGACTTGAGATCAGAATATGCCTCAGGATGATTTCCACAGGGACTATTTGAAAAGAACACCCCCCCAAAAATCCACTAAAAAGTCCATTCTTTAAACATTTCCAAAAGAATCTGACTGCAAAAGATGGAGAATATTAAGCAAACATAACTAAAGTGCTGTGAAACAAAAAAGAAATTCCTATTCTATGGGGTTTGTACCTGAGCTGGATAGACTCCATAATTGAAAGATTTATTTATTCAGAATTGAATATGTAAAACCCTTAAGAGCAGTGTTAAAACACCTTGCAGGCCTCAACTTTCTGGTTTTTTTATTTCCATCACTCACTGGAAAAATACCCCACGTTGGTCTGTTTATTCCCAAATGGACTGACCAGGAAGAAATAAGTTTACAGTGAATCCACTTTTTCTTTTTTTTCCCTAAGTTATCCTGCATATTGCTCCCTATTTGGACCAGGCACACTTTTATTTAGTACTCTCTATACCTTACTCACATCTGTCAACAAAAAATGCACATCGCAGTCACACACCAAGGCACAAGTCACAAAACTCACAGAAAAAGTGAAAGAAATGATATTTGTATGTCATTTCAATAGCCAGGGGAGAAGAAGTGTCCCAGTCCCTCTTTCTAAAAATAATGCTTCACACAGGTGTCATCTCTGTATTTCACTGAAGTTATCAACAGAAAAAAAAGTTGTCATTTATGGAAGTTGCTTCCTGCTATTGGAATAAAATGATCTGCTTTAAATCACAGTTCAGTTCGTCCACGCCTTTCTTCCACGAAAATCACTCTTACATGTAGGGAAATGGGAAAAAACAGTTATATTAACCCACCATCAACCTATCTGATCTACACAAATAACACACATAAACTCTCTTCTGGTCATTTATTCCTATAAAAAATGGATTGAAAGTATTTAGAACATCTTAGAAAAATGGAAAGAGAAAGAACAAAACCAGCTACTCCTGCCACCCATAGCAATGATGAGCTGATAAATAACCTCACCGTATTGTCTTGTCAGGCATATCTAATAGAGCTTAAGAAGTCTCTAATTAGGGCATTAATTCCACACTGCACTGCAGTTGCAATGCAACCTCCCTTTCACTGACAGGTGCAATATGTGGGTGCAAATTTTTTGGCATCAGCAATCTACTCTGTTGCATTTACATTGCTAAGCAACATCATTACTTTGATTGACTTAGGTGCAGTACTACACTCTCACCTCTTAGGTACAGAAAGAAAAGATTGATTCAGATATCAGTGCCACAGTTTTACACAGATGTAGTTCCAATGAATTAAGTGCACTTACTCCTAATTTACAGTCATGGAAGAAAAATAATTTTCTTGATTACCCTCTTATTTAGAAAGCTCTAACTCTTTTGAATGAAGTTACACTGGTCTAAAACTTGCATGACAGTTAGGGGCATACTTACATGTATTTTTCCACAAGAAGATGGCAGCTGTCCTCAAAGTGTAATGCGAGTTAACTAGGAAAAGATGATTGACTGATGCTGAGGTTAATTGCTTGTTGGCATGCTAGAAAGCCTGTGCTAACAAGTGCTGCTTATAACTAACAAGTGCCAATTATTTCCTTATATTCTAGTACGCATTATATTATGCTAGGCACTATCCAAACATCCAGAAAGATCCAGGTGTCCCTGCCCTGATCTGATGAGTTAATGATTTGAGAAAACTATGCTAGTTACTGACAAAAATGGCTCAGTGCACCTTGCTTATCACAGATGTAGAACTCTTCATATAATACTAGAACACAGAAAGCCTTTGGTAAAGTTATCAACGCACTGAACATATATTCGTAATGAAAGTGTAAATACCTGTCTGATCATAAACTTTGTTTTCTCTGTTGCTGACCAAAAGCTTACACTAACAGATAGTGCTTATTATGTCATTATTAGAAGTCAGTGAAAACTTTAGAAGTGTTGATATTTTAGTCCTGTTTCCACATCGATGTGTGAAAAAATTTCTGTATATAAATGGTGACCAAGTGTGCCTATGAGCCTGACAAAACTTCCCACCTAATAGGTAGATTATTATGTAAAATATTGCCTAATATTTGTATAACGCATTAACCTGGCTTGAAAATATGCTGACAGAACTAGAATGCATAACATCATCCATTGTTAAATTGAAACTAAATTCATAATTTTGTTCCTGAAGCATCGGTAAATACCAATTTTAATTGCATTAATAAAATGTGAATTATGAAAGTAGAATTGTACTGACTAATACAGATTTTCGCTATGATAATAATGATTTAAAATAAGATTAAAAAGTAACAGCTCCTAAAGAAAGAGGAAGTTAATGTACCGAAAATAATAGTGCAAAGCCAGCCTGCCCCCCGCCCCCCTCCCAGACAAGACATCTACCTTGTATCAGTTGCAATAAAACAAGCAAAGTTGACCTGAGTAGGGAACTTACCAGTCTTTCAGGTTTTCTTTGCAAGAAATCTCACAGTGCTTGGTAAAACTGCATGTCTTATCTGTTACTCCTTGTCTAATTTCAAAATAAACGGAAGTAACAGCATCGCAACAGAGTGTCAAAGTTGAAAGCCTTTGGAAATGCATTAATTGTGAAAGCTGGGAATTACAACACCCTCTTTCCCTTTTCTAACTGTTAAGACATAGAATGTGTCAAATACGTTGGTAATCTGTTGGAAAAGGTAAAAAGTGCCTAAGCTATGGTTTGATCTCTCCTAGTCCTGCAGTGCAGAGAGCATTTCAGCATCCCACCATCCCAAGAATTCAAAATAATGCAACAAAACTTCTCTAACCATACAGCTTGTTCAGTAGGCATGGGCATTCAGAACAGGGTTTGGTGAGATGGCCATAAAAATGAAGAGATTTAAGAAAATCTAAAATTGTTAAAATTGTATTTGCAAATGTTACATCAGTATTCCTAGACTGTTTTATAATAGATATGTACATTTCTGTACCCATCAAACACTTAATAAAAGATAGCTCCTCTAGGCAATTTGCAAACTATAGTTTCATCTAGGTATATGTCAGTGTAAATCAGGAACCTTCAGTTCTCAGTTTTTCTAAACAAGTATGCCATAATCTTTCCTAGCCCTGTTTCCGTCAGACCCTCATAAATCTACCACATTGCTCTGTCTCCTCAGAATGCAGTCAAATGCACAAATATTTTAAAGGTATAGTGAAATACACATATAGCCAGTCTATCATCCTAGTAGGAGTTAGTAATTTCCTTCACCTGCAGTATATATTTCATTTTAACACATCTTTAATAGACACCAACTAATCATGTTTAAAGGCTACCTCTTTATTATTGCCCTTTATCCATAAACTGCTCTTTTCGCTGACCTTAATATATAAGGTGAAGATAGGCAATTGTTCCATATAAATGCTTACATATATGATTTTGATTTTAGGATATGTAAGGTAGAACTAGTTTGGCTGGACATAGCTAATATTGTCTTAATTTCCAAGTGCCATTGTTGAATATGTATTTTTTTTGTTCTAAACCGCTTAATAGTCTCAGAAATACCAATGACCCTAAAATTCAATGCCTTCATTTTTTTCTATATCCTGTATTTTATAAAAGAATAAAAACGTAATGATATTTATAATTTCAGATCTTTTAAGAATAAAGTACTATGTGAAATTTATAATATAAAAATTCCCTTTTCCTGGAATTACAGTTTTGTATTTATTGAATGCATTCACAGGCTCCCTTAGGATGTGAAATGTATGGAAATATATGTGCATTACTAAAGAAAGAACTAAATTTATTCTTTCCCCACATCATGCTCTTCTTTGCAGTAGAGGGTTTTAATTCAACACAGAGCTAGAATGAGATGGAGCCAATTTCCTGGTCTATATGTGTGACAAATGCTAAAAGTGGCACAAGATTAACAAATTAGTTGATGTATATATCTTTAAAGATTTTTTTACTATGTCCCAAATCAAAATGCATGCTTTATTTGAAATGAAGATTTCTTTAGAATTAAGTGTTAAACAGGAATCTTATATGTTCCTGTAATTTTGAGATGGAATGATGGCACGTATGACAACTAAAGAACAGCAACCTGAAAAAAAAAAATGTGTAAGAAGGTTTTATGGCACATCACTCTCATAATAACAACTTTTAGTGGTATAAATTGTATATTTAGTGATTAAATCTGATATTTTAATAAGAAATTTACTGTGGAAAAGTTAATTATTTCAGTACACAAGTATTTCTCTTAGGCATGAATATTGACAATGTATTAACCACCAAAATAGGAAATTCTTTCTTGTTAACCCATGTGTCAGATAGAAGCTTTTTTTAAAATGAGTATGGAGAGATCTACAGTACAGACGTGTGTCATTATAGAAAGGTTTCTTTATGATGGTTTGAAATAAAAAGTATGGAACTTGACCTTTTTAGCTGACATAGTAATCACCTACTTGATGTAATCCAGATATCTAACACCAAACAATAAAAACATCTGTGACAACAAAACCATATAAAGCTTGTGGAATTATTTAATTTTTTTAAAAAATGATAGCAATATTTTATAATCAGATAAGCCTGGATTGGTTCTTCTTACACAAAAACTTTTGCACTTTGCAAATGCTAGTTTTAAAGGGCTATTAACTTAGACGTGAAAGCTTTTTAAGCTCTCATGCATATGTTTTGGAGTTACCTCATTCATTCTGCTTTTAGGACCTTGTCATAGTCCACCTGTTTTGCTTTTGCTTAAATTACATCAAAATAATATCTTTCTTTAGAGAAAAAAAAATCCTACATTTCTACTGACTGTATCCAAACATGATAATATGCTTAAAATTCAAGAGGAGCCATATTCAGGTTGCATGTCTCAGTCACCCAATCTCCCTTTCACATATCTGTTCATGTTGACAGACTATGTCATAATACATCAACAGAAAGATCAGCATAGAAGAACAAAAATTCGTCACCTGACAGCAAGAGGAAAACTGATTTCTACTATTAAATTAGCAAAAATATACCAATACTTCACTACCAATAAGGACACCACAGCTAAAAGTATTTACTGTATTGTAATTCTGAATGAACATTGGGAATTTTTTGTTTCAATAATCTTTAAACACAAAAAAGGGGGGGAAGAGGGTGGACTCAAGGATGTCTATGTCTTTAGAAGTAAAGAATTGATTTCTGCCAAAATATGCCATTCCATTTTGATTTTGTTAATATTTTAAATATTAGTTCTAAATATTCATTTAATTAGAGAGCGCTGAGCACTGTTTTTGCAGTATTCATTTCTGACACGGGCTCTTTCTTACGAGGTCAAGGAGACTTGTGGAAAATGTTCTGTATCAATAGAGTGCATCAGCTTCTTTATATTTGAGAATTTCTACTCATGTAAAAAGTATTCTGACTCTCTCATTGCTAGATATAATTTTTATATACTATATTGAGCAGTGGTGTTTCACTAGGAATTTAACAATACCTGGAATAAATAATGTCTTTTGCAGCCTGGGGCAACATCTGCCACTTACGCATTAATTCTGGCCCTGTTTGAACACTCTACAACATATGCACTTCTCTTTTGTCTGTTATCCTAGAGTTGTGTTATACCCAAATATTGACATCATCTACTTTTATCAGCACTAACTGCTCTGAAGCTTCCTAGTCTCATGCTCAGCTCTATTTCTTTCTATTGATTATCTTCCTCACTCCAGCAGGTAGCTAGCCAGTGAGGCTGTCCTGAGAAATAGCTTCCAATGACTTTATACGCACAATTTACACGGAATTGTTTAAAGAAGATATTAGCCTCAATACAAATCAGTGAACCTCATTTAGTCAATACTGCACAATTCAGCTGTTGGCACCCTGTCACATGTTAGTCTTTAAAGTCAACTACCATACCCAATCTGCACATTAGCCATAGTATTTAGTTTCATATTAAAATGAGGCTAGTTTTTCACTTTTCTTTTTGAAATCTATTCAATATACTTTTTACATCACCTCATTGAACCATATGATAGTAATATAATTTTAAGTATAAAAACCTGAGATTAAATGCTTGATTTTTGACAGTGTCCTTAAATATAATAAATTCAAAGGCAAATACTGTTAAGTTAAAATGGAGTGTTTTTCATTAAGTCCAATCAAATGGTAGACAACAAAGGATCTTTTATTTGAGAATATGAAGTGAAAATGAAAACCAGAAAACCTTTACTAAGAAAAGGTCTAGCTAAATTATGTTGGAAGGAGGTCTCCAGATTGAACCTGGGTGTTTCTTTTGCTAAAAATGAATTAAACTAAAATGCACTATGGGAGAATAGCTTACAAAGAAGGAAAACCTAGTGCTTTATAAAGATGAAAACGAGGCCTAAATACAGTTAAGTTAGAATAAAAACTACAAAGAAAGATCAAATATTAAAAAAAAAAAAGCCCTACTTTAGCACCTAAACTATTCTTTTATCATCAGGACAAGGAAATTTGGGGAATTTTTTTTTTTTACCCCTTTTGCATTCCACAGCAGCTCTAAAACCCTAGTTGGACATTTATATGAAAATAATCTTTTCCTTTTAGCCTACCAGACTGTGATCTAAACTGTTATTTAGACTACATCTAAAAGATAGAAGAAAAACAAAGTATATGTGCTTGTCCCTGAATCTGTTACTTGAGAAATAAGATAGCTCTTCTGTTGTTTTCAATCTGTATTAGACTCATGTGTTTTGGTGTATTTAGCATATCCATGATGTTTATACTACAATTTCTATGAGCATCTTTCAGCAGAAGGACAAAAATAGGTGTTGTTCCTAATTTTTGGAAGAAAAATACTTGATTTTGCTGTATTTGGCAAAGAAAAGTTTATACCTTTCCTGTAATGTGTTGCTCTCATAAAGCAAAAAATGCATAGACAACCTGCAAGGATTCATGTCTATTATCTTTTGCAGGAGGTAAAAACAAGACATCTGGGAGTATAAAGACAAACAACAACAACAAAAAGACAACAAATCAGAAATCCCTGCTTTATAATACATTATCAATATTTTAGAAAATGCAAAAGGAAAAATGCAGAATCCTTTTTAATTCCTGATGAACAGTCATCTGGACTTACCAATACACAGCTAAATGCTTTTTAGAGAAGGTAAAAATTATGTAACTAGTTAGCCACTGGGAATATTGATATCAGGCAATATGCTTTTTTCTAAATGTTGGTAGTTTGAATATAAAAATAGAAGCATTTTGCATGACCTGTGCTCCCTTCTCTTTTCCCTTTAAAGCTCAGTGAGTGGTAGCTGAGGTTCTGAATGCCAGGTAGGAGAGAGATGCTGAAAGATGACCAGTCTAGCCTTCCTAATACATCTTCGTATGCACACACACACACTGTCTCTCACTCACATACACATTTATTGCAACCTGACGCTCATAGAAAAGCCTTTTCCCTTCTCTAAGCTTCTACAAGAAACATTTCAGAAACCAAAGGGAAAAAAAAGTGAGTGAGGACAGAAAGAGCTGCATATTCAGGCAGCAAAAAGGCAGGTGCGGTATGGCAATTCCTAGTGTTTGTGCCTGCTGCTCTGTGTTTGCTGTTGAAGGATTTGAGGGCTATTTTCCATGGGCCTAAATATGTTTAGTAGAAGTGCACTTGGAAAGAGAAATCTTCCAGATACTGTTTGGTATATTTACTTGGGTAAATCTGCTTATTTAATATAAAAGTTACGCTGTCCTTCAGCTGCTGTCTTCCGTGCATGTACCTACCCATTAACTATTATTGTCTTCCAATTACATTAGTAGTTACTAAAGTAGATGCAAATTCTTTTTCTTACTTATTATACAAACTACATCTTGGGAAATCTTACAAAATGTTTATATGCATTCAGTACTTAAATGTGTTATAATAGTTCTACTGTAATGTTTCCTGTGAAAAGATAGTATGAACCAATAGTATGTTAGTACTTACTTCAGTCATGTCTTATAAGAATTGATAGATAGAATTGTAGTTGGAAATATAGTTAATTTGAAGTTTATTTCTGAAAATCCTAATCTTTTAAAGTTTACTCTGGCTTACATACTAATATGTAGTAAATATTCTGGATAAGCAGGTGTAATGATGTAGTAAATAAGCACACAAGGAGCAATACAGCATTTTGAGGGAAGATATAACATGTACAGCAAAACAACATAAGCATTCTAAAAGTTTACAAAGTCAGGTTGATGTAGCTGTTTTCTTGAGGAATTACAAATATCTTTAATGATTATTACCTGTGTCTGCTTTCATCGTGACAGCAAAAAACCCCACAAAATTTCTTACCATTGCTCATCCTACTTATGCTCATTATTAGAGACACAAGGATTTACTATGCACTTAAGTCAAGCTACTGATCACCTTTTCCACACTGTCTTAAAATGGTAACTGGGCTTGAAAAAAATCCCTAGGAAGTAGATTAGTACTATTTAATATTTAGAAAAAAGGACAACTTCTACTTGAAACTTGAAAGTATTTGTAGCCCAAACAAATGTATTATTTTTTTCTTTAATGCAGATATTTATACTTTCAGATCTCAGGTTTTCTTTAAAATAGGTCCTTACTACACACAAAGGTGCACATGAATAATTTACAGTCAAGTTTCCTTAGCTATTTATGTTGAGAATATACTATTAAAAATACCTAATGAGAAAAAAAAAGGTTAATTAAATAACATTGTCTTCCCCCCAAAAGCATCATTATTAAAATATGATTGTGTTATTTATCAGTAGACATTGTTAGTTTCTCTGCTTGATTAGCTTTTGATTAATGCTCGTAAATTTAAATTCAGACATACTTAGCCTCTTTGATTTTTAGACAGATGTCAGTCAGCATTAGTGTATCAATTTTTCATCAGAAAATAGAGATGCATGTTAAAACCATTTTAACAAACATGGAGTCTCTACATGGAACCGTATTATCAAATGCTAATTATATCCTTAAGATAAGCATTAACTGGGGAAAAAGAATCAAACTCTTTACAGAGCATGTGAATCTCAACTGGACATAAAACTGCCTACTTTGCTTCCCTCGTTCCTCCTTCAGTCTCATAGTTGTTTATGCAGTACGTGGAATTATTATAAAACTATTAAAGATATGTTAATTAAAGATATTCTCCTGGCATGACTAGCTTGGGATAAATATGTCAGCATAACTATCCAGGAACCAGTGACTGTGTGTACAGTTTTAAGAACACGTATGTAGCATGCTTTTTGAGTGTGTGTGTGTGTGTCTATGAGAGAGTTTGTTTGCATGTTTGTATACACCTCATTTCATCACCACTGAGTGTGAGAGCAGGTGTGTGTGTGCACGCGCATGTGTGCACACGTAGCCTAGTGAGAAAAGCAAGAGTGAGGTCTGAGGGTGGAAATGAAGAGCATTGCCTTTTGGACAAGCCCTATTTGACCAAAGTCCTGCCCTCCAGTTTGAGAGAGGAGGATGGGAAAGGGCACTACAAGGGGCACTGCAAGAAAGGTCTGATACCGCAGCCCACCGAAGTCACTTTAGTTAGCAAGTGTGTTATAAAGGAAAGTTTTAGATATACAGTGCTTAAAGTCCTTTGAGCCATATTAAAGGAATCACAGCCCCACAAATCAGGCTTACTAATAAGACTACCTTTTGGGGTTTAAAGTTAAGTGGCAAACCAGATGCACCATGTCACTGGAATGCTAAAGATAATTCTAAAATGATGCTCAGCTGGTGTAATATGTTATTTTGTGTTCACAAGATGAAATGGAATTTAAATTTTAAAAAGGGGAAAAGATTTTGAAGAGTTTTGAGGGAGGCGTATTTAGCTTCCACCTAATTTAAAAATTAGTCCTGGCTGTCTTCTCACTCCATCAGTCCTTGAATCAAAATTCCAAATCAGAATCTATTATTTTCTTACCCATGTTAAGCAGCATTAAGTAGAGTGAAAGGCTTTTATTTACATTAAGAAACCAATCCTACAGTTTTCACACAGGAAAAACACCCTTTGGAGTCAATAGCAATTTATGCAATTTGGCTTAGTATGTACAAAGCTTAAAGACTGTAAGTCACAATGTAAATTCAATATTTACCATATTTCTACAAAAAAAAAACCCTTTCATTTTTCAACATTACTGAGTACCTTTTCTTATATTAGAATTCACTGCATTTTGGAAACACACCAGAACAGAGCACAACTTGCAGTGTAAGTGTTCCCTCTCTCCCTCTTTCTCCCTCTGCCTCTTGCCTATACCATTTTGATTTTAAATTTGCTGGAGCCTATTTAGTTTATAAATAACCTTAAACTGCTGAACTGTTCACTAGTTTATTTGAACAGGAGACAATGTTATTGAAACAAATCTAGTTAACAAGGTAATTAGCTTTTGCAATATTCCTCAGAAGGCTAGAAACCAACAGTTCATCACTGCACTGTACAAATAGCGGGTTGTAATGTTAAGCCTATGCTTAAGAGTGGTTCTATCAAAGCTGACTGGTCACATTACCAGCAAAGGTATTGTTTTTAAAAAGTATCCAAGGGCCACCTAAAACTGATTAATTCACTAGAAGTGGAAGAAGGAAAATATTTTCCAATAGTAACCCACTGTAAAAACCTAGCCTGCTGCTGGTGTTGAAAAGATGGGGCTGGAACCAAGAAAATCCTTTTTCTTGCTTCCACAAAAGGCTTTGGGCCTAATTATTTTTAAGTATAATCCAGCCAACATCTTCTCATGCTTAGCTGCACTGAGTGACACTATTTGTGATGCCCAGTCTGCTGAAACTGAGCAGGTTGCTGTCAGTTTAAAAATGACTATAATAAAAGTGACCATGAAGATGGATCTTGTGATTTTGCGTTTCTAATCAGTCATCTGTGAAGAACACTTTTGCTTTGATTCAGCAGACTGGTGACAGCCATGATTGATAGTGCATGAGGATGAAAAAAGGTTATTAACTGTCTTCCTATTAAACTCAATGTATTACCCCTCTAGGTGCATCTCATACTTTAACTTAAAGTACTTACTCAGGTAAGGTCAAGAATGAACTCCATAAACACAGTATCCATCCTGTTGTAGATGAACCAGGAGCTCTAATGTTAAATTTTGAAAGTTCAGCATTAAACCATATCTGAATCCTGCTACCTTAATTACGGTGCCAAAACCAAAAACTGAGCAGTACTTTGTATGCATCTAAATATATAGCTACACACAAATATTTTTGTGTGAAAAAGGGACGGATCAATTGTTTCCGTGTGTTTGTGCATACACACACACACACACACACACGTATGTTTTACTTATTACAATAGTCCTAAAATAAAAGTTTGAATAATGTTAACAAAAGAAATGTGGAACGGGGATATGAAGTGTCTGTGGGACTAAAGTATAAATCCTACACAGAAAACAGCATTTTACCTGATGGTAGTTAACTTCATTATTAACTGGATCAGGTGTGATTTAATAATTTATGAAGACTTCCTATTAAAAGAAAATACAAGTGTTTTAGCATAAATGCAAAAATATCTATTTGTTGCCTTACAGCATGTTTTAGTTTTAGAGTTTATTTCCTTCTTTTGACTATTATCTTATCAATCAATACTCACAACTATCTACTGAAAAAGAAAGGAAAATGGCACATATATCCAGTTTTAAAATAATTATTTGGTAGAAATACCGATTCCTAGAATACTTCTAATTTCTAAGGATGTCTCTGTGAAGAGATAATTTTAAAGGAGTTTCAGGACAAAAGAGTGGAATACGTTTCCTTTGTTCATTATTATTACTGACACCAGAAATGAACTGAAAGGGGAAAGTTGTCCATGTTGTGTAAGCAGGTTAGCATCTTTTTAGATTCACAAGTCTATTTGGGGAGTAAACACTAAAAAATCATGTGATCACCTTTTTAGGATTAAGTGTTTTGCAAACACTTTTTCACAATCAATAGCATTTTAGATTTTTTAATTGATCTTACCTTTATGAATACATTTCAGATGCTCTTTGAATTTGTTTATGCTTATCTTACATTACAATCATTTTCTGTTAAAAACATGTGGACCAAAAGATCAAAAATCCTGACTCTAACTACAGTGTGCACGCTGTCATCTGAAGGAATGCACATACACACTTGTTTAAAATCAGCTCTTTCCACATCGCATACAAGATCTCCCCCACTATACATATATTCCATATTTGTCTTTCGGAGTATTAAAACATACTTTTAAATTTCGTTTTATAATAGTCCTTCATTTCCTCTCTTAAATAATATAAAAAATATTTCTGCACTCATTAAAATCATTTCAGAAGGAAGCAAGAATATTATTCCAAGCTAGATCATTTTGGAGAAAGAAGGAAAAGGTATATCTCTATCCTGACTATTCTGTAATGTACTGTCACAGATAAAGTCTGCAACATAAATATATATTTTAATTTTTTCGAGGGGTTGTCGAATTTCAGTATCCCTTTCATTTTTAAACAAATTTTTTGCAAAGCGTTCATAGTGGGTTAAAAAGAATTCAGAATAAATATCATCTACCTAGTATGATGACGGTATCTCACAAGAAATGTTGAACAATCCTCTGTAAGATCTTTATTTCTGGAAAGTGTGTTCCTTTCAGGTGTGGACTTGGGAATAGGCACCAATTTTCCCTTCAGTAACATTTCTGCTTTATAATAAATTGCAATCCTGTTGTAGCCCCGTGTGGATTTACAACTGGCAGGCTTTCTCTCTGACAATTTGGGGTCACTATGGATATAGGTGAGCAATAATTTCAGGGGTGATGGAGATATTGACAGAATTTAACAGTCTAAGTTCCTGGGCAAATATTTGTAAAATGTACACTTCTACACTGGGTTTCAGTTAATAAGACTTTTGGATGATATTGTTTGCCTTGTTTGTGGGTTGTATTTTGTCTGAAACTATCTAAAATACTCGTTTCCATTTGTGCCTGTGTCGGTGCTGCAAAACGTTTAAAGTAAAAGCTATCACTCCTCCCTGAAGCACATTTAAGCAAAGCAGAAAGTTATAGCTATTAGAGGCTTAGTTCACAAAACATATAGCATGCTTTTAGCAAACCAGAATTATATGAGCTAGGTGACAACATTTGTTTGGGGTAGCCTTATAGGTGCCTGGAACAGGTGAAGCCATTTTATCAGACTTCACACCAACAGGAGGCCCTGACAGTAGCGAGAGTTTCTGACAATGGGCCAGACTGATGTTTACTCACTCAAGAAGGGACTGGCAGGATCGGGCCCATTCTGTTCGCGTCGTGCGTGTAACCTATAGAGAAGAAGTGAGTCTAAACGTAACTCCAGCCATATGTAAAAGAGTGAAAATGTTTCAGTCAACATGGATGAAATTAATAAAACAGATTTCTTCCTCCAGCTTCTTAAAAAGAATTGTCACAGGAACAAAACAGAAGAACCCAAATAATGAAACAAAGGACAGGGTAGGGCCACTTAACCTGGAACAATAATTTCCTCGAGTTAAGGTGTATTTAAAACCCAGAGCAGGCCTGAAACGTCAACTCTAGTGGTACCCTTTGAAACGCTTTTTTATTCCAGCACTCACTACGCACATGAAAAACAAATCCTGCAATAAACTGCAGGCTAAGTGCATGTGGCCCAACCAGGACCATACAAACGCGACACACGTAGCATGTGTCACAGCCAGCAGCACATGAGTGACTTCGCCAGGGGGGATCCCTCATCTAGATCCCACTCCAGACGATCAGGGCACAACAAGGAAAAAGGCCAAGAAAAAGAAAGAAAGGGGAAAAAAAAAAAAAAAAAAGAGTTAAGAAGAACCAGACCCCAAACCCCACCTTCTGCCCCCCGGACAAACGAGGGCAGGTAGACCGGCTGGGAAAGCTGACCTCCTCCCCGCCGAGGGGATGCTGCCGTCGCCGGCGGAGGGCACGCAGCGCGGGGCAGTTTGCGCCCTCCAGCGCGGAGCCGCGCGGGGCGCGCTTCTCCCGCCGCGGAGCCCTCGCACCTGCCGGGCCCGCGGAGGGGACGGCTCCCCTCTCCCCACCCCCCCCCGCGGGCTGCCTGCCCCGGCCGCCCCCCCCCCCCCCCCCGCCGCCGGAGGCGTCGCTGCTCCTCCGCGGCGGGCGGCGGGGCCCCGCGGGAGCGCAGCGCTCGCGGCCGGTCCCCTCGCGGTCCCCGGCGTTGCCATAGCGCGGGCTCCGCGGCGCGGGGGCGCTGCCCGGCGGCTGCGGGCGGGCGAGCGGACGCGGCGCATCCCCGCGGCGGCTCTGGGGTTGGGGGGGGGTGTTCCGCGGGGCTCCGCGCACCGGGCCGCGCCGGGCCCCGCAGACGCGGCGCGGTGGGAAGAGTGGGGAGAGTAATGAATTCCAGCAGAGAGCTGGAGAGGAAGCATTTTTCAGAAATCTGCCATATTTAAGATTGACCACACTAAAGATGTTATTAGCGAAGGGGGGTGGGGAGGGCAACGGGAGATGCGATAAGGGAAAATAGATAATGACACATAATCCAAACCAGAAGTTTGAAACCAAGTTACTTCGCAGAAAAGCGCCACAAGTTCAACTGTTTATTTTTTTCTTCCCCCCTTTTTTTTTTTCCCTCTTTCTTTTTTATAGGCTGGGGCTGAAAGCCGGGGAGATAAACTTGTTAAGGAAAGAAATATTCCTCTAGCAACCGGGTAAATAAAATAGCTGAAGTGAAACAGTGAAAGACATGGGGGTAGGGAAATGCAAAGGACACACTGCTATTTAGAAACCCCAAAGGAAATTGTAAAGTAGGAAATGAAAAGGAGGAGGAGAAACATTTCTGTTGTAAATTAGAGGGAATGAAGATTAGCGGGAGAAAAGGGGGAAATAGCTGCAGAAGGTCTAAAATACAGCACCACTGAAGATTAGGCAATGTTTAAAATATCCCAAGTGAGGAAAGAGAGTGGTGCGCTCATCTCTTCAGCATGGGTGTGTGAAAGGGAAATGAGTAGGGATAATTACTAATATAGCACATGTCCAGAGGAACCAATCCAAAATAAGAGATAAATCTGGCTGGTGAAGACAGACAGGAAAAAGGCTGGAAGAAAACTTAGGAATACAGCGACCTGAGAGGGGAGGAAGAGAATTAGAGGAGGAGGAAGGCTTCCAAGAGTACAGGAAAACTCAGAGGACTAGCTGGATAGGGAGGAAACAGCTACGGCAGACATGGGAATAGAGAATGAGAGAGAGAGAGAGAATGGGAGAGATTAAGGAGAGCAAATAAACCTGGGAGAGGGACTGGTTGGAGCGGATGGGAAGAAGGAAAGCGGGAGCGGAGAACTGGGAGAGAGGGAAGGAGGGACAGAGGGAGGGATGTGGGGAGAGAAGGAAGGAGACAGAGGGAGGAGACAAGGACTGAAGTCTCCCAGCCCAGGGAAGGTGCAGCACTGAGTGAGAGAGAGCTCACTCTGAGGGTTAGGTTAGATTTCCAGAGCTCTTAGAGCTCATCGACCAGCCCGCTGGAGTCACTATTCAACCCGAGTCCCAAACACACGCCTCACTAACTACTTTACAGCCACTTTCATTGATTTTCTTTATCAAATAAACATAATACCCGTTACAGCAACACTTCCTCTTCGCGCAGCCAGAATGCCACAAGCTCTGATTGCTGCATTTCTCCGGCTTGCAGTTCCCCACCTTCCACCTCTAAATAAATTGTGTTCTTTCACTTAAATGGTCAAATACATTATTGCTCGCAGAATTTTTCTGTAATCTGGAAGGTACACTGCGAACTAGGCAAATCGTTTAAATTATAAGGTAAAGGCTCCCCGTCCCCATCGCCCTGGCGTGAAGACACAGTTTTCCTCTCACAATTTCAGGGGTAGCTTATATATTTACATACTTTTTTTTCTGCTAATGAGTGGTAACTTAATTTAAAGGGCGATGTCAAAGTGAATGCTCCCGCCTGAAAAATGCAGGAAAAAATTAACACAACTTTCGCACTTGCACCTAAACTGCCACTTGATCTAAGCATTTCAGCCTCAAAATTCAATTTTCTTTAAAAAAATCCCCTAAAAGTAGCCCCCTTCAAAAGCTGTTTTTGAACCAGGCTCTTCCATATATGTCAAAGGGCTGTTGAATTATTCATTATTATAATTACTATCATCATTGTCATTATCCCTTTCCATGTGGAAATAATTTTATTATCGTAATTTGATATCTGAAGAATTTCCTGTTAGTCGTTTGATAATCATTTTTTCTACTGAAAAGAAAAGTTTTGTTTATAAATGAGAGAAAAATATTTTAAATGCTTTTATGTTTACTATAGATTTCCGTTTATCTAATCGATCGGAATGCCAATAAATCGATTAAAGGTTTAGTGTTTTACAAACAACCATTTTGTGCTTTTTGATTTTACGTTCAGAATGATTTTAATAAAGCTAATGCCTTCTCTGAGCGTTTGTTCACCCCAGACCTAATATTCCATCATTTCTATTATTTAAAATTGCAATTTAAAGTGTTTTTAATGAGAAAAATAAACACAAATAAAAGAAGGAAATAATCTGATTAAATTACTTTGTGCCTGTGGTCAACGTACTTAGGCAAAGCCCTTAAAGATCTTGGTGAATTATATGCGATCATACAGTGATTGCGGAATATTAAATTAAACTTAGATAAATCCGCATTGAAGGAGGCAGCACCCAATCCTGAATTTATTTCCCATTTTCTATAACAGCATCACTGCGCTCCTCTCTTTGCAATGACAATGTGCCAAATCTAGGCATTTTGAAAACATTTTCCATATGCTTTAACTGGAGACTGATAGACAAAGAAGAAAAGGAGATGGTCTTTTTTCTCTTGAGGTATATTTCCTTTAACTTTTCCTCCAACCTTTTCTGATCTTCACCATTTTTAAACAAAAGTTTGAAAATCATTAGGACCTTTTTTTTTTTCTTTTACGGTTTTTTTTTCCTTATCGCGTAATCAATTCCTGAACTGTGGAGTTTCAGTTACGCTTTAATGCAGGACTATAGAACTATCATTTCTATACCTTGGCGGACAACATTTTGGGGAGAAAGCATTGATTCATTTAGTTTTCGCTTGCTGCTTTTTGTAATTAAAGATGGTTTTAATTATACTTTTTTGTAAGTCAGATCAGATGTGCTGCTTGCTTGCTGGAAGGTTTTTTTCTTTTAACGGTGCTTTTAATTTATGTGTAGTTTTTACGGATAACACAGAGGTGGTGGCTTTTATTTAGCTGTAAAATCCACACGTTTTCTTTGAAAACTTGGCTCCTTGGGCGAAAATAACTTTTCTTGGTTGTTTTATAATCGCTGTTTGTCGCAGAGGTAGTTTAGCATATTGTCTACACAACAAAGATTCCTGTTTTATTGGCAGTGTGGATTGTTGGATTTAGGTATAAATATTTCATAACTTTCCTCTTTCTGCAGTAAGATCGGTAGTTTTATTGGCTTTTTCTCCCTTTTTGTCTGTCTTTCTACGAGAACCGTTTTATTTCTGAAGTCCCTTTTTGTCCTTTTCCCGGATAGAATGTAAAATTTTTCCCTTGGATATATCACTGCTGGAAATATGCTCTTGGGCTTTCTGGAGGGGATGGGGGGGGGGGGGGAGCGGTGGTAAGCGGTCGTTTTCCTCGATTTGCATAAGAGCTAGTGAAGTGCCTGTGAAGTTGGTGAATTGCTATTGTTTGGGGCTAGTCCTGACTGTTTTTGTTTATAAACACTGGGGTGGTTGCCGGGAGGGGAGGGAGGTCAGAGCACTGTCAAAGCGCTGACCTCTGAAAGCCCAGAGGGCGCCTGGCTCCTTCACCCTCTCCTTTCTCTCTCTCCCTCTCCCTTTTTCTTTCCCTTCCCATCCAAGGCCAGGAGCTCAGGTTCAGGGCATTTAATCCCCGCGATCTGCCCAAGAAAGGAGCTGAAAAGGGGCTGTTAAGGCTCCGGAGGAAACGCCGGCAGCAGACTTAGACCTGGAAGGCTTTTATTTATAGTAACGTCCGGGTGCGCGTTTTTGTGCGGCTCCAGCCAAAATAACAACAACGACGACAAAAGCCAATCGGGAACGGCACTATTTAGCTCAAAATCTCAGCGAGATGTCTATACTATTCGGCTGTGATTTTTGTCTTAGGTCACTGCTCGTTAGACGCACTTTCAGTAGGTGAATGCCAAATCTGGGGCAGTGAGGGCATAATTGAAATGCAATATGTTATCGTTGTTTTATTTCTTTTTCGAACAAAACTTTCCAGGAATCAGATCGGGGATTTTTGTTTTCTCCCCCCCCCCCCCTTCCCTCCTCCCTTTCTCCCTCAGCCCTTTTTTAGTGTGTACTGGAATGTGTTTAATGATGGGGGGGGCCGTTGTAAATTAAGAATAGATTTGTATACTTGATTCCTGCAAAGAAAGAAATAATTAATAATAGCCAAACGCTTTTGGTTCAAAGTCAATTTCATCTCAGGAAAGGAAAAAAAAAAAGAAAAAGAAAAAAAAAAGTACAAGAGATTGCTATCAGGTTTAAGTATGTTTTGAAAAGAAGTTGCTGAGTTAAACAAAAATGTTAGTTAACACACTGCCTTTGTCAAATAGCCCCCGGGAGGAGAAGAGACAACAAAAAGGAGAGGAGGTGGGGGCTGGGGATCTGAAAGTGTCTGTAGCTCAGATAAAGGGTCTGTAACACTGAAATCTTGTAATACCTCGTTTCAAACTGAGCTCATCTATGGACTTAGGGAACGCAGTAAAAAGACACGGATCCCCTTTCCCTTGGGTTGGGGTCTGGGGACAGGAGAAGGTGGGGGAAGGGGACGTTTATTAGGGAATTATGTCGGTTTATTAAAAAGGGGAGCGGCTGTGGCTGTAATTATGCAGATCCTTGTGCCCCTGTGTGTCCGCAGCGCAGATTTAGGGAGTGAAATGAGCTTGGCGGAGGAGAGACGTGGTGTAAGAGAGCCTGGTTTGGGCTAGGATTTCTTTGTCTATCAGAGAATGGTCAGTCTCGGGCTCCAGCCCCCACCAGATTCGTCTCGCCCAGGCCAACAAGTTTTCCTTGGGGCTGAGGCTGGAGGTGGTGGAGGACAGAAAAGGCTGAGGGCTTTTTTTTAAATTTTTTCTCCCTTCCCTCTCTTTGAAATGTAACGTCACTATCAAGAGCTTTTTGTGGTTTCAACAGGAGGCTCGAAAAAAACCCCAAACGTGTAACGGTGCCTGCAGGAGAAGTTCGGAGGAGGTGGGCGGGGGGTCCACCGAGACCAGAGCAGAGGAGCTGAGAGGTTAGGCGAGAGTCTTCGGGGGCGATCAGCTGAGCGAGAGAGGGAGGAGAGAGGGGAGCGGGAGCGGGAGCCGAGCCGGGCCGGGCCGGGCCGGGCCGGGCCGCGCCGCCGGGGAGCCCGCCCGCCGCCCGCCGCCCTCCGGCTCCCACCGCAGCCGCGGCGGCCGGCCCAGGGTCCCCCTCGCCTGCCTCCCCCAGCCCGCGCCGCGCTCCGCTCTTATCACATCCCACAAACCTGCTGCTGCTGCTGCTGCTGCTGCTGCTGCCTCCCGGAATTAACCTTCTTCGATTTTTCCTAGCTACGTGGCGATCCCCGGGTTTCTTCTAAACTGTTAACATCCCGTAGTGCCTTTTTTTTTTTTCCCTACACACACACATACACACACACACACGCACACACCCCCGATAGCTACTATTTTTAGGGAGAGAGAAAAAGAGGGGGGGGGGATTTAAAACGTTAGGAAGGACAGTAAACAGTGGCAGAAGAAACACTGAAAAATGTGGACTCCCCTCTCGCAATTCCTGCCTGTATCCTCCCCCCCCTTTGTTCCTTTAGCTGTAACTCAAGAACACCATAAACCTATATCCCCCTCCAAGAAGAGAGAAAGGGAAAAAATCTACAGCCAAAAAAGAATGACTTGACTGTTCTGACGTTTGGTGTTTTGACATTAATGACATTAATGATATTGATGTTTCACCAGGAAAAAAGCACTAGGAATAAAGGAGGTGGTGGGGGAGGTGCGGGGGGACGACTTTAAAACTAAATTATCTTCGTTTCCTTATTCTTCTGTGACATTAAGTATACGTGTTTCTTCACTTGAATTTGAAATAGATGTATTGTTCTCAGGTGTTTCTTCATCACTTTGTATTTAATTGTCTTCAGTCTTAGGAAATGGGTAACCATCCTTCAGGCATACACTTGAATGGACAATGCATCCTTCTATCTGAGTCCCGTTTCGTCTACAATTTAAGCCTAAAAGCCCTCTTTCCATCATACCCCCTCAATCTGATAACTATAAACGGGTTTCAGAGATTTCATTTTCACTCTCTGTTTGCATTTTTTTTCCACCGTGTAAACAACGATGCAGAATATCGCTACTTTCTTTAATACCTTCATTCACAGGATGCAGTGCCTGTGGAAGTCTGCATAACATACGCTCACATTTTTTTCATTGATGAGCTGGTGCAATGCTTAGGTGAGGCTTGAAAAAGGAATAAAGTTGCTCTTACGAACCTCAAGTGCCCCTGACTTTTCCTTAAGTTCGAGTCTTGGAGATTTTCCTGAAGTTTGAAGTAAGGTTTCTCTGGATTGGGGTAGGGCTCCTTCTATGTTCCCCTCTTTATTGGCAGGCTCCGATTTTTGGAATAGCCGTACTTTCAGGCTGGCCATTTTTATATTTGTCTTTTTTTTTCCTTTTTTTCCCTCCCCTTTCCGAAGACCTTTTTTTTTTTTTTTTTTTTCCCCCCCTCCAAAACTATCAGGACCTTCACTCTGACCTTAAACATCTGCTTTTAGCAACTCGGTTCCCTGACACTGGCCTGTGCTTCCTTAAGGGCAGCCTTAATTCATCATCAGGTGGGGATTTTCCTATTAGCGTTAGTTCCAGTACTTGCAAAACGTTCTCCTGGAGTAGAAGGTTTAGGGCCCAGAGAGGTGCCTATATCTGCCATCCAGGTTTTTGCTGGTTTGTTGCTGTGTGTGCGCGCTTTTAATGGAAGGTTGTGATAAAACCTTCCTGCTGGTTTTGGTGGTTAAGGCCTAAGACAAGGTTTTGACGTGTATCGCAGGAATCACGAACTTCAAAGGCATGTCAGCTCTAAGGTTATGGTTCACCTGCACGGGGTCCTTGGTACTGTAAATATCTCTTGCATGTACCTGTGACTTAGTGACCATTTCTGGTCTACCCGTTTCTGGAATAGCATTATCAAAAATCTGCACGTGTTCCTGCAGTGTATTCGGATGCTCTTTGAATAGTCATGTTTTTATCTTCAGTAGGGGGTATTTTAAAGTATGTCTATTCCTAGTTTTAGTTAATTATCTTTTAATGAAAGTGTCAGTCATATTCACATCTGCAGTATTAGGTTAAGATAATTAGATTTTCAAATGAGAAGCGATCTTCTTAAATCCCACACAGGAAAATATTTGTAGAAGATTCCGATTTATAATGACATCTGTACATTTTACCCTAGTTTTCATCATAATAATCCTCCCCCCTCCCCGAATGAAATGTGTCTGGTAAAATATAGTAGATAAAATATTAATAAAATATCAATACTTGGAGGGAAAGTGGAAGATGATGCATGTATATGCATGAAACCTGTATTGTATGCAAAGAGACTCTTTCCCTGGGCTGATATTTACTTCATTTTGATAAGGTTGTTTACAGTTGATATTGTATATTCTGGAAGGCTTTGCTTTTTACTTTGTTGGTATCTCCAAGCAATTACATGGCAGCCACCAAATAAAGTGTGTTATGTTTTGTGTGACCGTGTGTATGCGGAGTGTATGTGCATATGTGTAAATATGATGTAGGATGCGAGTGCGCGCATGTGTGTATGTGTAAATAAATCCATCTTTATCTCCGTATGGGCAGTTATTCCCTGTCTTAGATGTATTATCTTTCCTTTTACAGAGGTGTTGTACATTCATTATCCCATTGCAAACATATATTTTTCATTAAATCCCCATTAAAAGAGAGAAAAGGGAAGAGAAAGACAGACAGACAGGCAGACAGACAGAAAGAAAAATGTCCCTGATGGAATAATTAATTTGGACCCATTTCTTTTAAGTTCCCGAACAGTTAAAAGAGCAAGTCTGCCGCCCCCCCCCGCCCCCCCGCTTCTTTCTTTTTTTTTTTCCCCTTTTTTTTTTTAATTTTCCCTAGCCATGTACTCTGTGTGCCTGTGCGTGTGTGTCTGTGTTACTAATGAAGTTTGCAGACTTGTGTTTGTATCCACGAGCTCCTTTCTGCTGCCCCTTCTTCTCTGGGCTGAGCTCTGTGTGGCTCCCGCAGCCCCGGCGAGCCCCCGGCCAAGCAGCCGCGGCAGCTCTGGCTTCCCCGGCTCCGGGGCTGCGCGTCATTTGCAGCCCGGAGAATGTTGATCACCTCACTAATTACACCTCTCCCTCTCCTCTTCCCTCTCCTCTCCCTCTCCCTCTCTCTCCCTCTCTCTCGCTCTCTCTCCTCTCTCTCTCTCCTCTCTCTCTCTCTCTCTCATTCCCAGAGTGCATATCGGGAATAGACACACAAAGACATGCGCACTCAACTTAATCAGCCATTTTTTTAAACAGGGCTAAAACGATAATAATTAGCAGAATAAAGACATATCGGATTTTCATTTCCTTTCCTCCTTTTCCCAACCCCTTCACAACCAAACAGCGAGACCGCGGTCGGCACATGCTTTAACAACTCCCGGACCCCAAAGGACCGCTCCATGCCCCCCACTTCTTGCTCAATCATTTTTATTTTCACCCAATAAAGTTGGAGGATTATTTTTTTTTATTATTTTTTTAATGAACCTTCTCTCGTTTACTTGGATGTGATCAGCTGTTAAGTAAATAAAGCAAAACAAAAAAAAGAGGCGAAGATCCAGTAGGAACTGCAAGGGGAAATGGAAAGTAAGTTTTTTCTTTAACTTTTATTGAGTAGTTTGTGTTAAATTTAGGTCGAGTATCGATTATCTTTCCAGGCTGATCTTGCACAATCTTTGATATTTCGCTCTCGCTCTCTCTCTCTCTCCCCCTCTCTCTGTGCCTCTTTCTCTCTCTCTCACATACACACACACACTCACATCCCCAGATCCCATGTATCTCTCCCCTCTCTCTCTCCCCCCTTTTTCTGCCTGTTTCCCCATTTTTAGGTACAGTATTTGCTCTCATTTGGGAAAGAGGGGCTGCTTTTTTTTCTCTCCCTTCTTTCTTTCTCTCTCTCCCTTTCTCTTTTATTCCAGGGGTTACGTTTTGTTTGTGTATTTTTTTTGTTTTGGTTTGGGGCTGTGGGTTTGGTTTTCTTCTCTTTCGGGCTGTAACTTTCGGATTAAGTGGAGGACCCTGCTCAGTTTGCGGAAGAGGTTCGGGGGGTGCCCCCCACTTTTTATTTCGCTCTTTTTTGGTAGGGAGCTCGGGGAGGGGGGGGAATACTGTCAGATTAGGAAAGACGCTACGGCTGTCAGAAGTCATCGCCTGCCAGCCCCTTCAGAGCTCGCACTCTTGTTTCGCAGCTCGGTTCCCCCAAAACTTTGAGGTGCTTTTTGAAGGCGCATTCCTCTCTCCCACCCTCCTTCCCTCTCCTCCCCATCTCCACCCCCCTCGGCCTCCCAAACTTTCGTTTTCGGGAGGGGGGGGAGGATGCCAGTAGGGCAATGGGGACCCTGGCTGCGTGCGTTTGTACAGGAGGTGTGGGGTGCTTTTTCCCTTCTCTCCCCCCCCCCCTTTATTTTGCAGGTAGGTTTCTCAGGAGCAGAGGCAGGGGTGGCTGTGCGAGTGTGTGTGCGAGTGTGAGTGTGTGCGTGTGCGCGCAGGGGGATCGCGCTGCTGGCTGCCGTCTCTGGCAGCAGGAGGAAGAGGAGCCCGTTAGGAGCGCGCCCTGCCTCTCTGTCAGTTTCCCCGCACGGCGCGGGAAGGCGACCCGACCCGACCCGACCCGGCCTGGCCCGGCCCGGCACGGCGCGGAGCGGAGCGGAGCGGCGCGGCCCCGCCGGCGGGGATGCGCGGCTGCCCGCGGGCAGAGGCTGCCGGCCGTGAGCCGGCGGAGCCCCCGGCATCCCCGCCGCGCCGTGCCGAGCCGAGCCGCGCCGCGCCGCTCCGCGCCGCAGGAAAGACTCCTGGCGGGCAGGGTCGGGGGCTGCTTCCTTCAGCGCAGCCTTTCTGAGATTTTTGAAAAGGCGGGGGGGGCGGTTGTTTTGCGGGACAGGCGTCTGGTTGTTTTTTTAAACCGAGAACTAAGGTGTTTAAAAAAAAAAACAAACCACAAAAAACCCCAGCCAACCGAAAAAAAAAAAAAAAAAGCTCGTAAACAGCGAGAAGGCAGTTCGGTTCCTGCTCTAACTGCTCGTGCCAGAATCAAGTGCATCCCTTCCCATCACGGCGGCTAATGGCAGACGCGTCCCTGCTTCCCCCTCTCGCCTTACATGAAATTTCCTGCAAAAATGCTAATAAACTTTCCCCCCATCCGATGCCAACTTACGGCGGTTCCCCTCCACTCCTCCCCTCCTGCATCTTCTTCTTCCCCCACCCCCCCTACGCCCCCCAGCCTCCCCAGCAGCGGCAGCAGAAAATGCACGGGTTGGTATTTCTTTTGTTACCTGCGAGCCGGGCGGCCGGGGGTCTCTCCTCGGCTGCTTAGGGCACTGGGTCCAACCGAGAGAGGAGCCACATCAGTCGGGTTCAGCCTGTTTCACCTCAGCGCCGTCCCGAGGAGGCTTTAGCCACCATTCAATAACACACCCTCCTCCTCCTCTTCCTCCTTAGGTACCAAGGCAGAGATCGCAAACATAACACCCCCCTCCCCACCAAAAAAAAAAAAAAAAAAAAGCCCAACCAAAAGACAACTTGCCAGGCTGAAGATGGTGGATTTACATTAAGCCAGACACAGGCAGGTTCACTCAGGAAGTCTGACCATCCCGTTTTCTGACAGTTGCATTTCCTCGGCTCCATTCCGTCCTCCTCTTTTTTTTTTTTTTTTATTTTCTCTTTATTAGCCTTGTTCCGTTTTTAATCAAGGATTATGTAGTTGGCAGGAGGAGAGCGAGAAACAGAGTGGAAAGAGAGGGTTCGCGTGCTTTTGGGGTGGTTGCTGTGAGGGTGGTTTTTTTGATGGTGTATTTTTTTTTTTTTTCAATTGTGTTTCCCCTGGATTTGCAGTGGCTCGATCCTTAGGAGCGGTGGTGGAGTGTTTAAAAAGATCATATGTAGCATTATATTTTTAGTTTGGTGGTGGATGGATGGAAGAGGTAGTGAGAAGCCTTTGCAGCCCTGCCTGTTGTTGGTTAGATTGAGGCAGAGACTTGGCTGCGATTGGGACGCGACTGTGACATGGGCATCGATCGCTTCCATTGAGAGCAATGCAAAAACACAGCCTGGGTATGTAACACTCTCAGTGCCATCAACACTTGTTTTACTTTATATTTACTGGCAAAACTGACAGAACGATCCGGAGTGCTTTTCTTTGAAATAAGGAATACAAACATTTGGATGGGAAGGTGCACAAAGACGACTGTGGAAATAAACGGGGGGTTGAAGGTTGGGGGGTGTGTGTGTGGGGGAAGAGCCTTAATCATCGTTGCTCCACTTCCTATTCAACCGACTGTATTTAAGGAGTTTCTCTCTTTTCTCGACTGGGGGAATCCTACTAAACTGGTTGAAATGAAAAAAATCAGACAATCAACCTTGAGGGAATATCTGCTAGTTTTCAGGGTTTGCGGTTTCAGCCGGTAGGAAGGCACACAAAATAAAAGATGGCTAGCCAGCTGTTTTAACCTCTTGCACCTGGCTCCAGAGCTGGGGCTCACCAGGATTATTCAGTTATTCGTGCTATCTGTGCTTGAATATTTATAGTGTACGATCTAGAGATCCACACAGTGCATTGTAGCATCTCTTTATCCTTTAGTGGTGGGCTTTTTGGACTTCGTCAACATAAACATGTATCCAATAGTTTTCATTTTTATGATAATGAACATAGAGGGTCAATGAAATATAGAGGGAAAAGTCGTAAATCTGCAAAAGTGAAACCTACCCAAGGAACAAAGAAAGGTCAGGTAAACCATCTGTGTAAGTCACAGCAATAGTACCTGGTGTTTGCTTTATGCAGTGATACTGCTTTATTATTCTCTAAAATGAAACTTATCCACTAGATCAAGTAAAAACTAAAGGAAAGCTGTGGAGATGAGAAATGGCATTGCGTGCATCTTTCAGAATAGGGAGACGGTTGTGTTCCTCGGTTTTTGAATAGTTTAGGTTTATTTGTGAAGATGATGCACCAGCAAAGAACATATAAAGGGGGCCGAGAGAAATCACTGTTTAATATTGCAGAATTTACTGCTTCCATTCTGACCATGAGCCTAAATTTACACAATGAAATTTGATTATCTCTAATAACAATATTAGATCCTGCACTGGATGGATGAGAATTGAGGTGGTTTTGTTGATTGCAAGGGTTTAATGTTGCATTTCAGAATCTGATGTGGTTTAGCCTCCCTTCCATTAACTGGAAAACCCCTGAGGTTTTACAATTATTTCTTAAAGATAATACATTTAAGATTGCATTGGTAGGCTGAAGAAAAGTCATAAAGGCAAGAAGGGAAGCCCTTAATAACTCTTGAGATTCAGACATGTTCAGCAGTTAGATTGGCTCTGACTTCACCAAGGGTCGACAATGTGTCATTTCCATGAAGCCAAATTGCCCTCTGCCTATATGATATTAATGTGCAAATCAATATTTCAGGGATTAAATTTCCCTTCTTCATTTTTTATGGTTTCTACCTCAATAAGTCTCAAGTCTATTAGAAGAGGCTGGATGATTTAAAATCTTTCACTGCAGAATGGCTTGTCGTAGCCTTGTTTCACAGACCGTTTTTGGATTTTCGTTATAAAAGACTAAAGGCATTCCAAAGAAGTTGATAGTCAATATAGGGACATGCTCACTGTTGTAAAGCCCTTGTTCGATTAAGAGCTAAAAAGGTATTGAAAATATAATATATATGTTTGTATAATATATATACATTCTACTGCTTTAAAAATATTGTGTTAATCACCTATTGATTTATTTCAAAATCAATTGAAGCTCCTTTCTTATTAGTGATTTGTTCAGCATTCTTCAGCCTTGTTGTTAATTTTCTTAAACAGCATGCATGAATTAATCTGCTGGTAGACTGTGTTTTGGGTTTTGTTTGAAGCATATTTAAAACCAGGCATTTTTACCTATTTAAGATAAGTGGTGTGAACAGTTTAGTATTGTGGGGAGAGCCAGGGCACTGTTTTCTGCACTTCGGACTCAGCAGTGTTTTAATGAAGCTAAGGGGCGTTTTGTAAATATTTCATGATTTCTGCTCAGATGCTTATCAGCAATTTTTATTAAGAGTTTCTATTGAATATTCAGGATTGGTTAAAAATTAAAATGGAGCTATCTGATCTGGAAGGAAACAATACATGACAGAAAATTTAGGTCAAAATATGAGGTTGTGACTTTATCACATAATCTTGGGAAGGCCCTACTGTCTATCATTTAGTGTTGTTTTATAGTCTTAGACCATCTGGACCAAGTTCCGCACAGCTGCATGAATTTCATATGTGATAGAACATTTTTTCCATTCAGTGTGAAATGTTCCTTCCTAAAAACGTACACCAGACTCGCTTAATTTAGTCTGCTAAAAGAAATGCACATGAAAAAGGACAAAAGGCTCTTTAATCTCTGCAAGCTGTTTGTTTTTCTTCAAGATTCCTGTCTGTTTGGGTTTGAAAAGTCATGTTTATTGAGCAGATGATTCTGAGGTGTGACATTAAAATAATATATGATTTTTGTGCTAGTTTCTGCTCTCCTAGTTAATTTGCAGAACTACTTTTTATGCCTGTCAAAACACAGAGTTAATCTATTCTTATTTACAATTAATCTCAATAAAATTAATCTTAACTATGCCTTAGTCAGTAGCTTAAAATATCTAATTATATTCAATTAACTGCTGTCATAGTAATTAACACTGCTTAATTGCCTCTGCATATATTTATGTAAAGCTCATTAGTTACTGCTTGCTCTTTTTTCCTTTTCTCATTCCCATTTTCGTGGTTCTGAGAGCACTGATGTAAAATCCACTCTAGTTTTTGACAATTCGGGTCTTGAAGAACCTGTGACAATGGCAATACATGTGTTCGTAACCTGTTATGTGGGTAAATATTTGTGTTTTCATATGCAAAAAGGGTACCAGAGATGGGTCTTTAAAGAACTTCCATTCCAGCTCCCCCCCCCCCCCCCTTCTCCTACCCCAAGACATACAAAAATGTTTTCTAGCCTTGTTGATAGAAATATGAGAAGCCAGGTTAAGCTTTGTGTTTATAAATGAAGAGCTTTTCTGCATCTGCCTTGGGGCTGTACCCAGAAGGCAGAGCTTTGCTGCTCCAAATTCATTCAAAGGGTTAAAGACTTGGCCAAGGTTCAAACTGAGAAGCGCCCAGGGAAAGTGCATGTGAATATGTACAAGTTTCATGTAATTAGTGCTTAATTATATTAACATATGCAAATTGTCAACTTAGGAGCTTGTTGAGCTGGCAAAGATCAGCCAGGCACAATTGCTGTATTGTTCTGAAACAATAATGGATTTCAAGTTGGATTGTGAAAACACATAACTAGCTATCTAATTTAACTCATACCATGGTGAAATTTCATTAGTCTCCATGGAGACTGGTTTAATTGTGCTGACTAATGTTCTGGGCTGCAGAATGTCCTAAAAAGAAAGCGTTGTTTGCCTAATCCACCTTACAATGACACTTGTTTGTACATGTTTCCCTTGTGTGAGAATTTGCATATGCAAATAAATAGTTTCTCTGCCCCATTTGTCATGGCTGTTCATTACCCATGAAGAGGACATTGTTACTAGGCTGTTACTGAGTCTCCCAAGACAGGATAGTGTCAACCAGTCCAGCCACATTCTTTCATAATTTGTTTCTGATTAATAGACCAGAGTGAGGCTCATTCTATTCAGGCCTCTGCAAAGGGAAGGTCAGTTCTGTCACTGAAAAGAGTTTCCGCAGCAACTGAAGTTTTTTCTCTCCCTCCCCCTCCCCCCTCTTGCTTTGGCTAAAATAATCATATTTAAAATAATGTATTCTTGCTCTAAGGAATACCTCCACTAATAATCTCTGGTTTCCTAAAGCAAAAGATAGGAAAATAAAGGAGATTCTGGTATTGGAATATTAATCCTGTTTTTGACAGAAAGGTAAACTGATATAATTGCTTTTCAGTCGAAGGAATGGGGGTTTATACAAGTGTGAAAGCATCGGAAAAGGATTAGCATTTTTTTGCATAATGAAAAGCTCTGTTGAATAGGGCACTGAATGGTTGACTGAATGACTGAGATGAAAGGAAGATGAAAATGCAGGCTCCTCTTTCTTTATGCCTATGTTCAGCTCTCCCTAAAGTTATGTTTGTCCAAGACTTGAGAAAACAAGCAGAAGCTCAGATTTTAGCAATTTGCTAAGATGCCCCGAGTTTCCATCCTCATGTGAAGCAATATGTAGGAGAGTAGTGCAGCGAGAGGATGACAAACACAGGTTTGTGCAGAGGGGAGCTCCAGGAACATGACAGGCAAACCTAATATTGACTATTGGGCATCGAGGATTCCCAGCACTTTGCCTGGGGGAAAGAAAGAGGGAGGAGGGGGGGCGGCAGGGAGGGAAGGAGCTATTTTAAAAGTTGCCAATGGAAATTATGCATCAACGCATAATAATCTAATAAAGTTTGGTATTCAAGGAAGCAGGGTTTAGTCAATATCTGTTTTAATTATTAAACTACTTCTCTTTTGGAAAAAGTTATGAATTCTGACTCAGTGCTAAGTGTTTAAGTGGTACAGGAGCCTTGCTGGGGAAAAAATGACTCTCTTCGTTCGGCTTTGAAAACAGAGAAAGCTTCCCGAAATGGAAATTGATGCACGCACATAAGGAGCGGGGTTTTTGGCGTGACTGCATCAGCCTACTCAGGTGGTTTAAAACAGTGGGATTCCAGTAGATTCAGGTGGCAAGAAGGGCCCCGGCCTCCTCCTGCCATCAGTGTAGCCCCCACTGACTGCAGCCGGAGCAGGATCAGGCCCCCAGACAGGGCTGCAACTGGTTAGCTGTTGACAATGTGATCAGTGCTTCTAATTATGTTCTCTCAACAGTAATTAGGGCAGTTAAAATACCATAAGTGTTGAGCCACTTTTGAAAGTGGGAAGTGGTTCTTTTGTACGTATGTAAATCAAATGCAGTGTGAATAATTATTTGTATGTATGCATATTAAATAGGCGCTCTTTTTTTCAGGTCAACATAATTACCGATTTAGAGCTACTGTGGAAAACTGTTGGTAGTTAGACTACATATTAACTTGTTGGGGGGAATTTTTTTAGTTTGCAGAACATTTATTTGTACATGCTTCTTAGTTCAGTATTGGGCTTGATCTGAGAATATTTAAACAGTTAGAGGTGCCTCTAAGAAATCAGGATTATTTAGGGATAACTGAAGTAAAACTGTAAATGCAGAAAGTGCTTGGTAAAAATAAAGTCACAAAAATTCTCTTTTAAGATGAAGTTAAAGACCGTCTATGGGGTTTGAGAATGTTTTACTGCTAACTTTATGAAATTCCTTAAAACTTCTCTTAAAGGAACATGCTATGGGGATATTCTTTCATTCTGGGAACAGCTTATTAGTGTATTTCCATAAGAAAAATGTGTTAATTTAAAAAATAAATTCATTTATATTTTAAAATGTTGTTAACCAAGCACCATGTGTTGTCTCTGGCAAAGTTCCAGCCACTGTAGAACTGGATAACACATGGTTAATAATAACTTATGTGATGTCTGCATTCTTACTGAATGGGCAGAAACCCAGCACACTGAGATACTGGGATTCAAGAATTTAAAGAATAAGATGTAACACAGAATATGTTTCTGTGAACAGATAGAAGAAACTAAAAGACACGTATAGGTTGCTTTTACCTAGTAGGTTAAACAAACCTAGTAGGTTCTGTTTGGTTGTTGTTGAGATTTGTTGTTTTTGAAAGGGGTAATAAACACATTTATTGATAGCAGGGTTCAGCAGACCTGTAGAGATAAACTTGTTTTGCATAAATAAGGGCAGCAGGCTTAGTGTTTAATACATATTACTCTATTCCTTTTTTAATAGTCACTCTTTAGCACTTTTATACCAGTATTTTCATTATTATTGCAGCTTTTGCTGAGTTCCAAACTAAGCCAGAAAAGTTTGTACCAGCCTGAAATATGGCAGTCTTGTTGAGGAATGACTTTTTCTGCTTAAACAAAATATTCTGAGGGATGGTTTAACTAAGTTATATGATCAAAATAAAAGTTTGCCATATCAAGATGCTCTTTTATATGTTCACATTACTTGGAACCAGCTTTCTATTAAAAAAAAAAGAGAGAGAGAGATTTAGAAGGTAATTTGTCTAAATTATATTTTATTTGCTTTTGGTACTTTTGAGAACAATTTTAAAGATGCCCCGAAACTGGGATCTCTTTACAGACAAATTTAGTGGACTTTTAGCACTCACAGTGATTTGGTAGGCTGTACCAGCTCCTAAGAAGGTGTTATAGTCCTTCAGGTCAATAGTTCACAAACTAAAGGCTGTATATACATGATAGACCATGGTGACTCTGAAAACAAACATTTACCATATAGGCTGCAGCGCTGTCTGCAGAACAAATGATGCACACACTAGATGTACATCTAAAACTGTATTTAAATGGACAAGCATTTTGCTTCTGAAACAAAGAAATTCTTACAAAATGCCTGTGTTGACGTGAGCCTAGGACATGTAAACCCAAAAGAATCAGATTCTTCCCATTCACCCCAGACTAAATTAACAATAATTCCCCTGAAATCAGAGGAGTAATACGGGTGTAAAACTGGCAAGACATACAGTCTTGATAGTAGCAGAAAAAGAATCAGGCCTTTAGTTAACCAGTTGACAATAATCCCATAAAATCAAATTTAAGAGGTTTCATGTCCTCTTTTTGCTCTTCCATTTCCATTTTTAAGGATGATGTGCTTAGTGCAGAAGGCACCAGAGGGTCTGTAAGAAAGAAAGAGGTTTTCCAGAGAGGCTGATGGGGGGCAATTCTGTTCCTTTTACCAGGTAATAGCAGAGCTGAGGCTCTGGGAGCGGCAGCTGCTAAAGGCTCGCTCCTCCCTGTTTTGACACTGAGGCTGCCTTATAAATTCACCTAATCTGAGATGACAAGGCACCTGTCACTGGTAGTGCTCCAGTGTTTGGGGCACTGATGGAAACCTGGAGTAATCCCAGTTATTTCCACACATGTTCTGGAAGATGGTAGTGTAACGGATCAGAATAATCTCTTTTTGAAGAATAACAAAAACATAACTTTCTTCTTTCCCTTCACTTGTTGGGGAGGATCCTTTGATTTTTGGTATTTGGAGGGTGAGAGCTTTTGTAAGAAGAGACGGGAAAAAAAAAACCTTGGATTTGCGAAGTGTAACATGACGGTTTCAAATGCAGGTGGTTTTCCTGTGTGAGAAGCCATGGCTGTCCACCTTCAAATAAGAGTTTCTCCTTGTTTAATACCTAACACTTTGTGTGCCTTCCCCACTGCAGAAAACAACGTTCTGAGTGAAAAGTAGCTCCTTAAACAGGGAACTTATTCCTGTGGGTTTCACTGTGGTCCTTTTATATTTTTGGGGTTTTTTTTGTATTGAAATATGGTTATTGATTTTGTTTACAGCACTGAGGGTTTAAATTAAAGAAAATTTAACATTTCTAAAATAAATTATTTAGCTATATGGCAAATGTGACCCCTCAATCCCTCAGTTCCTTTGAGTTTTATGAGCCACTCACCAAAAAAATCACTTTCTTTGCCATTGCAGTGCAGCCATCTCTGGGGTGGGAAGTGTCACCCTGTGCACAAACAACCACGAGCCACTCCGCTGCAGCACAGCAATGTGCTTCGGGACTTTTTCTGGCAGGAGCAACCGATTGCTGTAGGGAGGCAAAATATGATTTCTCACTGGGTCGTCAGCCAGTGCACTGGGACAGGCATTTTAGCTTCAGTGAAAAGCATCACTGGAGTTTTAAGTCCCAACTGCTCCGGCCCGTGAATTTCTCTTGCGCATGATGGGTGGTTTCCCCAGCGCTGCTTTAGTTTCCAGTTTTGACTGAGGGCCTGTTCCGAAGTCCAGCGCCGCCTGATTGATTTCCCTGGGTTTGGATCAGGCCCTTGCAAAGAAGAGCGTCATCTACTGAAGGCACCGGCTGCAATTCAAGCAGCGGCGGGTCAGGGCTGCCAGGCAGCCGCTGCCTGGCCCCAGCCCCAGCCCCGGCCCCGGCCCTGCGGCGGGCAGCACTCGCTGAAATCACAGGGCAGAGCGGTGTGGTCACAACTTTTCTTTTCCCCGAGTGGGTGGAAAGGCAACAAGAGACAATGGAGTCAAAAAATGTTAGTATTTAAATATAGCAGAAACTGGGAGCCTGACAATAACCCAGCTACTACAGAGTCAATTCAGCCATCTGGAGATTGTGACACGTCCAAAAAGGGGTGGGGGTGGGGGGGAAGACCTTAAAAATGAAGGATTTCATTCCATGTTGAACTGTATTCTCCATGCAGGCTGCTGCTTTAATGTGGAACAGCATAGGTCTCTGAGTGGTTTTGTGCATCAAAGACGTACGTACTGAAACACCTAGTGTCTCGCCACAATTGGATGTTATTCTTTCTGGACCGGAGTTGTTTCGCCCGGCACTGAGTTTACTGGTTGATATCAGTTTGTTTTTCAATGTTATCATTATTTAAAAATAGATTTTGAGGCTGTTTGAATTTTTTAAATACATACAATGGCAGTGATTTATAAACATTCCTGGTTTCAGCTGTAGCTGTACAGAAGGGTTGAATCTGCTCTCAGCATATTTTTTACATGATTTTAATAATTGGAGGCAAATATATTAGAAATCTTTTAGGTTCATTTAAAAATCTATGCAATTTAAACAAACGCTGAATTGTGTAATGGTTTGTCTGGGAATTACTCAGGCTGCACAGTGTAATAATATTTTATTAGCTGTCATTTGTTTTCTAGGAAGAAAATGGTGATTTTTATGTTGTGTGTTACGTGAAAACTTGGCACTGAAATGGGACAGTCCCTGAATGTGAATTTCTAAAAAGGCGGGACAGTAGTTGCCCAAAAGGTGAAGACTTGAGAAAAATTGGGGTGGGTCATTTCTTTCCTGAAATGAAGCAGGGTACAGATTAGGAGCCATTAAGGTTTGCCAGGAGTTGCTGGTCATAGAAGCCTGTTTAAGTGCTCACTGTCAACAAGGAAATCATGGGCAGCACTTAAAGTGGCTCACCTCTGATTTATTCATAAACCTCACACGAGCACTTGGCTTTGTTCTTGCTCTGGTAAGGGGGAACTGATGCCAATAAGAACAGGAATAAAGAGCTTCTTGCATGGTCCAAAAGTGAATAGCACTTTATCTCAAAGCATGACCTCCATTCCCAAGATCTGTTGTGTTACAGTTGACTCCGCTAGATGTGTATTCTCAGATGAATTGCTAGAAGAGGTTACAACAAATATATACTTTGTAAGCCCTCTAGATGTAACAAGAACTGTGTAACTGGAACTTAGGTTCTAACTTGACAGAAAGGTTGTGGTATTCGTAGTGAACTGAGAGATTTCCGTTTCAGACAGCGCTTTATGTTGGTGTTTTTAATGTGAGTCAGAAAACAGTATGATTATGTGGCTGCGATTCAAGCAAAAAAGTTATATTCTTTAAGGGATTCATTTGAGAAACGTATTTTGATAAAAGCAGACACACAGAAATGTGAACTAGTTCAGAGACCAAAAAAAAAAAAAAAGAAAAGAAAAAAGTTGACTTCGTTTTTAAGGCATATTTGATTGCTGCTGCTTTATTTTTCTCTAAAAAAGGCAAAGTAGTGCTCGCAGTCCATGATGGGGGAAGGGACCTTTCGAAGACGGTCAACTGCCATGTTTGCACTGGGGCAGAGGTTGAGTACAGTTACTTAAATCCCCAGAGAAACATTTAGTTAACGCTAGTCTCTTTCTGATCCCGTCTGAGTCTGGTTTGCTTTTCTGCTTTTTAATGAAGTTTGTTTGTTGCTATGTTTAGGTTATGTTTTTAAACTGACTTGCATTTTCACAACAGATTTGACCAAAAGAGTCATAATGGAAGACAGTGATGAGAGTTAATGATACGTCTTTGATAAAGCAGTCCTCGTGTGCAATCTGATCACAGCCATCAGCTCATTTGTCATGGCTGAAGTGAAAATGTCAGGACCAATGAGTGTATCAGTGCTGAAGGGGGCGAAAGGGCTTTTGGAGACACTTTTGTGCTGGGAGTGGGCCATAGCTTAGATGCAGCTCTAGGGAAATACTGGGATTAGCCAACTCTGTGCACAAATCCCTAGCATAACAGAATTAGTTGGGAAAATGAGGTTTGTTAGGGAAAAAAAATCTGTAGAACTGCTCCAGGCTGCAGCCCAGGAACTATGCAAAACAGTAAGGCATTTTATTAAAATAATTTTAGCAACGTGAACGTACACACATTCCAACAAAAATCACAATTGGTAGCCAACATTATAACAAAGCCCTCTTAATGCATTTTGCATATGTACGTGGGTTTGCTTCTAGAAAAAAAAAGTGCATTTAAAATAAACACGGTCTTCACAATCTTAAAAGAAGGTTTTCTGAATTTGACACAGTGGAAATTAATATAACATATTTAAATATGAACTGATGATGATGATCTTTTTGCATGGGTTAGTTCAAATAAAAGATAAGGGCAGTCTCCCTGCTGTAGACACTTCTTTACTCAAGAGGCGTAATTCATACTATAGGGACATATTGATTGCCAGACTGGGACTCTGGTATGGCTAGCCTCTTCTCTCTTTGACTGGTCTGTACAATATGTTTCCGAAGAATATCACAGTAGGCAGATGTAGGATAACCTATTGTATATGCCTGCCTTGACATGATTGCAAATGCAAATTTTTTAGACCTCTGAAGAGCAAGGTTTAATATCCCTTACAAATTTATTTTTTTTGTTCACATTCATTAGAATAACTCTGAATACTTTTGGCAGCCAGTTTCCATTCTGTTTTTTAACCTTGGTAAATTCATGATCTCAATGGTATCCTGCAGCAATGAGTCCTACTATCTAACTCCTTTGCCCCTCTCATCATCAGGTTTTAATTTGTTGAGCTTAGCTTTCTTGGAAACCTGCTACTTGCCTTTTGGTAAGCCTCATCTTGCTTCCTGTTACACGCCTAGGAAGAGCAGGGTGCTTTTGCCGCTGTGTTGTCCATAAAAATGCTGAAGAAATCTTGATTTCTTCGAGGTGGGGATCCTACTTGCCAGACATATTCAGCTGCTGTGGAACTGCCTAGGTGTTTAACCAGGTAATCCCATTACCTGCACTATGCCAGCCCAAGAGGAATGAGCGGGAGTGAGTTATTCCATCTCCAGTGCATGGAGCGGTTACTGAGGAATTATCCGAATACTAGACGTGTGTAGATAATTGTCTGTCTGGCTACACCAGTTAATAATGGCTATTTGCCTGTGGAAGGGATATTTACTTGTTTTGCTCCTGCGTGTTTGATACTGCAGAATTGGGGGTGTTTTAACTTCACAGATCCATGCCAAGGGGGTTCAGCAGACTGTCAGCGCTGGGCTGAGAGCAGTTTTTCCTTTGTTTGATGTTGCTATTAGAGGTGCTGCCTCAAGTTTATCATCTTTCCTTTGGATTTAATGGAAGGCTGAGGAGAAAATTAAGTTTGGTATCGGCTCCATTGTATCACTGATCTGGTAGCTGCCACCATTACGCAAGGCCTTCGAAACGGAGCAGCGTGGCAGAGGACAGCACCAGCCCTCGCTGTGCTCTGAGTTATTAGCGTGTCTGTGCTGCTACCGTGCGTTGCACAGTGTTCGGCCGTGGTGGAAAGCTCTCGCTTCCTTTTTCTTTCCCAAAACTTGGGCAGAAGTTTGGGAGCAGGCAGAACTAGTACGTATGCTGATCGGAGTGGGTGGAGAGCAGGGGATGTGTGGCAGAGCCTTAGGCTGTGGCTCAGATACCAGGTAATCGCCTCTGGTAAGCCTAGGCTTCCTCGCAGCGGGCTTGGAGCTAGCATGTGAAACTACCTTTTGTGGTCACGGGCTTCAGGCCCGTGGTCTTTCTGGGCCTTCTCGTGCTATGAACATGGCCACAGGGACTAAAGATACCAGGTAACCTCGAGTCTGGCATAGAAACGTAATAAAGCTGCAGCCACTAGCCTTTAAACCCCAAACACTTCTCTGTTTATGCGTGTCAGTGTGAGTGGCAGCAGCAAAGTAATTTATTTAATCTAACTAGTACTTATCTTTGTTAGGAGTCGTCTGCAGATTTCTTCCATTTCATGTACGGTGAATTGTCCTCTTTCAGATAATGTGCTTGTACAACCTTTTTTTTTTTTTTTTTTGTTTCATTCTATTGATTTACAGTATTGAAGTGAAATATCTAATACCTGTTTCCTGCACTTTGACTGTACGTAGTCAAAGAAGCTGATGAAATTCTTCCCTCCCTTCCACAAGCCCTTTAGCTGTTTTAAATGTATAATTATCATTGCATGTCATTTGATAGCTGCACTAATTGCTGCCAACCATTGTCTGTTTGCACTTAATGCTGAAACCTGATCAACATCCTGCTTTGGTTGATGTTTGGTGGTAAACTTTAATTAACTCTTATTGCATTGAAGAAGAGCTCAGTCTCTGTGCTAACTAATCATTTACCTTCATTATGTCCTGACAGCTCCACTTGTTCCTGCTACTAATAGATACACCAGTCAGTAAATAAACCTGCAAACCTTCATGCCTTGAAGTTGTTCCACATTGATATTTTGTTGCTTAAAGTATAATGGCGTAAAGATAATTATTTCAGTTAGTTTTGTATCTCTGCTTTTCCAGACACCAATCTCAAATTGCCTTTTTCATGCCAGACAATATCATTTTAATAGTAACTGTAGATTTAAGATAACATTATTCCTTCAGCATGGTTCCTATATACATGCATCTTTTGAATCAATACAATTAAGCTTGTCTCCTGTTGGAATTCTTGTAATTATTTTTCCTGAAATACTTTTCCTGTAATGATATTGAAGTTAAAGTAATCAGGTTACTGGCAAATCATGTAAAATTCAACTCAAAATTGCTGGCTGCTTGATTTTAATTTGTCTGACATCAAGTTTGTTTGAAAAGGGATAATATGTGGTTAAACCAAGGAGCTTATAATTATGGTTGACATTTGTTTGTTTATAATGAAATCTAATTAAAGTTCAT